>NC_141993.1:30086418-30407168 GCF_049901715.1 Pseudonaja textilis
TAGGGCAGGACAGTTGTTCCATAGCTCTGTTCATCTTCTAGGTCTCCATTATGTTTCAGTATGTTTTTGTGGATCAGGCCTGTGATTTTGCTTTTGTGGAAGCCATTGGCTGTCAGTACTTTAGTCAGGGTGCATAGTTCAGTCTTTATGTGTGTCTTGTCTGCCAGGCGTTTGGTTCTGGCAATTAGTGTTTTGGCCATGGATTTTATCTGTGCTGGGTGGTGGTGGGATTGGGCATTGAGGTGTGTGTTTTCTTTTGGTATATGGTGTGTCCTAGTGTGCCATCTTTTTTTTGTAGATTAGTACATCTAGAAATGGCAGTTGTTTGTTTGTTTCCATTTCCATGGTGAATTTGATTTTGGGGTGTGTGCTGTTTAGGTGTGTTAGGAAATTCTTTAGGTTTTCTTTTCCATGGGGCCAAATAACAAATGTGTCATCGATGTATCTTAACCATAGTTTGGGTTTGTGGGTGGCCTTGGCTAGGGCTCTGGATTTGAATTCTCCCATGAACAGGTTTGCAATGACAGGTAACAGTGGTGATTCCCCAGGAGCTCCTTCAATTTGCTTGTATCTTTGTCCTTTGTATATGAAATATGTGTTGGTTAAGCAGTGTTCTGCTAGTTCCATGAGGTGTTTGGTTGGTTGCTATTTATTTTTGATGATTTCTAGAGTTTTATCTTGTCCCAATTAGAGGGTGAATTTTGTTGCTCAATTCCAGGTGTAGGGTTAGGAGGTCTTTGTTTAACTGGCCGAGTTGGAATCTCTTTCTGTGGAGCTTGTTCCCGAGTAGAGGCATTTCAGTTCTTTTCAGGATACGTTTGGTAGCTGCTGTGCTCTGATGAAATGTTAATTTGAAGCTGGTTGGTGTTGCATTGTTGTCTCTGCAGCTGCATAGGAATTTGAGGTCACATAGTATTCCTGCTCTTTTAACTTCCAGCTTCTCGTAGGTTTTGGTCTGGCTGTTTATTTCCTCCCCGTAGAGGTCTGATATTTGTTTTCTTAAGTTTTCGCTGATATCTATAGGTATGGTATTCAGCTTTGTTTGGGTATTTTCCCACGTCATTATAGTTGTGCTTTTAAAGTTGTAGTGACATTTCAGCAGAATCTCATCTGCCATCATCAGGCTTCTGTACTGTGTTTGTCTATGAGTCAGGCTTTCACAGCTGTTTCTGTTTTAAATTTGGTGCTAGCCTACTGCTGTGTTAGAATGGTTTTTTCTTCATCCTGATTGATTGGGAGTCTTGGTCTGTGTTTATTGGTCTTGGAGTTTGCGGTGTTCTGCTTGATTGGTGTTTCTAATATCTTCTGTCTGTTTTGTCGCATTTTTTTATCTTGATTGGTGGGCAACATTGTGTTTCCTGTATTGGAGGAAAGTGCAGCTTGGCTTTGGGTAAAAGAATGGCTATTAGGAAGCTAGGTTTCATCTGGGTACCTGGTTGGGGTGTGTTTGAGCTGGAGGTATTTGGGGTGGGGTGGTCTGTTTGTGCCCAGGTGTTTGCTTGGCTTGTGGTGTGGAGATTTTTTTGTTTGTGAGTGCAGGCTTCCAGATAAGTGAGACACACACACACACACACACACACACACACACACACACACATATTTTCTTAAGTTTTCGCGGGTACTTACATGTATGGTATTCAGCTTTGTTTGGGTATTTTCCCACATCATTATAGTTGTGCTTTTAAAGTTGTAGCAACATTTCGGCAGAATCTCATCTGCCATCACCAGGCTTCTGTATTGTGTTCGTCCCACAGAATCTTCTAGAAGAGGCATGTTCATAAATCTGACAAGACATATTTATCTGTGTTTTACAGCCTCTTGCTTGAAAGAATATTTCCCATCTTTGAATTATGTAAACAAATAACAAGTAATACACAAGAGACTCTTTCTATTAATTTTAATTATGACTTGAAACGGACTGGAGACTTATTCAATAAACTATTTACTTACTTTCCTACATTTTTATTATGCCTCTGACAACATTTAATGTGCCTCATATTCATTCCTATGGGTGCTGTTCTTTTCACTTTTCAGTATTAAAGCCTATGGGCCGCCATTCGATCCCAGACAGTAGCACATGGCAGATGTTGGAGAGCTGAGAGTTGAAAAGAAAAGAAAAAAAAAGAAGTAAAGCAGGGTCAAATATGGGAAGTACTTGCATAGGAACCCAGGGCTATAAGCTACATTAATACAAAACCCAGAACAGAACAGAACATTCCCCCAAAAGTCACTATCAACTATCTCCCCCCCGCTTTTTTTTTGCTAAGAACCTTACACTGGCATCATCCCAAGTTGAAATATGGAGCACAGGGGAAGAATGAAGATTTATTTATTTATTGAATTTATTTATTGCTGCCCATCTCATAATGAAATGAGATATTGTTTTTCAACACTCCATTTTAGAACAATGACACTTTCCCAGTTTATAATTGCATGCATATGTATAACAACATGCCCAATAGTTATGAATAATTCCAACTGTTCAAATAATTTCAGTTACATGAGGTTCTTTTCCAGGTTTTGAAGACAGAAAGAACCTCAAGAGTCTAAAGAACAACTCTTGGAGATACAAGAATAAATCTTAAAGCCATTTGCTCGTAATTTACTTCCTCTTTCTAGGAAATAATGATTGCTTCTAGAAACTTGGTTGTAAATGTTCATCAGACAAAATATAGAAGATTCAGGGTATTCATAGTTACAAACTAGCCGTTTTCTTACTTTATTTAAATCTCTGGATTTAAGGATGAAAACTCATTTGAGTCTAAAGATGAGTGCTGAGTTTTTTGGGAATTATCCTCTGTATGTTGGGTATTATAACTATTGTGCTAATAGAAATGTCCAAATTTTGGCTTTCGAAAATCAGTCAAATGCTGGAGATAATTCACCTTGCAAATTAAAAAAAAAAGCTGTCCACATCTGAATAGCATAGATAAATACAGCTTTCTCACTCCTAACTTTTCCATTTTTAAAAAACTGTACAGATTTTTTTTTCCATCCTTGAAATAATCCTTAATTAGCTTTGTGGAATAAGTGTATGTGCCCTTTGCAATAATAAGGTAGACTTATCTGAAGTCTGTGCAGCATTCATCTTGGAAGGAATATACTAATTGAGCCTGATAGAACAGATGAAGATGAATGTACTCTATATGAAAGTATTTTACAGGTAATGCTTTATCCAAAGAGGAAAAAAATATAGGGAAATTTTAATCTCTAGGTTATGATGATGATGATGGTTTTTTTAGAGATCACTGTGATTTGGTTCATTGGTGGGGTATAATGTATTTTATGAATATGATAATCTAGTCTATCACAAACATTCAGTAAAATATTAACTTTCTTATATTGGTGGAGCCTTACTGAAAGCTTCTATAATTTCATAACATGATGGTTCTTCTAATTTCCAGTATCAGAGGTGTTATTCAGCAAGTTCTGACCAGTTCTGGAGAACCGCTAGCGGAAATTTTGACTAGTTTAGAGAACCAGCAAATGCCACCTCTGACTGGCTCAGACCCATCTATTCTCTGCCTCCTCAGTCTCAGCTGATCTTCTTTTATTGCCCTGCACAGGAGAACGGAGCTGGGAAGCAGGTTAGTGGGGTGAGTACAGAATGGGGATTTTACAGTATCCTTCCCCTGGAGTGGGGCGGGGATGGAGATTCTACAATATCCTTCCCCTGCCATGCCCACCAAGTCACACCCGCAAGCCACACAATGGCCACCAAGCCACGCCCACAGAACCGGTAGTAAAACTTTTTGAATCCCACCACTGTCCAGTATGTGTGTGTACCTTCATGTCACTCTTGACTGCCAGTCAAATTTCAGGAAAAAAATGCCATTTTCCAGGGCTGAGAAAGAGAGAGGCTGGTCCAAGGTCACCTAGCTGGCTTTGTACCTAAAGTGGGATTAGAACTCATGGTCTCCTGATTTCTAGGCCGATACCTTAATCTTTACACTAAATTGACTTTCATTTTATAATTATGCTTTTGATTTCCAAATATTCTCAGAGAATAAAGCAGTACTTTTGTGTTGGTATCATTTCAATAGTATCTCCATAGAGATACTCCATGCTCGAAGTGGTAAAGGATGGGTTTTATGTATTTATTATTTTTATTTTTTACACTTCTGAACTGCCCATCTCTCTCAAAGAGGGACTCAGGCGGAGACGTACAATAACACATAAAATTATAAAAGCAGTAGATAAAAATGTTAGAGTCAAATTTTAGAATTAAAAATAAAAAAAAACTTTTAGGTGGCAAAAATATTTAAACCCTGTTAAAAATTTAGTTGAGAAAGGCAAAGGGAGAGCTGCCATGGCACTAACCCACCCCATAAATGTGTGCAGAATCATGTTTTAACCCCTTTTTGGAAAGCCAGGAGAGAGTGTGGAGGATATTCCACAGAGCAGAGACAATGGCAGAGAAGGCTTTCTTCCTACATCACAAAGATCTTCTGTGGTCAGCCTTGCTTGGCCCATTTACCTTGCTAACAGTAGCATCTAAGCACTCTGGTGGCACGATAGTTAGAATGCAGTATCGCATGCTAATTCAACTCACTGCCAAGAGTTCGATCCTGACTGGCTCATGGTTGACCCATCCTTCCGAGATTGGTAAAATGAGGACCCAGATTGTTGGGGGCAATCTGATGACTTTGTAAACCACTTAGAGAGGGCTGTGTAGCACTGTGAAGTGGTATTTAAGTCTTAAGTGCTATTGCTGTTGCTATTCTGTGGATATTCAGAAGCTGTTGTTAGCCAGCTCTGCTGCCTATAAGGGAGGTGTTCTGCAGCAACGTTTTTGAAAAAAATTTTTTTTGATGAAGTTCAGTACCTCTTTAAAGATCTGGAGATTTCCAGCATATGAGACCCTGCATCTGTGATTCGGATTTCATTTCATGAGGGGAGACAGGACAACTGAAGCAACTCCTCTATGCAGAGCTTTTTAGAGGGCATGGATATTAGACCGTAGGATGGGTACTGGAGGAGGTGCTGTCTTCACATAGTTCTTAGTCACATGAAATCAATACTTAAATGAGGATATGAACTTAAGCTTAATTATGAGTGATGGACTTTTGTATGTTTATTCAAGAAGAAATACGCAGTTGGAATGCTTTAAATTTATATTGGTAACCAGAGGGCTGAGAGGTGTTTGCAATTGTCTTGTCTTTCATTTTACAATATCTCTAATCTGCAGTCCTGCTGCCTTCCTATCCCTCAATTACCCCCCAAAGAATAACACATTAAGAGGTATTTTCTCACGGGGATTTCTCAGATTAGGAAGCGTGAACAGACCAGGTCAGTGTAAAATTGGGTAATGTAAAAACAACATCAGCACCATCCAACATTTTATCAGACTAAAAAAGGCTTCAAAATACCATCAAAAGATATTGTAAAGAAATTTGAGAGTACTTTGAAAATAAGGGGGAAAAGCAGGAAAAAAAATCCCCTAGTTGAAAGAGGGTTTTGATGTGAGCTTAATATTAATCCTATGAAACTCAGATCCGATTTGATTCCAATCTGAGATGTGAGGAAGGCAAAATTTGATTCAAATGTCTGGTGTTGAGATCTGAAGGCAAGTGAATACCAAACCTTTTGAGGTTTGAGAAAGATTTGTTTGTTGTAGCTGCTTCAGGAATTTGGGGGGGGGGGCCTTTCAGAATGGTATGAAAATAGAAGGGATGGAATACTTTATATCATAAATTATGATATATTATATTGATTTTAGCACAGTGCATTTTTGAAATATTTTCCTGCTTCCTTGGAGAAGCAGAGCATCTAAAATTGTCCAACAAAGAATCTCAGTTATGCTGAACTAATGCAGACTGTATCAAATTCCAATTTAACAAAACATTATTCTTTAAAAAAAATCTATGTGAAAATGAACTGTTTCAAATTCTTGTCTGAGTTTCCAGGCAATGTCTCCTGTTTTACCTTTAAGAAAGGATGTAATTTGACATATGAGATCACTAGGTTTTGCTGAGTTCCAGGTGGACTGGCACAACTGCCTGGCAATGTTTTGCTGCCCCAGGAACAAGCCTCTCATTATTGTATTGCTTTTGATGGAGTGCCAGGCTAAGGCAAGCTTGGTCTTGAAGCAAAAGAACAGAAAGAGCTTTGACAGACCAAAATAAGGCATGTCAATGAGAGACAACCATCACATCATTTAACCAGCCTGTAGATATGCTTTCCATATATGGAAGCAGCATTTCAAAATTGATAAGTGCTTTGAATAACAGAGTTACAACCTTCCCTCACTGAATCTACAAAGCGCTGTGTCATAACTAATTTTATCTGCTACTTTAGTTGATGAATTTTCAGTGGGGAAATTTGATCAAATGTTCATAAACTGGGAGTATCTCCCTAAAGCTTTGTGAACATCTTAATATGTGTGGGATTGGGTTCCCTTCCCCCCTTCTTTGTGGTTTTGTATGAGAGAGAGAGCAATGCAGAAGTGAGACATCACTTTCTGTTTAGATGCATATTATATGGTGAACAAGCAGGGGTATTCTGCACTTCAGATCCAAAGGCAGAAAGGTTCTTCAGAATAGATATACAATAGGTGCATTGTCAGTGCCTCTTTAAGTCAACTGTTATTTTCTTGGCATTGTGCAGCTGGTATGATGGTATGAGATTCAGGAAAAGATGCGGCTTCTCTAAGGAGTGCTGACAAGTACAGCATTTGCATCTTCTCCAAAGCACCTTTCAGGCTTTTGAGCTGAAGCACAGCCCATTCCAATAAATAAGTTAATTGTTGCACATTGGAAAATATTAACAATAGCTCATCTTCACATCCTGGACATAAACTGTTTCAACTTCTTCCCTGAAGACAACGCTATAGGGCATTGCATGTCAAAACAATCAGACACAAAGACAGTTACCCCCATGCTATCATTGTATTAAACAACTATTTCTCACAATACTGTTTATGCCCTTAGATGTCAAACCACCTAGCAGGGCTGTGTTACTTATTATCCATCTCATCTATTACCTATTTACTTAGATTCTTATGACTGTAACTTGTTGTATCTCATGATTTATGTTGATTACTTTTATTTAGCATCCTATTATGATTTATGTTGATTGCTTTAGTATCCTATGACTATCACTGAGGGTTGTATCTATGATTTATGATGATTGTTTTTTATGATTATGATTATCTCAAATTGTAGAATACATTGTGTGCATCCAATAAAGAATTCTAGTCTAATCTAGTCTAGACCTGCTTCCCAACAATAAATTTCCAAATGCCACCCAGAAATATTCTAAAGAAGCTATAAAACTTCCAAAGAATGATGTAGGAAGCCAAAGCTACTTCAATGGGGGAAAAAAACTTTGGAAAAATTAAAAGGCACATTTTGACACAATAGTTCTGTTACCTTTTACAAGATAATTTTATAACATGATATGTTAGAGAAAAAAAACAGTCCTTTGTAAAACTATAGTTTACAGTTTTTTCAAACTGGAAAGATTCTATATATTATTCTATATATATTCTATATATTATATCAAATTCAAGTACATAGTATATTTAACAGTGACTGATAAATTTTTAAAATTCAAATAGCAAATGTATATGGCTAATGTTTTTTTAAATGAAAGATATATGTTAATTTAGGATATGGTGAGCTATTATAGAAACTGTTCTGAAATATAATGAATATACTACAGGTAGTCATCAACTTATGACTACAACTGAACCCAAAATTTCCATTGTTAAGCATTATAGTTGTTGTAAGATATTAGCAGACTTACCTGTGATTGGCTGATCCATGAAAGCGGGAAATTAAACAGCCGTCACTGGCTAAAGCCGTGGATAGCTCCGCTGTAAAAGGGGTTGCTGCCGCTTGAGTTCTTCAGTTTCTGTGGAGATAAAATAAAGTGTTTAACTGATCTACTTGTCCTGCGTCTTCCTTTACCCTACAATCTAACAGTTGTTAAGTGAGTTTTCTGCTACTTTTACAACCTTTCTTGCTACAGCTGTCGAGGGAATCACTGCAATTATAAAGTTAGTAATATAGTTAAGTGAATATGGCTTCTCCAATGACTTTGCTTATCAGAAGGTTGCAAAAGCTGATCACATGATCCTGGGACACTGCAACCATCATTAAATACATGGCAGTTGTCAAACATCCAAATATTGATCACATGACCACAGGGATGCTGTAAAAGTCATAAGTGTGACAAACAGTGATAAGTCACTTTTTTCAGTGCTGTTGTAACTTTGGTCATTAAATAAATGGCTGTAAATCGAGGGAAGAGAAAGGAAGAAATTGCAACATTAATGTATTTGGCTACAATTATATCTATTGCTGAACAAAATGTTTATTCAACAATAGATGAAAATTTTGGTAACAATGAAAACATCCTTTTCTAGTCACAAAGCAAATATAGTTGCTTTTAAAGAACAATAGTTGAAGTACAACCTTTTATATGTAAGTTAGAAACTAGTTAACTGAATTTACTTCCTGATAATTGGTTTTAAAGTCCCCCCCCCAAAAAAAATTTGCAGCTAGTTTACTTATATGATTTTACAGTTAAATGTTAATGGTTATATTAGCCCCATAAGTAGTTGCAACTGATTAGGATGGCTTCACAGAATCGGTTTTGGGCTTTTATTCTGAAAGGCATCAAAGCCCATCTTTTTGAATGAATCAAAAGGTGAAAACTCTCAGGTGAATTCATAAATGTACGAATGTGGTTTCTTTTGGCAAGTAGATCATTTGCCTTTTTTCAGGATATGTTTTGATTTCCCAGTCTAGATTACAACCCTACTAGACCTGTAACAAACAATTGCCCGTAGACAAGCTAACTGGGATGTTAAAAGGAAGCCATTAATAAGTGAGGATTATTTTAGTACTTCTTAATAGATGTATTTTCAGACCCACATTTCTCATTTTCTACCAGTGATTCTCTGAGAAGAGACATTAACAGATTGTGGTAAGTATCAGGTGATTTTGAATAGTCATATTTTGTGCTGGCCCAATTATTATGAATGAGAAAATAAACAGAGAAATTGCTAGTTAGGATAATAACTAAGAAGGGGAAGAGTTGTGCTGGATAATGAGATTTCTCAAACTAATTACTTAAAAGTCTTGCCAAATAAATAGCATTACGAACTATTTTAGCAGCCTTTTCTTTAAAGGATTGGAACTGAAAATTCTGGGCTTCAGTCCAAAGACTGAATTTACCCAATGACCACAGACTGACTGAGGAAAAATTACCTAATGAAATAGAAGGATGAAGTCTACCTCAAACTCCCATTTACTTGATTTAACTTCAATAATGTACTAAATGACATGTACTGATATCAAGATACTATAATACATCATGCAGATAATTGGTGAAATGTATAGAACTCATTAGTCTGGGAAGATTAAAAAAGCTTGTGGTAGTTTTGTTACTAACTACCTAATTAGTTATGTCTCTCATAAGAAATCAATACATAGGCATAATTGGAATACAAGCTGTCATTTCTGACAGGAGGACTTGCATAAACTGTGGGAGGAAAATCTTTAGCAGAAATGGAGCTAATATAGCCTACTCATAAAATTTTCTAGGAATTCAAATGGAAAAAGAAATCCCTAAGTTGATGTTCAAAAATCTGCTTTTTTTTTTTTAATAGAACTGCCTTAAAATCAATATAACTTCTTATTCAATATCTTGTGCACATTCAATATCAGAATCAATTAGAATATGAACAATTTTTGGAGCCATTTTAATTCCAGCTCTAGGTTGATCTAAGGACTGCTTCCATTGGCTACATATTTTTATATTGTTGATAAGTTAGGATTAAAAAAAACCTCCTCCAGCTTGACAACAAAAACCAAGAATGATAGTTGCAGTAAGCAGATCAGTTGATTGTGAGGTGTTGTTGACATATCATTGGTTATTCTCTCAGTAATCATCTAACCTACCTCACTGAGCTGCTGATACTGGCTTCAGTCTTAACTGCCAAAGATATTTGAATGAGTATAATTCATTAATCTGGTGCAGAAATGAGACTGTGCTGACTGATTCTTCTTTTGACCTTTGTGTGCTTCCCTTGATTTTACACTGGAATTCAATAGCCCGAGTGAGTGTACATGATGCTGAAAATGGAGGCAGGAAGCAGATTTGTTTTTTTTATTTCCAACCCAATGGAATTTTGGATAGAGAGGACCATTGGTTTAAAAGAGGGGTAAAACAATCCATCTATGTTAGAACTGAGCATCCTTCCTCACCAGAGGATGAGGAATAAAATACCACCTATCTCTACTTTTCAATTGAACCTTTGCTACAGTTCCAAGAAGACTCCAGAACCAATTGTCCCCTGATTCAGGTGACCCTGAAGGCACAGATAAACCCCACAAGTGGCCTCAACAACTCTCAGAGAGTGCTAATGACCAGATGACTGCAAAGAAATACAATCCTTCCATCTCTCACACACTCCCATTAGAACCTATCCTTCTATCTCCCACCACCAGAACTGATGAAGCTTTTGGATGAGAAGCAAAACATTTTCTTCTTTTTCCTCAAGGAAAATACCCACAGTCAAGTTGCCTTTTGAACAAAAAAGCACCTTTGAAACAGCTATGACCTGGATGACTGAGAATCTCTGCAGAAACAAGAAAGTGTTGAAAATAAAATATATAAAGAGGGTTAGAACTGAATCTGTACATCAGCACAGTAATTTTCTAACACTTCAACAAATTTGGTATGAGGAGAAAACCTAAAGCAAAAAAGATGGGCTAATTCTGACCAGGAACTATAAAGAAAAAGAAATTATCCCATTTTTTTCATCTGGGACAGGGGTGTCAAACTTGTGGTGTCACATTGCTGTCACATGAACTTTTGCAACATTTTTTTTCTTTGTGGAGCTGGGGTGGGCATGACCTGCGTGCGAGTTGCGAGTTTGACACCTCTGCTCTAAGAGAGTCAGTTGGGGAGATGTTCAAAATATTGAGAATTCCTCCATTCTAAGTATCATTCCTATGCTTCTGGTCACATGGCACAGAACAAAGTATAAGTCTTCCGTGTGCTATACACACACAAACCCAACATAACGGGACAAAGATGAGCACACACACAAGTTCATGAAGCAGAAGAAAATACAATCTTTTCCTACATCTACTGTTGATAAAGGTTTCGAAAAACTTCCAGGAGCTGTGCTTTGCATGCTGTCCCTGCTGCATTTTATGAAGCAAATAGTCTTATGGCAGCTTCTTGCCTTCTCTTCTCACCCAATCCTTTCTCAAAACAGCTATTTGTTATGTGTGTATTTGTATCTCTTTGTGTGTTTACTGACTATAAACTACTACTTTCATTTGAAATGGAATGTAATTTATAAAGGTTTATGAGCAAATGTACTTGTTAGAATATTTGTTCTATTTTCTGGAACAGAGCCACTCATCATGGGCAGAAACCTTATCTGAGCATATCTTAATAAATATCATTTCTTACATCCTAGTTTACTACGAACAAGAAGGTTAGTATTTTTTCAAGAGTGCATTGCTTCCTTTTAAAAGTTCAGAATTGTTCTATATAGATTGAGCTTTGTTGTATTGAAGTGTTTAATATTGTACAGTTGTGTATGATTGAAGGTCACCTATGAGGTTGATAGGGATATTCTCCTTTTCATATCTGTTGCACATGAAGTAAAAAAAAATCTGTTTTTCCCCCAGTTCAATGTTATACAGAAGTTCACTCAACCTTGCAGTTTTAGCTAGAGCTATGATACTATAGAAATAGCCATAAATTAGACAGATCTGAGTTTGAACTGTGTGATAGTTCTCTCCCAAAATCTTTCAAAAGCAATAAAGGGTACTTGGGAAGCACAAAATATCATTATTAAATGTATTTTACAATCCTGTAACTGAACACTGACTTTCTGGGAAGGTTTTCTTCAGTTTTCTGAAAGATATGGTCTGCAGCTACTGCTCTACTGCTCTCTTATTAATAACAGCTTCATGCTCATCAGATCTTGTTAGTGTCAGCAGTATACTGTCATTTTGTATTCTGTGAAATGAAATTGTCTTTTAATTATGAATTTAGTCTATCTCTTGCATTTTCCTCTAGTGATTCATTTCTTACCTATGGAACAGGAAGAGAAAGTGTTTGTTTATATATATGACTGATGTTTTATAGTTGGGTCAATTTTTTTCTGCCACATAATTAACGAAAAACAAAATGGTGAAGGGAATAAAATTGGGCTGTCATTTTCTCTGTAAATTCATTATGAGAACTTTGTGGCTAGTTGCTATTCCTAGATGATTGAAAAAAAGAGCACGCTTATTTTCAATGGGGGAAAAAAGTCAGTATTATTACCTGCATATTTATCTGCCAAACACAAGGCAATCATCACTAAAAAGAAACTCATATACTTTGGGAATGTGATGTGAATGGATGATGGAAAAAACAATCTCTGCTTGGCAAGACTGAAGGAAATAGAATGGATATCCAAGACATTCTGATGTCCTTGGCAGAGCTACAAGTTGTTACTACATAGAGACTTATATCCGTGCAGATACCAAGCATTGAGTTGAGCTTGACTCAATGGCATCTAATGAACTATCTTGTAATATGAGCTTTCCATGGGTAAAAGTATCAAAACTGTATTTAAACCTGATACTTTTTTTCATATATGTTTAAATAATTAAGATAAGATATCTTATCCCTGAACAAGGATCACAATGCTTGCACTATTTTTCAAATTGGTCCCAGAGAGACATTGGACAATAAACAATTAACTCATCTCACAAGAAAGCAAAAAGAGTTAATATACAATAATAGAAAACTTCTGGATGAAGGCTAATATACATGTCCCCAGATAATGTTGCAGGATCAGTTATTGGGACAAGAGATTTTGTCTTCCGAGCTTTCGGACTCATGCTGGAACCTATCCTCAGGGAACTTTTCTGTAGCAGAGTGTGCGCTCTTACTACCGTGTTTCTCCAACAATATGGTCTCCACCAATAGGAAGGCCCAGCATGATTTCTAGGCATGAGGTGAAATTAAGCCCCACCCCCAAAATTTAGGCCTATTTAATCCATGCATTTCCCCGCCATTTTTCAAATCATTTGTTAGAACTACACAAGGTGAAGAGAAATGGGGAGAAAGGAGGGGGGGGGGTGGAGAGAAAACTTGCCTTTAGGAATTCCCTGCAAGTAGCCTAGGCTAGAATAACCCTATCTACCAATAGAACATCAGCCGATAGAAGCTCCCCGAAGGCAGAGTCCCCAGCCGCTTTGGGGCGAGGCATGGCTGCCCGTGTCCCCTCGCCATTAGGCAGTGTCTTTCGGGTGATGGAAGCTCCCCAAGGGCGGTCACCAGCCACTTCGATTGGCCAGTAGAAGCGGCCTCAGGGCGAGTGCACACACACACTCCCCTCGCCGTGAAGCCACTTCTATCGGCTGACGAAAGCTCCCTTGAAGGCAAAGTCCCCAGCTGCTTCGGGGTGAGTGTGGCTGTCCGTGTCCCCTCACCATTAGTCAGTGTCTTTTGGGTGATGGAAGTTCCCCAAGGGCAGTCACCAGCCACTTTGATCAGCCAGTAGAAGTAGCCTCGCGGCGAGGGATTGTGTATGTGCGCGCTTTCGTCAGCCAATAGAAATGGCCTTGTGGAGAGGTACGTTCATATGGGCTGCTCTTGGTGGAGAAATTAAGTCACCCCTGAAAAGACGGCCTAGCCATTTTTTCAGGGGTCCAAAAAAAAAAAAAGACCCAGCCTTATTTTGTGAGAAACATGGTATATGTTGGTTATTTATAGTGCCTGTTGTAAGCGGCTTTTTAGATTTTGATTGGGGTGTGTTGATGGCTGGCTTTTAAGTCATTAGCTGTCATTTGCTTTTGCTGCCCAGCTCGCCTTCTAAGTACTGGATAGGCTGGTGATAAATCAGCACTCCTGTTGATAGGAGTCTGAAAGCTTGGAAGAAAAAACCTCTGGTCCCAGTGACTGGCCCAAATTGAATCCCGTAATAGAAAACTTTTTTGTCTGCACAGGGTGGTGAAGAGGGGATAAATGACAACATAGAAGAAGGATGTCATCACACGCATGGTCCGATCCATGTACTTTTATCAGACATGGGACATAGGCATGTAAGAAAAGTATTTGTAAGATGACATTTCCAGATTATCATTTTGGCATTATCATGGTGGGCAGATGTCACTGACTGAGAAGCATGATGGCAATGAATCAGCATATTTTGATAGAAAAGTATAAAAAATCATAGAAAGAAAGGAGGGATTGTACTGTATGTTAAAATTTCCTCAAAGTACAGAAATCTAAAAGGAATAAACTTGATGATCCTATTGAGAGCATCTGGGTTAAAATTATTGTGACCAACCAACACAATGATTTATATCACTGACCATTTAAAAGAGAAGATGTAGATGGTATTATCCAAAACAATTTACAGATATTCTAAAGGGGCATAAATTAGTTGTCATGGGGAATATAATTATCCTGACATTTTTTGTAAGTCCATGCCTCTCAAATTCATTTCCGAAAGTTTCAGTCCTGTCTTACTAACAAATTTATTTTTCACAAGGTAATGGAAGGCATTAAAACATCAACTATGATTTACTTGACCCAATCTATGCGAAAGACAGGAGACAATATGGAGATAGGGAGTATTGGGTTGGAGGGGAGAAATGACATATAATATTTGAATGTTTTATGTTAAGGGGAACTAAAGCTGAATATAGCCATATGCAAAACCTCAAGAAATCAGACACTGATAAATCCAGAACAATTATAAATCAGATTCCATGGGGGGAAATCTGATAAGAGATTGAGCCCAGAATGCATGCGAATTTCAAGTAAAGAAAAACTGAAAGCAGAATTGTAAGACATTCCATTGAGAAAATAAAAGGGAAAGCAGAATAATGTAATGTGGTTATACAAAAAGTTAATATCTGAAAATAAAAAGGGATGCTTACAGAAGATAGAAGAATAGACTACAGTACTATGTAAAAACATTTCTTGAAATGATGTTGACATCATTTGTAATTTGTATGAAACCTTTAGTGAAGAGTGCTAGGAAAAACAAAACAAATCAACAATCAACAATCAAAAACAATCAACTTTAAAAAGTTTTTCTGGTATATTCAAAATAAAAGAAAATAAACACTATACCAGTACTGAAAGATTAAGAAATAAAATGTTTGGGGTTTAGCTTCTCCAAAAATTATTCCCCAAAATTTCAATTCCCACTGAGACATTTTGAAGAACTAGTTGAACAACAACAACAGGATTTTACTTTGATAGAAACATAAGAATTAAGTTTTAGATCACAAATTAACTCAGTGTTATTATGTCTTTGTTATCTTGTGCCTTCTGTTTTGGTACATATCATATTTGACCTTACCATTGTCCCTGTTTCTATTCTTAACATGATACTGGTAAAGACTGCAATGATGACACTATTAAAGCCAATCTCTTTAACACATTCTTTGGCTCAGTATTTGTAAACAGCAATGGATCATGCCCAGTATTTCCTAGTAGAACCACAGACAACTACAATGATCTAATACATATCGATTTTATTCTATCAATGGTTAGACAATAAAATACAGTAATGAAATATGTAGACTTTTAGAAAATAATAATTAATAAAGAGATTTAACAACTCTTAGCTGGTTTTTTTTTTTTTTGCCAGCTGATGGTCAGGAGGTAAGTTGACAGGTTGACTCACAGTTTCAAGGATAAAAAATGATCAAAATTATAATGGCAGTAGGGTGAACCAATGCCAGGACTAACCAGGGTTTTGGCATATAATACGGTAGGTATTAGGCAGTGCTGGATTTTCAGTTGAAGGAACTACTACTCATGGTCCTTAGAATATTGTTTATTAAAGCTATAGTGGTAAGTGCACATGGACCCTTTCTGGGTTTATAGTAAGGACTCTTGATACAGCAAATGTTGGGTGGCAGAATTTTGTGATGGTACTGGGATTGGAGTGATAACTTCAATCAATAACCAAGGAAAAGTGAAGAGAATCATTGCCTGTGCCATCAGGATTCTTTCTTTTTCTTTTTAGAATAGAATAGAATACTTTATTGGCCAAGTGTGATTGGACATACAAGGAATTTATCTTGGTGTAAATATTTTCAGTATACATAAAAGAAAAGATACATTTGTTAAGAATCAAGAATCATAATGTACAACACTTAATGATAGTCATAGGGTACAATCAGCAATCAAATCATACTAGGAAACCGTCAATATAAATTGTAAGGATATAAGTGACAAAGTTACAGTCCTACAATCACAAGTGGGAGGGAATAGGTGATAAGGAGGGATGAGAAGATTAACAGTAATAGTAGTGCAGACTTTGTAATAGTTGAACAGTGTTGAGAGAATTATTTGTTTAGCAGAGTAAATGGCTTTTGAGGAAAAACTGTTCTTGTGTCTAGTTGTTCTGGTGTGCAGTGCTCTATAGCGTCATTTTGAGGGTAGGAGTTGAAAAAGTTTATGTCTGGGTTGTGAGGGGTCTGTAAATATTTTCACAGCCGTCTTTTTGACTCATGCAGTATACAGGTCCTCAATTGAAGGCAGATGGGTAGTAATTGTTTTTTCTGAAGTCCTAATTATCCTCTGAAGTCTGTGTCTTTTGGGTTGCAGAATCAAACCAGACAGTTATAGAAGTGCAGATGATAGACTCAATAATTCCTCTGTAGAACTGTATCAGCAGCTCCTTGGGCACTTTAAGCTTTCTGAGTTGGCACAGAAAGAACATTCTTTGTTGTGTTTTTTTGATGATGTTTTTGATGTTAGGTGTCCATTTTAGGTCATGTGATAAAGTAGAACTTAGAAATTTGAAGTTCTCTACTCTTGATACTGTGTTGTCTAGTATTGTAAGAGGTGGTAGCATTGGAGGGTTTCTTCTGAAGTCTACTACCATTTCTATGGTTTTGAGTGTGTTCAGTTCCAGATTGTTCTGGTGACACCACAAGGCAAGTTGTATAACCTCCTGTCTGTATGCAGATTTGTCATCTTGAATGAGACCAATCATTGTTGTGTCTTCTGCAAACTTCAGTATTTTAACTTTTGTTATTTAAGAGAGGATGCCCAGAAGTCACAATTAATTATAACTTTAATCAAATACCAGATATCAATTTTAAAAAGAGGCTCATATTCTACCTTGTTTGGAGGCCATTAACCATAGTTTCTGGATTGAAATTAAAGCTATTGGTTGTTTCATTATTCACACAAAGAAAATTATGGAATCACTTCATACTGGTGTCTCAATGAATATATGCCTATCTTGATTTCTTAAGATGAAATATTGATTGTCTGAATGTAGCCTCTGTCTCCACTAATTATGTGCAATATCAGAGTATAATCACAATCTCAATTATAGGCATGCACATGAGTTCATTGCAGAACATTCTTAGTTGAGTATATAAATGCCATTGGTTCAAATGTTACATTTCCAACAATGATTTAGAATCATGAGTGAAGTTTTTATTAATATTATGCCTGAACTAGCATGGGATTTTGTGGTAAGGTTAAATAACATGTAGTTTTATTTAAAGAAAAATAATTAAATATAATTTAAAGTCTGAAATATTAAAGATATCAGTTACAACATATATAAGCATTAATAATGAGGTATATGAAACCCATGGCAAATAGAAAATAGGCAAGAATAATTTACTATATTTATCTCCATATTATAATGAAGACTTAATTTTTAGATTTATGCCAAGCAGTTCTGAAATTGCAATGAAAAATCCACTGTAACTTGGTTTTGGCATCAAAATCATATTCCATTTCTTATTTTGCTACTTAAAATTTTTCAAGATATTTTTAGGGAATTCAGATATAGACTGAAATTCCTCAAAATGAATAATATTCATTGCTGATATTATTTTAAAAGGCATACCACTCACTGTACTACAACAGTATTTTTTATTTTAGAACATTCATGTTATTCATAATCGCATGCACACATATCATAGAAGCTATTTCTTTTGCAAAAAAAAGAACATAGTTTTGAACGCATCAGCTACATTATTAGAATTCTTGCAGCATCTCCAAAGAAGGTGGTTTTCAGCTACAAGCTCTGCTTTTTAATTTTTAACAATCTCTTTTAATAATTTGTGAAACTTAGAGCAGAAAGAAAACAAGGATTTCCAAACCTTTGAGGTGGCATAATTCTTCTGGGCATCCTTTCAACTCAGGTCTGTAGAGTGAATTGAATGCATAATGATATCTCCAGGGCAATACTAGAATAATTCATATGTGGGAGTGAGAAGGGATAGAAAAGATCTCCCATTGGGGATCAGGAAGGAAGGGTTTTGCTACCCATTTAAACAACAGGAAAAAGTATTCAGAAGAGTAAAAGAAAAGATTCGATGAGCCATCTAAGTTAAGCAATAGCAAAAGTGGCGCTTCCCAAAGTTGATAGAAATCAACTATCCAATAGCTTCTTCAAAAACCTGTTAGAAAAAAAAAGTCACATATATTCTTACCACATTATTGCCATTGCAAAAAGCATTCTTTTTAAAAAATACACTTTATTGATTTTACAATTAAAATAGACCAACAACTCATACATAAATGCAAAAGAGAAAAAGAAAAAAGAAAAAAAAGAATAGAAGAAAAAGACAGAAAACAATTAAAAACTTTTCATCTTCAACAGTTTGTGAGACTTCCTTTTTATCCTTATTTTATGCCATATACACAATTAATCCTTACATGTATCTGTATATCACTACTATGATTCTATCTTATCTTCTTTTGCCTTTTAGTGTGAAATCTATCTTTGGTTTATCCATTTGTACCAGCAGTTCCAGCTGTCGTAATATATTGAAGTGTCTTTATCTTTTAATGCAAAGGTTAATTTGTCCATTTCTGCACAACTTGAAATATTTTGAATAATCATCTCCTCTGATGGAACATGAGGCTGTTTCCAACTTTGTGCAAAAGCCAATCTGGCCACTGTTAAAATATGTATTATTATATATTTCACTTTTTTGGTAGTTGTTTATCAAAGATCCCTAATAGAAAGGACTCTGATTTAAATTTGATCTGTTCTCTTGTCATTTCCTCCAGCCAATTTCTAATTTTCTGCCAATATTTTTGAGCTTCTGTACAAGGCCACCACATATGGAAGAAAGTTCCTTCTTTTTTTTTGCATTTCCAGCAGTTCGACTCATATTGGGGTACATCTTCGCTAATCTCGAAGGAGGAAGGTGCCACCTGTAAAACATTTTATAGGCATTTTCTTTGTATGCTACTGATTTTGTGATTTTGTTATTTCTACCCCAGATCTTTTCCTATTCTGGGTGATATTACATCCCATATTCCTACTCCAGGCTATCATGTTCCCTTTAACAATTTCTTTCTCTAATTCTACCTCTAATAAATAATTATAAAATTTTGTTATATATATTTTTTTGCCTGATCCTAATAAAATTTTATCTAACTTCTGGAGTTTATTATTAATTCCAAATTCTTTCTTGTCCTGTTTGTATCTACTTTGAATTTGAAGATATGCCCACCGACCAATTTTTAATCCCTGATCTTAAAGGTCTTGCCACGATTTCAGATTTCCTTGCGTATCCAATAGGTCCTTATATTTAATCATTTTAGTAATATCCAGATTATTTGGATGGATCATCGCCTCCATTGTTGAGATCCAGACTGGTATCTTTAAGTAGTGTTTTTTCCATATTTTCTTCCAATTAGTCAATTATGAATCTCTGATTAGGTGTCTGACTGCAAGAAGCATTTTTTGTTAATACTAAGGATAATCTGGGTTTGTTTGTATTTGTTTTAGCCAATATTCCCCAGGTAAAGCTCAGCTTTACCCAGGGGTGGGATTCAAATATTTTAGCAACTGGTTCTGTGGCTGTGGCTTAGGTGGTGGGGGTGGCTTGGTGGTCATGTGACTGGGTGGACATGGCTTGGTGGTCATGTTATTGGCTGGGTGTCAAGGCATGCATCTCCTTGCCTGGCCTCTCATGACTGTGGGGATGCTGCAACAGTCACAAGTGTGAAAAACGGTCATAAATCACTTTTTTCAGTGCCATTGTAACTTTGAGTGGTCACTCCATACAAGCAAAGTACCAGCAAAGAAGGGGAAAAAACTCCAAAGAAGTTCCTGAGTCAGGAAGTCTAGTCCTGCCAAGAATGGAGAGGTAGTTTCTGTAAGCAACACCAGAATGTTTCCTTCCTGCCTTCCTTTCAGGATTGGGCTAGTAATTTCTTCTAACAACTGGTTCTTTGAACTGCTTAGAATGTTAACAACCGGTTCTAGTGAATAGGTACAAACTGGTAGAATTCCACCCCTGGCTTTACCCAAAGACATTCATGTTACTCTATGCAAGTCAGCATATTTTCTCTTGATCATACTAATATATTCAGGGTGTTGACACTTTGAGAAAAGCCTACATATTTTTTTATTTGTATTACTTCACAATTTTATCATGACTTGTTGAAGGAACACTCAACATTTTCTGGAAGTGCCTTCTCAGTAGATGTATGTGGCCACTGTGGTAATAATCTAAGAATTGCGAAGCCCTGTCTGTTTGTTCTCTGTAAACTGATTGGGGACAATAATTGGATTTATTTATATAATTAAATGCATAAATTACAGCCATTAGTCAGTGGTGGGGTTCAGTTTTTTTTATTACTGGTTCTGTGGGTGTGACTTGGTGGGCGTGGCATGGCCTGATGGGTGTGGCAGGAGAAGGATTCTGTAAAATCTCCATTCCCAACCCACTACAGGGGAAGGATACTGTAAAATCTCCATTCCCTCCCCACTCTGGGGGAAGGTTACTGCAAAATTCCATTCCATCCCCACCTCATAACCTGCTTTCCAGCTCCATTCTCCTGTGCAGGGCAACAAATGAAGACCCAGATGATCAGTTGGGACTTGGGAAGCAGAGAATAGATGGTCGCAGGGCCAGTCAGATGTGGTATTTGCTGGTTCTCCGAACTACTCAAAATGTCCACTAATGGTTCTCTAGAACTGGTCAGAACCTACTGAATACCACCTCTGCCATTAGTATGTCTTACTCCTTCCAGCTTAACCTTGTCCCCTCCCCCGGCCTTTGGATACTTCCTGCCTGCCTCCCTCCCTCTCTATTAAAAAAACAAGTCATTCTATGTTCTAGTCAACATTTTCATTTCCACAATATTTTCAAATAAAGGAAATAGGGATTACTGCATGAAACTAAATCCAGCCAAACCCTGCATGAAGCTAAATCCAGATAAACATAGCTGTCTCATGTTGCCATAACAGTAATTAGTTTAATTCAATGAAACCCAAAGTATATTAATCCAATCACAGGTCTCTTTGTGGCTATCTTTGAAATAAGTAAGATTTGCACAAGATTACATGATTTTTATAAGTAATGTTCTATTTTGTTTTTGTTTTCATTTTTTTGTTTGTTTTGTAATTGGGTGTAAAGATGGTTTAGAAGGAAAATAATTTCATATATTGTTGAGGGATCTTTGGTACTCTCTGAGTTTCATTTTTTTCTTGCAGATGGTTCATTACTCAAACTAGGTAACATCATTAGTGCTAGAAATCATCAGCTAGCACTGATGATATTACCTAGTTTCAGTATTGAAGCACATCTGCAAGAAACAAGGCTCAGAGAGCACCAATGACTCCTAATTTCAACCCTGAGCTACAAATATTCTTCTATCTGTACCAATTACTGGATAGATGAAATATAGCAATTAGTTCACGTAAGGCTTTCAAAGAGTCATATGTAGAATAGCATGTCTATCATGAGGTCATTAAAGCAAGACAGATGTTAGATTCTATATTAAGGGAATTGGCAATGGTCATACATCTATATATATATAAAAGCTAAATACCACTCAATCATCAAGAAATCTCCAGAACCGTAAAGCCTACAAACTTGAAATTTGACATGTATGTTCCTTGGCTTCTAGGTGCTCGCTAAGAAAGGATTTTTTGAAATGGCCATTAGTATTTCTTTTTTTTTTAATAATTTTTTTTATCACAACAAAAAACAAACATAAAACCTTCTTTCTGTTCCACAGTGTGTCAGTTGAGTACACATTTCTTTGTGCACAAAATAATATTATCATGCTATCTTATTTAATTTGTATATATTTATTATCATTCTTATTAATATTTTATATCACATATATCACTCTATTATCCTTAGCTTTATAATCATTAACTTTCAATAATATATTTCAAGTTCATTTTCTTACTCTATCTAGCTCATCTATTTATCAGTAACAATATATTGTACTATGCTTATATAATTCAATTCTTTACTCTTCTATCCAACCCTTCATAAAATAAATTCAAAATTTTATAATAGTCTTTTTCTTGTTGTTCTCTAATTGCCATTGTTAATCTACTCATTTCTGCACGATCAATTATTTTCTTCTTCCTTTTCTGTCAGAACTTTTTCATTTCTCCAATTTTGTGCAAATACAATCCTAGCTGCTGTTAATATATTAATAATCAAATACGTTAACCTTTTGTTATAACCCTCAGGCAGAGTTCCCAATAAAAATGTCTCTGGTTTTAAATCTATAGGTTGTTTTATCATCTTCTCCAGCCACATATGTATTTTAGTCCAATACTTTTAAGTCTCTGTGCATGTCCACCACATGTGGTAGTATGATCCTGGTAGCTTCTGACATTTCCAGCACTTTGGTGACTTATTTTCAAACATCTTAGCAATTTTCATTGGGGAAAGATGCCACCTGTAAAAACATCTCATACAAATTTTCTTTATAGGCTGTTGACATAATTAATTTATAATTTCTAGATCATTAGTATTTCTTATACAGTAATTAACATGCTCTGATGCTAAGGAGTTCTACTGGCCCTCCCCACCTGAAAAGAACTCTGTTCTGTCTGCCAGTTGCCTCACATTCCATTACCTCAGTTCAAACTGGCAGACGTTCCACTCCTTCACTCAGGAGCGGTGTGGGGCTCCTTACAGTACTAAGCATCGGTACCTCACCAAAATGTCTACGCCTTCCACCTATGGAATTGCTTCTGGACTCAAGGCAGCGGCACCTTATGTGTTTCAATCACAGACCACCACTGAGCAATGGATTGTGAACCAAATTTCTCCCGCATAGCCTGATCACCAAGTTTCGTTGCAAAGCACGGGTATCCAGTTAGTACTCCAACAGTTGGTTCTTGCAAAATGTCTTTTCCCACTTGCTAGAGGCCTACTTTCTTGATTCACCCGTGGATTCTTCTTTGTCAAGGACAAACAATTCTCACTTGGAAAAAAAGGCTTTTAGAATGAGTTCTTAAAATATTAACACTGTATAAACTAAGTTTTAGCTGCATAACATTGGAAGATTAAGGATGACACATTGCTAATTATGTGTTAGAACTCATTGTCATGATTATATTGATATTTACAGCTGATTTACATCAAAATAAACTATTTTAAGTACTAAGCAATGAAATAATATTAAAGAATACAGTACTTTTACATAAATAGATATATCAGAATTTTCATGTACTTTTAAAAATTTTAAGTATTCAGATACTATTATCCTTCAAAAGTTAATTTTACTGATTATCCTCTCTAGACTGAGTTTTCAAAATGAACTTTTAATTTATACATGTTCCAGTTGATTACAATTAATTTAATTTGATGTCTTGTGGCAAGCACATAGGGGATAAAGTTTAAACAAAAAATGAAAACCTATCTTGAAGAATGTTGCTGTAATGAATATAGATGGAGATAAAAATACACTTGTTTGTATGACTGGATCTGTTGCTTATTCTCCGGAATAGGAAAAGCAATTGGTAATATTGAGCAAAGGTCTGTATAGCACTTAAATCTAAAATATTTCCAATTAATAAAGGCTTCATAACCAGGGGTGGGATGCTACTGGTTCTGCCCGGCTCTATAGAACCGGTAGCTCTGAAGAGCAGCAGACCTGTTCTGTGTCTGCTGCTGTTTGGCCCACCTGCCTGCCCAGGTTCTTACCTGATCTTTATTTCCTGCTTTTTCAACCTCAGCTGCTAAGGTTGAAAAAGCAGTAAAAAAGGTGTTTTCAAGCACTGCGCACCCACGTGCAGTGCTTATCAGCTCTCCAGGAGGCACAGCTTTTGTTGTATTACACGCACGTGCAGCATAAGTACTGAACCGGTAGTGCTAGGAATGTAAGTCACCTAACAGTTATTTGGGTTGGAAATATATAAAATAGGATAGACATTTGAATACTATGTCTTTAAGAGAATGCTAAAACTGTAATTGGGTGTGGTTCTGCAAATGGCCATAAGATGGAGCCAGAAACCTGGGTTGTTTAGTCTCAGTGAGTGTCTCAGTGAGTCTCTGTTCATTCTGTTGGAGAGAGTTGCCGTTCCTCCTAAATCACTGTTATTGATCATTGATGTACGTCTGTTACTGAACTATTTTTTGATACTGGACTTTGATATTTGGATTATCCCTGAACTGAACACTCATTGCCTTACCTGTGAATGACTTGGACTGCTTATCTTGGATTGTGCTTGGACGTTTATTGGAAGTAAAAACCTACATTTACTGTACAGTGTATCTGTGTGCTGTTTGTGTGTTATTCAACATTACTCTCACTACGTCTCCCTGTATGCACTCATTCTCCTAACAGGGAATTACCTCAACAGGTAGTAACACCGATTGAATCCCACCCCTGTTCATAACTATTAAAGTAATTCACCAGATTATTTTCTGGTACTTCATTCTTTTTTCTTTCTATTCTTTTCTTTAAAAAAAGTGAGAGCCTTCCTGTATTATTATCCACACATCCCCATAAATCTGTGAGTAATGTTTCTTGTATTGAATAACTTTTATAATTAATTCAGACGTGCTCCACTTCATTTTTTATCTTTCAACTATATAGAGTTTTGATTAATGTATTTATGCCGAGCTTCATAAATCAAGAAAAGCATGATTTCTACTTCTTCAATATCTCTTTCTTTCATTCCAGCAGCTGTTTTTTTGTCAAAAATTCTGAAGGGTATGATATTACGACTAAAGACAAAAAGGCACAGATGCTGAATAATGGCATTTTCACATGGTGGCTTAGATTTAAAAGGTTTTAAGTCCACAGAGTTTAGCATGGATTTTTACTAAATAAATGCCCTGTGTTAATCTAAGACTGTATCAAAGCTTAGACAGCTATGTCCTTGATGGAATATCACTCTGTGATAACAAGAATTTTGTGATACGCAGCAGCATTGAGAAATATATTTGCCTGGTTTTCAGTATCAAGCTGGGGAGATACAAGGAAAATGTACTTGTCTGATTGGTTCAGCAATTGTATTTGGTCCTGTGCTTAGAATAGTAATGTGAAATCCTATCATATCAGAACCATGGATCTGTTTCTGAGTTTGCTGGCCTGCTTCCATAATGTAAGCAATTTAACACTGGCTAGCTCCCTTTTAAAGGTTCAGCAATCTCCTGTTTGTACTACTGAGAGGAAGTTGTGCTACCAATAAATATGAGGCATAGGATGTTCACTTGATGCCATCTTTGTTTTGCTAGTGGCTTTTTAAAAGCAGCTTTCAAGACCTCTGTACACATCCAGTGGGGGCTATATCACATTAGGTTTGACAAAACTGGACAAGGATAAATAAGTTCATTATATAAGCAGGATTCAGACTTAATAATTTATATTAGTAACAGCAGCCTTCATTTCTGTTTCCAGAGCAAGACATTTGTCATAAGAAAGAAAACTTTCATTCACATGCATTGTAATGGATACCAACGCTTCTAAGAAATGCTGCAATGTTCTTACTTGTGATTAAGGTTACAGTCCAACAAACCCTGATTTAGGAGGTTTACTATTACTGGTACTAGCAGAATGTTTTATAATAATAAAGTACATTCTGCAAAATAGATGTGCAAAACAACAGACTTAATGCTTCCATATTTCTCTTGTAGGTGATGAAGGCTGAAGTTCTATTTTATATGGAAGAAGGTCATATATTGTACACCCATAAAACTGGTAACAGTGCAATCCTATTTATTTGCACTCAGAAGCAAGTGATGTTGGTTTCAGTTGGGCTTAGTTCAAAGTAGTGGGTATAAGGTTGCAGCATCATTATGAAATACATGGGTTTTTTTTTTTTTGGAGGTGTTGAAAACTAAAATGATGTCAGAGATGTTGTGTAGGATTTTGTATTTTAAAAACATGTTATTTGTTCCACATTTGGGTCACCTTTATTGTAGAGAAATTGAACTCTGGCCTTGAGAAGGAAGAGAAAAGGGTGAATCTTTGTGCAGCAGTGTGAAAAAGTAACCCAGAACAACTCCACCTTAATATTGTTGCCCTTAAAAAGAGACAGTAAAGATTTCAAGAAGGTTTTCAAGATTATGTTATCATGATCAACAACAATAAAGTAATGGGATCACTGGTGGTATTCTACTGGTTCAGCCTGGTTCAGCCAAACTGGTAGCTCTGAGGATCATCTGTGAGAGAACCAGTTCGCTCTGACAATCAGCTGCTGGGCCCGCCCACCCTGGCTCTATTCTGACCTTTATTTCCTGGTTTTAAAGCTCAGCTGCTTTGCACGGCACAGCAGATTGCCTTGCATCAGCTGTTGAAGACACAGGGACAGTGCAGGATTGCAGGAGATCAGTAACAAACCCTTTGCGTGCACGCAAAGCATGCCCACTAAGCCACGCCCACAGAACCGGTGGTAAAAAAATTGGAATCCTATCTCTGCATAGGATATATACCTAAAATCCTTGGTGTGACTCTGATTTTGTCTACTTGAAAAGCTTATATTTACTCCCAACATTGCAAGATTCAAGTCTGGAAAGACGTCTACAGAATGACAAAGTTGGAAGGGACCTTGGAGGACTTCTAGTCCAAGAGGTCTAGATATAACCTCTTCCTAGATACTTTATTCTTTGAAGTGACCAGGTAAAAAAAAAAACCAACTTGCCTGAAGGATGTTGTTTAGGAGGCCTGGCAAGAATTTTGTTTCAAATTTTTGTTGGTTTGGGTGTTCTTGCCTTTCAGGTACCTTTCTGTGGTTTACTAGAATATCTTATAGGTCATCATACTGAATAATACTCATAGGGGCAAGAAAAGGAAGGAGATAATTCCATAAATGATAAAGACAGGTATGCATAATGATATGAAGAAATGACTTTGGGAGATGGGAAAGATCACAGCAAGGCAAGTGGCAGCTTATCACTGTGGCAAGCATCTCAGAAGGAACCTTCCCTAGAATCTTGGTTGTATCTTGTGGGAGAAATACACATTCAGACTTGCAAAATTTTAAGATAATCTTATAATAAAGTTATAACCAATACTTCTGAATGTGCTTTTGGACTAACCCACAAGGCTAACGGTATGTGGGTATATCTACATAATATTAGAAAGAATTCTTGGAGAAATGGGCATCCATTTTGACAGTGGCTAGTGATGATATTTGCTGTTAAGTTTATAATCTGGCTAGCACCAAGGGTTCCACATGACTAGATATATTCAAGTATGCCCTAGGCATTTGCTGGAAACTTTGCAGAGTGGCTTCTACTACTAAAATCTAAGAGAATCTTATCATTGATACGAAAACTGTTTAGATTTACTCTGGTGGCAAAAAAGATTATTGCATTAACAACAATATAAAACTTGTTTGACTTTCTGGGTGTGTATGCATATCTGCTTGATACACATACATATGTATGGGTAAAACATGTAATTCATGTATTAATTGCAGATCTGAAACAGCATTAAATAAATTTGACCTAGAAAAAAATAAGAGTTTGTTCATTAATCTCTGTATAACTTGGTGAAAAACAGGCCATTTTTTGCTAGTTAAGAAATGATTGTTCAAATTAGTCATCAAAATTAATGTCAACATGAAAGAGAGAAAGTCTCTGCTATATATTATACTGACACACTGAATGATTATGCCCACATAACTCATAAAAGTATATTTGCGCATTTGACTAAAACATTAACAATTTTTCCAGTCATTTCTGGTGTTCAATTTTCCATAGAAGAGATATTACATGTGACCCTAGGATTGAAATATTTCCCTTTCCTGAAACCAAAGGCTTGCTAAGAAAGTTGCAAATTTAGACAACCATCTAAAAAGCCTTTTAGGAAAGGCAACCTTTTCCAATAGATTTTCCCATATCATCAATGAATTTGGGCGTTAGTTACAGCACAATTAGATTAATCATTTAGACAAACAGATATGAGGTTTAACACATGTATTATTTTATAAAATTATTACTAAGGGCCAGGAAAATCAAAAGATCCAGTCAGTTCAAATGTTATAAAGATTTATTGCAAGCTTAAACTCTGCAAGAATCTGAACTACCAACAGTCCAACAAATTGGTGGTAGATAAGAGTCAATGCAATTCAAGGTGAGCTCGACTTAGATCTCTTGTGGGCATGAGGGGACTCATAACTGGTGACATATTTGACCCCTTCCTTGGGCTCAGCCTGGTCATCTCTTATATATATGGATATTGGCTGCTCAACATGTGATGCGTACATTTTATATGATTTTTTTTCTATTGATGTTTAAAATTTCTTTAAAGCAAGCTCTTGTCATTTTTTCCCCACCAGATATTCTGCCTTGTTTAAAATGAGAATCTTTACTAGTCTTAGGTGTGAGAAATTAGTGGATCCACATAGCAAGTATCTTATTTTTTTTAATTTATTTTACTCCTCAATGTATTGCTGATTAATTATAATACTGGGTGAACATCTTTGAATTTGTACTACCAGTAATTGTAGATATCCTTGAAATATCCTGGAGCAAGTATGCATTTGTATCCTTTGATCTGAATGGCAAATATGGGAAACATTTGTGCTCTTTTCTTGTAACAGAATGACATTTTGGACTAAGATATTTATTTTATTACTAATACATTATTATGTATTATAGATGACAATTTGTATATTTAAGTCAATAGTGGATAATAATTCAATTATTTTAGGGTTGCTATTTAACAGGGGGGGGACCCAACTTGGTAATAGATTATGAAAGGGACTGCATTAGCAGCAAAAAGAATGAACTTTTCTACTTGAATTATAATACAAAATTCTGAAGCAATTATTAGCTATCTCAAGCATTTTCATACCTGTATTCTCCTATACTTACCATTTTCTTTTTCTTGCAATCTCTGTTTTTCTCTGAAAGGGGAAAAGTGTGTGTGTGTGTGTGTGTGTGTGTGTGTGGAGAGAGAGAGAGAGAGAGAGAGAGAGAGAGAGAGGACAGATGGACTATGGAAGGTTAATGAGAACTTCCCAGGCAGACATTGTATGTATGTATGTATGTATGTATGTATGTATGTATGTATGTATGTACAACTCACTTTTTCTTTCAGGAGCTCAAAATAGTATTCGTAGCACTCATTCCCCCAATCTTTCCTCACAGAGTAATTCTTTGAAATAAACTAGTCTTGAAAAGAGGGATAGAGGATTTTGCCAGCCCAAAGTCCCAGAGTTACTTTCTTTGGCTGAGAATGGTCTAGAATCTTTGTCTCCCTACTTCTAATCAAAAAACATATCCTTTATATCAGAGGTGTCAAACTCGCATCGGCATGTGACGTATTGGGACTTTTCCCCATTTCGCTAAACTGGGCATGGGCAACACATGACACATCCAACTTGCGGTCCATGAGTTTGACAGGCCTGCTCTATTCTGCAGGTGAAATCATGATGGCACGTTCCATTATCAACTGTTTCTGATAGCCATACTTGGAATTCTAAGAGTTTGTCATAGATCAATCACAATCTCTATTTACTGAAAGCAAACTCTAACTCCCTAGCCTATCTCATTTAATTTGTGTTCCACTAGCCATTAAACACTATTGCAGATAGCACAATGAATCCCACTTAGATTTACTCTATATACTGCATGACATATGCAGGATATACTTAGGAATTATGAATCTGGAGTGCAAGCCCCATAATCCATAATAAGTTATAACTATGTTTTACAGGCAACGAGGAATTCCTTTGAACTTTCCATCTGGAAGGAACTGATAGTCTCATCCTATCTGGTTTCTTTTTCCTGCCTGCCGCCTACTTCTTTTTTCAAAGTATGAGTCTCTCTCCAATGTCTACTTTAAAAATGATATTCTTATTCAATCATCCCTCAAGGGAGGATTAGCTTGATTAGGTATGACATTTTCACTTGTGGCTGGTTGCAGTCCTTGGGCTGGGAAGGAAAGGCTGTGATACAGAGTCAGCTTTTCCAGTCAAAGATCAGAAGACCAAAGTGCAGATTACTTTTAAGGCAGAGGCTCTTTCTGTTTGTCATCCTCTTGTCTTTTCTCTGCACTGTCCCCATCATTTTTCTTCACAGAGGAAACATGTTAAGAAAGAAAAGAAAGAACAGCGGTGTTTATGGTAATGCTAGGAGCCATCTGTCTGAAAGAACCCTATGACTCTCATTAAGTTACATGATACATGGCTCCTCTTTCAAAAGATATGATTGGAAATAAATACTCAGTTAATTCCATTGCTAATGCATTATTGCTATCCTGAAACAGTTGCCCAAGGATATGCGTGGACAAGTATTATCTGTACACAAAATCTGTACACTCTACACAAAATGTACTTTATTTTCTCTAAGTTTCTTTCAGATGTTTATCTACAAAGGGTGGTTTATACAGCAATAATGAATGATGATTGAGATAATATTTCAAGACTTTAGACTTGTAAGATGGATGGATAAAGCAAGACCTATTGGAATAGGCTACAATTGTCAACCCTACTTCTTTTTCAGGTTTCACTTTGTAATTTATTGCATTTTGCATTATTATTGCTATCCCCTCCATGTTTCCGTTGTGTTCCAAGGAAAGCATGTGTTTAGAATGTAAAATATAAAAACATTCTTGAGCAGGCAGGTTGTAAGGCTTCGTCGACGGCAGGAATCCGCTTCTCTGCGGGTCCCTGCTGTGCTCGCCGTCAAGGTACCCCCGATCCAACTGGATTTGGGGGTTGTCGCTACCCTGAAGGGGCAGCGGAAGACAGAGGAGATCCGAGCAGGGGTCTGGGGACATCGCACCCCCCCTCCCCAGCCGGCTAGACTCCTTTTTCCCGAGACGGATGAGCGGCTGTCTCGGCAGCCATGAAGGATTCTTCAACCGGACAAGTTTGTGCAGGAGGAAGACTTAGAAGGAGAAGTTTTCTTGGCTAAACCAGGACATGATGTTACTTTTAAAACACCCTGGAAACCTGACTTTGGATTGATACATTTGTTTCCAAAAGAATTTGTAACATCGGCGAAAGTGCTGAAGGAAAGCTCACTACCCCTCCCTACGGAGAAAGCAAAGGAGCACAGAAAAACCTGCTCTCTAAAGGTAAAAATAAGCTCTTTGTTATAAGTGGGAAGGGGAGGACTAAAAAAAAAAAATAAATTTTTTTTCTAAACTTTGCTGGAGGAGACGCCTTGAAGATTTCAAGACCATTAATTAATGGAAATACGGCTTTTAAAATATATCTGGGATTTTGCCTCTGGAGAAAAAACTGTAAAGAGAAGAAGAGGAAAAAAGTTTTGCTTGTTTGGATTGTTTGATAACTCTGACATTTGGAAATTACTTCAAGATTGAAAGCATCTGGGTTGTTGTTGTTGTTGTTTTTAAAAAAAAGAACTTATAATGGTACCACCGGTTGATGAACTGAAAATGGAATATGAAAAATTAAAAGAAAGACAACAAAGTGGCAAGGATTCTTTGGGAGCTGCCTTCCACTTTTAGAAATGGCGGTTTCTACGTACCAGCAAACACTGGAGGAAGGAGAAGGAGAAGAAGAAGAAGAAAAGGAAGAAGCCATCTTTAATGGACTAAAAAGTTTGATTAAGAAAGAAAATGGGAAGGAAGGAAGGGAAAAGGAGAATTTAAGATTTAATAAAACAACCAAGAAAAAGAAAAATAGGATGAAAAGAAGGTACAATGTTAGAAAGCAACTGAAAATAGAATTACAACAGAGAGGGAAACTTAAAAAGGGGAGAGGAGAGGAGGGGCAAAAAGACCAGATTGGAGAAGAAAGGGAGGAAAAAGAAAAAAAAGCCACGGGTTAGGACAAGATTTTTTAAAAAAGTTTTTCTTTAGAGATGAAGGATGATAGATAGCTTATAATTAAAGAAGATTCTGCAAGAGTGCATAAGATAGTATTGTAGTATTTGTATTTGGAACAGTTTATTGGAATATTTAATGAAATATTAATGTTTAATAATGATGGATGTTGATATTTGATTAAATATTAGGAGATCTGTTAAATAATTAATGCTTAGTTAAAGTTTAATTTGTTAGTGTTTTAATATTATTATAACTTTAGTATTTTATTTTTCTATTCTAAAACAATGTACTTATTAGAACTAGAATTAGAATAGAAATTATATATTTAATTATACTATAAGTTTGTTATTCTTTCATTTTAAGATTTAATATGTAGAAGGTACTAAGCAGAATCAGAATGGAAATTATGTATTATTTTAAGTTTTATTTTAGGAGAAGGCGTCATACTTCAAAAGCGATTACAGGGGAAATTTTTGGTTAAAGGGAAGAGATACATAGATGTTTACTAAAGAACGGACAAAAGACATAAGTATAATGACTTTGAAATAAGATGAAATAAATAAAATATAATTAAGAGAGTGAAAAGATGGGAGAAGTTATATAGAAAATACAAAATGGTTAATAAGATATGAAGGGTATATAAGATGGGCATGAATTTGATTTAGGTCTGTCAAAAAAGATGTAACCTGGGGCCAAGTCACTTTTCAAAGAAGTTTTATGTTTTATGTTTAGTGTGTGGATTATGTTTGATTCTAAATTAATAAAATCTTGGAGAAATGAAATTAAAGGGAGAGAAATTGGGAAAAGATATGTATAAATGATAACTAAGGAGGTTTTTTTTTTTTCTCCAATGTTTTGCTTCAAGTGTGATAATGTGGAACCATGTTTTAAAGAATAATGCTTTGTTTGTCTTGTTGAAGTTTATGGGTAGTTCTTGGAAAGGAGGTTATATATGTTTTGTTTGTCTTGAAAAATCAATAAAACTTGTTTAAAAAAAAAAAACATTCTTGAAATATCTGAAAATATGTCATACAGAAGAAAGTCAAGTTCTGTCCTTCATCTTTCCAGAGTGCAGGGCATGGAATAATGAATTTAAGTTCCAAGAAAGGAACGTCTGATTTTATCCGGGTATGTGAATGAATGAAAATCTGAATTAAACCCCACCAGATTAAATCTGTTTCCCGCAGTTGTTATGTGAGAAAGTAAGACAGACAGAGAGAAGGGGCATGAACTACTATGTAAAAAGTAACATTAAAGGTTTTGATTATCTGATTTAAACGCTTCTGCAGTTCATTGATATTGGCCTTTCTTTCTTTTTTTCTTTCTTTCTTTCTTTCTTTCTTTCTTTCTTTCTTTCTTTCTTTCTTTCTTTCTTTCTTTCTTTCGTCTCTGTCTCTGTCTCTCTTTCTAGATTGCTATTTTTAAAGTTATTTTTCCTTGTTACATGCTCAAATACTGTTTAGATAAATCAAAGCAAAGCAAAATTGTAAAATTTAATTCCAAAGCATTTTATCATTTCACTAATAAAACACATATATCAAAGTTCATAGTTTTGTTAAAGCATTTTTGGATACATTTTATTATATTGTGCTAACAAGGTTTTATTTTGAAGTATTAATAAAAGATTCTGGTTTTGTATTTCCACACAAAATTTTCTTATGAAATTTCATTTACTGAGAAGGTATTAAAATTGAACAATGTGAGTATCTTTTATTCTAACAAAGCACTTTTTGGGATGTTTTTTCATTGATGTAAGCCAAATTATCAAGAAAAAAATATACAATATGTGGATGTGTGAATATTAAGGATTGGACATTGCTTCATTAGAACTCCTCCTTCCCAACTTTTTCTTTTTGAAAATCCTCTTTTAGGACCATGTTGTGTTCATCATGTATTCCTAACCAATATGAACAAAACCATGCCTTACACAGTTGAATAATTTGGTTATTTGGCAATAGGAAATTAGTCAAGTGTCTTAGTAATATTGGAATATGCCCTTCTCTTCTGCAATTGGAAGAATAGAGGACTGGAAGATAACTAGAGCTCTTTTTCTGCTATAATATTCTTACCGTGCAGCACAGAAGGTAAATAACATTCTTAATTGTTTGAATAACATATGGACGTATGTTCCTCTTCTGTATACATCTGGTATCTCTTTGTCACCATTCATTAAGATATGATCAAAAGGAAAGGTTCTTGAAGATTTTTACAAGTGGGTCTCCAAATCCAAATGGCATTTTGTACTGTGTTTCTTCCTCTGCATAAAAAAAGTTTCCTGAACTATGGGAACGGTTGAAATATCAAGGAAGTCTTCTTTAGTGAAGTCTTCCTTTGATATAGTAAAGGTGGTGGTGTTATGGTTAGGTAGTATAACTGGAGCCTCCCAACAGCAGATGAATATAGAAGACTCCTAAGCTCAGAAAGGAATAAATGAGGAAAACAGTAGCTTTTGTTTAATTGCCTCCCTAAATGATTTTATCCTTTTTTTTAATGAAAAGTGAAAAAAGTACTAGCATGAGTGAAGTACTCATTACACACTACAGTGTGAGGGGTTCTTGGTACTCTCTGAGCTTGCTTGTTTTCTTGCAGACATTTCATTACCCAATTAAGTAACATCATCAGTAATGAAACGTCTACAGCTGGAAGGACACTTTGATTCCCACAATGGATGAATGGCTGCAGAGGTTGAGGGAGTTAGGAGAGTTGACCAAACTGGCTGCTTTGATTAAAAACAAAAATACAACTACTTTTGTTTCTACTTGGAAGCCACTTCTGGACTTTGTGCTTGAGGTGGGGGAAAAAAACCATTGATTTGGGGTTTTACTGATTAGATAGATTTGTTGTTATAGAAATGACTAGTTTACACTACTATATAAAAGTGAAAAGTTGAGTTTGATGTTACTATTTTATTTTACTGCACCAAAAGCAGTTGAAAGTCAATGCCTTTTCTTCCCCCACTTTCTCCTTCCTCTTTCCCTCCCCTATCTTTCCAACTGTTTCCTTTTGTATTTTTGTATCTTACAGTATGAATGGAATGGAATAGAATAGAATGGGAAGGCAGGGGAGGGGAGGGGAGAAGAGAGGAGAGAAGAGAATTTTTTATTGGCCAAATGTGATTGGGCACACAAGGAATTTGTCTCTGGTGCATAAGTTTACAGTGTACATATAAACAGCAAGTAATAGGTCATAATCATAGTTACAATCATTAATCATAATTTACAAAAAACAATTGATAAATCATAAGAAACCAATAGCAGAAAATAGTAGGAAAGATGAGAAGATAAAAAAAAGATGAGAAATGAGACAGTGCTATGGGAATAAAGTGTTCAGCAGAGTGAATATATACCCATACCAATACCTAAAATATACATATATGCACTCTCTTTCTCTCACACACAGACACAGACACAGACACAGTCACAGACACACACACTCACTCCTATAAATATGTATGTATGTATGTATGTATGTATGTATATTCATTCTTAAGTTTTCACGGGTACTTACATGTGTGGTATTCAGCTTTGTTCAGGTATTTTCCCACGTCATTGTAGTTGTGCTTTTAAAGTTGTAGCAACGTTTTGGCAGAATCTCATCTGCCATCATCAGGCTTCTGTATTGTGTTCGTCTGTGAGTCAGACTTTTATAGTTGTTTCAGTTTTAAATTTGGGGCTAGCCTACTGCTGTGCCAGAATGGTTTTTTCTTCATCCTGATCGGTTGGGAGTCTTGGTCTGTGTTTATTGGTCTTGGAGTTTGCTGTGTTCTGCTTGATTGGTGTTTCTAATATCTTCTGTCTGTTTTGTGGCTCTTTTTGTGTCTTGATTGGCTGGCAACATTGTGTTCCTGTATTGGAGGCTTTTAGTGCAGCTTGGCTCCAAGTAAATGGATCATTTACTGTCATTTATTAGGAAGCTAGGTTTCATCTGGGTGCCTGGTTGGGGTGTGTTTGAGCTGGAGGTATCACGGGGGATCTGTTTGTGCCCAGGTGTTTGCCTGGCTTGTGGTGTGGAGATTTTTTTGTTTGTGAGTGCAGGCTTCCAAATAATTGACAGTCTGGTGGAATCATCTCTTCTATTCATGCTTTCAGGTCTTTTTTCAATCTCTATGGCTTCTCTGATAATTCTGTGGCTGGGGTTTTCTGTAGTGGCTAGGGTTTTCATGCCATTGAAGTCAATGCTATGACCGGTGGTTTTCATGTGTTGGACTAGTGAGGAAGTGTGTTCCAGCTTTTTTACTGCATTTTTGTGTTCATCCAGGTGGGTACTTATTCTTCTATTGGTCTGTCCAATGTATGTGGCAGGGCATGATGCATAGGGGACTTCATATATGCCTTGGTTTTCCAGGTCAATTTTAACCTTGGGGTTTCTAAGGATGGCTGCTATTTTTCTGTCTGTTTTGAAGGCAGTCTTGATGTGATGCCTGTGTAGTATCTTACTGATTTTGTCTGTAGTACCTCTTATGTAGGGCAGGACAGCTGTTCCATAGGTCTGTTCATCTTCTAGGTCTCCATTATGTCTCAGTGTGTTTTTGTGGATCAAACCGGTGATTTTGCTTTTGTGGAAGCCGTTGGCTGTTAGTACTTTACAAAACATACACACACACACACACACACACACACACACACACACACACACACACACATGCTAAGTATTTGTGGTTATTTTCTGTTATTTTCTGTGGAACCCAGCAATTACCCCTAAAAGTTAATCCAACACTATGGAAGAAAGGGATACATGGATGGGAATCAATGACTAGGATCTCTATTAACCTGGAGCTGTGATTTAAGTGAGAGGCCTCTTTAACTTAGCAATCTTTCAAATGTTACAAGGAACAAATACAAAGGAGGAAACCTATTTGAAGCATGGATAAAAGAATGGAGAAGAAATTATGGGCCTCCAAGCTTGACAACACAGTCATTTGGGAAACTTAAATATGTCTGCAGAATAGCAATGGAGTTCATCTGACAGCCAAAAAGTCTTGCCTGTTTATAAATATATAGCTAGATACGGCTAATTCTTTAGGCCCAAGAGTCCATTCAAAAGTTACTATACCAAACTGATCCTTTTATTGCTGTGAAAAGGGGGAGCGATTAAATCTAGGCCAGCTGTCATCATATTAACTGTATTTTGTTTTCATTTAAATGATATTTAATTGTTCAGACTTTTCTCACCTTTTCTCACCTGAATGCCCCCTTCACATGCCAAAAAATGGGCTGATGGCAGTGGTGGGATTCAAACATTTTTACTACTCGTTCTGTGTGCATGGCTTGGTGGGTGTGACGTGGGTTGATGGATGTGACTTGGTGGGTGTGACAGGGGAAGGATACTGTAAAATCTCCATTCTCACTCCACTCCTGGGGGAAGGATACTACAAAATCCCATTCTCTCCCCACCCCACTAACCTGCTTTCCAGCTCTGTTCTCCTGTGCAGGGCAACAAAAGAAGACCCAGCTGGTCAGCCGGGACTCGGGGGGCAGAGAATAGATGGGGGCGGGGCCAGTCAGAGCTGGCATTTGCCAGTTCTCTGAACTACTTAAAATCTCTGCTACCGATTCTCCAGAACTGGTCAGAACCTGCTGAATACCACCTCTGGCTGATGGTAGGCCTCAGGCTGATACTAATTGCTAAACTTCCCCCAATTGTTGTTGTTGTTGGTTTTTTTAGCTCAAAAAAACTAAAACAGCCTAGAGCAGAGGTGGGGAACCATGGCCCATTTATAACTTTTGGACTTCAACTCCCAGAATTTCTGAGCCAGCTAGGCTGTTTTTCCATGCTGGCTCAGGAATACTGGAAGTTGAAGTCGATAAGTCATAAAAAAGGCCATGGTTCCCCCATCCCTAGCCTAGAGGAAGGTCTGGATAACTAACTTAAAGTGGGAAGATGATTTAAGATAAAGATTGGAGACTGGAACAGCAAAGCTGTGAATGGGTCAGATTAATGCTGCAAAGCAAAAAATCCAGATTTGCTTCCTCCTTATATATTGCTATATAATGTACTATATTAAGAACTGCATTCTCTGAACTGATTGAAGACCAGAATTGAGTCAGTTCCATTTAGGGGAAGGTATGGGCAAATAGCTGTTCTATAATGGTGGTTGACTCCTTTTCAGAACCATATGAAATCCATAGAGACATAAGGATTGATGTTTGTTTTTCTATATTCCTGGATTGTGGATTGAATTTCATAGGGATTGATGTTTGGATGGGTATGGTTTGGTGTGGATTTGGATTCAAGTTTGATTTTTTTATACCCCACTTTTATGTTTTTAGCGTAAAGAATTATATTCCAGAGATTACATCACTTCCTTTGGGGATGCTGCCTGAAAGAATTACTAAGGTTAATTCAATCATCATGAAACAAAATATGTGTTGTTTGGTTCTGATTTAGTGTAATATATGGACTGGTCATTTTGTCATTTGTAAGTTATGTTTTATGCTTAGCATTATTTATTTATTAAATTTATGTGCACCCATCTCACTATACAAATGAACCCGGATGCTTATTATGGATAACCCACTGATGTAATGAACCATGATTACCGCAAATCATGGATCAATGTTGTGGTCTTTGAGTTTTTAAATTCATAAGCAGCTTAAAAAGGAGATTATTATTTTCATATTATCTTCAAACTAATCTTAGTTATTTGTATTTATTTATTTGTTTTATATCTTGCTTTTTTAAGAGCTCAAGACAATTAATTGGGATATCTTCCCTCATTTTACTCTTACAACAATTCTGTGAAGGAAATTAGACTGAGAGAGAGAAACTGTACCTAAGTCATTCAGAGACTTTCCATGGCTGAAGGCAGACTTGAACCTAACACTTCCATTAATATGCCACACATTATACTTATAATTACCTGAGATACTTTCAGGTAAAATAATTTTGTATAATGGCAATCACCACTTACATTTGGTTGATTTTTTTTTTGACTTGATATAATCTTTCTGCCCTTCCTTTTTTAAATAAAAAGATTGCCTGCCAAAATAACACATCATATTTTAAAGTTAAGTTGGAACACAGAGCCCAACTTAAAAATGCTCACAATGTCCATGCCTGAAACCAAAGGAAAGAGGATCACATTTCCAAGGACTAAAATACTAGCAGCGAAAGAATACTAGACAGGATAGATTATTTGCTGTCAAAGAAGTGGCAGTTTTAACTGATTTTTGCCTTAGGTGCTACATCCAAAACCTTTATTTGCAAATAATTTGGCCTTGATGGTGAGATCCTATGTAATGCATGCATGTAAGCCTACAGGCTAATCCTTGGAAATTTTTGAAATGTTTTCTTTTTCAAGGAGAGAGCATGATGAAGGAGCAGCCACCAGAGAAGATAAAATATGCCTTTAAAAAAAAAAAAGACTCGGCAAGTAATGGATAGAATCAAATAGATAGTTATCAGCTGTGACAAAATTAGTCACCTGATGACCAATACAAAGGATCTGCTTTTTACTGTGGGAAGGAAATACATGAAATCTGAGGTTGTGAGAAAAATAGCGAGGAGCCTTTTCAGAGGAGATATTGTGTCTTCAGAAATTGTATCTCCGCTCTCAGCTTTATCACACTTTTAGTTTAAGTTGTGAAAAATGTTCAAAGCAGAACAGATAATATTCCTTAAAAAAAATGGCAAGATTACATTTCCTTCCTTTATTACCTTGCAAGGATTTGCAAATAAAGGCCAACTAGCAGGGAAAAATTGCTGGTTGGATTATTACTAGGTGAAAGCAGCCTTTCAAAAATTTCCACCCATTTCTGGCTTGAGAAGCTGGATAGATGATTCCTAGAAATTTCTTGTGAGGAAACAGAAATACTGCAACCATTTCTCAGAAGCAAGATTCCCCTTTAAACGATGCAAGTAGCACCTTGCTGGAAAAGCCCAATAGGAGTAAATTCTTAATTTTACACGAGAATTGGGCAGTCAGGGATGTTGTAGACTTCTAGATAGACAACATACAATAAAAGGGATGGATTCACGTGGGTGAACCACCTCCTCATTAATGAATTTAAGGCCATCTCAATCTATTGATGAAGATTTTACCAACCTTTTTCCAATCTTGTGAAAGACATTTGAATGTTAATTCTTTTTCATCCAGTTGAAAGAATGTCTTGGCTTAGCCTTATGTAAGAACAGAAGATTGTGCCCAGGATCTGTGTAGAAATCTCCCTCCACAATAGAACACAATAGAATAATGTTCTATTCACTGCCTTCATGAATTTAGGATTTATGTGGAGGGAATCTTGCATTTATTAGAATTCTGATTTCTCTGATGCCCTGATTATGCACAGGGCTTTTGGCCAGGGTCTTCCCATATTTTTTGTAATCTCTCATTGTTTTAAATTGCACAAGTTATTCATGATCCAGAGCAAACAGATTATGGAGAGTAATAGAAAAAAGCTGGATGAGGACATCTGGCCTATACAAAGCTTCAGATGGGGAATTCAGCTCAACAAATTCAATCAGATCATTCCGTTGAAGCTGATTTACAAATAAAAGCAGGATTTGTTTCAAAGCATTAGATTGAGTCTTCTGACTTTCAAGTGCACTGGGGCTTTACAAACTGGTTTGGATTCACACAGAGGTCTCCAGAGTTAGTATTGTAACATTGTGAAGGAAGCTCCTCCTCTTACGGACATATGTGTGCGGTGCTTCTCCCAGAGTATGCATTAGTGGATTTTCTGATGTTTGAAGAATTCTAACGGATAATAATGTTCCAACTTTAATTCCATATGGAACATGCTAGAAGTGTGTATAGATTCTCTGATGTTGATGTGAGTGGCTGGCCAATAAGATGTATCACTTTATTTAATCAGATACTTATAAAAATATTTATGATTCTTACTCCTATTATTTTGCTTTCTTGAATTCCTTATGCTAGAAGGACAATCAGGTCTACTTCCAAGCCAGGATTAAAGAATGCAGAACATAGGCAATTGCTAGAAGGAGAGGAGTTTATTTCTGAGAGCATAGTACAAGTAAAGTATTAGATCAGAGGTGTCAAACTCACATCATCATGGCAGCATCATGTGACATTTCAGGACTGGGTGTACTGGGTGTGACACATCAGGCCTGTGGGTTGGGAGTTTGATAGCCCTGTAATAGATAAACTGTTTGGAGGTGGCTATCAGTCTGGCTTCCTTTTGCAGTTCCTTGTGTAGGAAAATTCTGCCTTTATTCCTTGAAAGCACACAAAGAGCACCTCCCCACTAGGAATTCTTAAAAGTGAAATTGGACCCATTCTTCACAAAAAGAGCACTCTGTGGAGTAGGCACCCTGCTGAACTGTGGTTTTCTGCTTATTTAGCATTGCAGCAGCTGTTTCCTGGTCAATTAGCATTTCAGAAGGAAGTGGCAGTCTTTTGGAGAAAAGATCTTTGTTTATTAATGCGAGAATCTTTGGAATTCTGAAAGGAATGTTTAGTTGAATGGACACTTTACTGTCCATTCAGGTGGTGCTCCATTCAAAGTCCAGGAGAGACTCTTGGATTCCATTAATACAGAGAAAAGGACTTTTGCTGGAAATCAAGTGGTAGCATCAAAGGAATTTTGAATCCGACGATTTATGCGCAAAAAACACATATACAAAGTGATGGCAGTGTTCCCACCAACAATAATTCATACTGTCCATCCAATCGAAAATGTGTCTAATGTCATGTGGGACATCTCCAGGTGGTGATACAGACATCTGGCTGTTGACCTTGGCCTATTTTGATAAAGACCTGCAGTTGCACAGTAAGCAAGCAAATAAGCAAAAACAATAAAGTTTTCCCCAAGTTATACAGTTCATTCTTCAAAACCTCCAGCACATTTCCCGCACCCACAAAGTCCAATACTTTCCCCTCCCCCCTGTTACTATGGCAGCCGAAAGGTGCAAAGGAAAGGAAAGGAATCTTGAATGCTGACTTTTACCCTCTGTATCATGTCTGTTACTCTTTGTTTCAAATTAATTTCTAACTTTTTGTCCTGGAAATGTATGTGAGGTTGAATGATGGGGAATGGAGGACAGGCTGGGTGGGTTTCATATCCTTTCTACACTTGCCTGTTCAAATCATGGATTCCTCTTCTCTTGCTTTGCAGATTTACATCGATAGGATTCTCTTTCCACTTGGTCTGTTCCTGAGAACGTCTTGACTATAATGTCCAACATTGATATTCAGCCAAGAGATTGGCCCCAGGAATAACAGAGATTCATTTTAAAATATTATGTAGACTGTTTGCAATGAAATAGATCATTCTGCCTTTCAGCTATTGCTGTGCTAATAATGTTCTGAGAAAACTAGGCCAAAACATGAGAAATTTGTGATTTAAATACACAGTCATGGTTATTAAAATGGTCTATTTAGGCCAATCCTATTCATGTATATTTGAGGAAAAAGTTCTATGGAACTCAAGTAGCTTCGTTTTTTGATCTGTGGGTATTGCTATTAACAGAGATGGGATAATTTTGAATAGCAATAGCACATAGACTTATATACTACTTCACAGTGCTTTACAGGCCTCTCTAAGTGGTTTATAAAGACAGCATATTGCCCACAACAATCTGGGTCCTCATTTTACCCACCTCGGAAGAATGGAAGGCTGAGTCAACCTTGAGCCGGTAAGGATCAAACTCCTGGCAGTTGGCAGAATTAGCCTGCAATACTGCATTTTTGCCACTGTACACTACAGCTCTGAAACTGTCTGTGGAGGTGTGTTTAAGAATATCAGATTTCGTGGCTCGTACGTTTCAAATGTTTTAAGCTTAGACTTTATGAATAATCTATTTCACTCTGCAGCCTTGCAGACCCAGTTTGATGATTTTAGGCCCCAGACATAAAGTTTTGAGCATGCATCACGTTATAATAAGTTCTGGGCATTAGGGAAATATATTTCCTATGATAAACATGAAATAATCCTCATGTTTCTGGAGGTATGAAAAACATATTTTACTTCTAGATCAGAATGGTTTATTGACCAACTTCGCTGACTTTTTTTCATAGAAATAAAAACAAGCTCAAGGAGAACTGAAGTCTTGCTGAAACCAGATTTAGGCAGTTCTCCATTGTGAAAATGACTGTACCACAATTTTAAGGCCATATGTTGCTGAACATGTTGCTGATCTCAGCAGTCTTCTGTTCCTAGATGATGAACACCTGCTGACACTTTTAAAAATGTATAGCTGTCTGTACCAAGTAAACATACATAATAACTCTGAATGCCAGCACAATTTACACATCTTTTTCACATCTAAATCACAAGAGTTGAAGAAAACAGAAAATAGGGGACTTTCAGAAAATGTATCTGTACTTATGCATTCCACCTTACACATTACTTTGTGCATACAAAAGATCTGTACAATATAGGGCCTAATCTTATCATTAACATCTAAACTGATTTTTAATGTTGGATATGAAAGTATTCTTGTTCAAGAAAAACAATTGAATTGGGTCACTTTTACCTGTTTTTATATACATTGTTTGAACGTGTGGTGATCATTAAAAATAGTATCTTGTGAGAGACTGTCTGTTAAGTACAATAGCTATTTTTGTAATCTTCAAGCATTTCTGCATGTGAGAAACAGCATATTTGGTGTGACCACCCTGGTTATTGTGTTCTTCATTCTTTTAAGATTTTTGCGCACATGTTCAAGGACAAGAAATGGGTGAATTCTTTATCTCAATCAAAATTGCTAAGCTGCATCAGTAAATATTTTTCTCCTTTTCTAAATCCGAGGCAAATTAAAATATGGGAAATATTATTCAGATTCCATTCTTGTGATAAAGCATCTCACCGATGTTTGATCAGTGGAGAACTAGGGCAGTCAAATCTGAGGTTTTTTTTCACTGTATTAATACTGAATTATTTTGTTGAGGAATTCCAATTTATGGATTGACAGTAATGCCGGGAGATATGATTTTTTTCTCTCTCTTCTCATAACATGTGTCTACGTTAGAAATTCTTTATTCTTCTCAGAGAAGAAGAAGTGGCCTGAAAGACTCCTTTCAAATAGTCAGCATTTCAGAGACTCTTGAAGGACATTAGCTATGTGAAACAACTTGGGAATGATTCCTGAGTTTCAAAGTTGGAGCTTAGTTTGGAGTTGGGATGGAAATGCATTCTGAGCCTTTAGAAGACCAGAGTTAAAAGAACAAGTGCTGTATATCAGGTGTCCCCAACCCTGAGGCCACAGACCATTACTGGGCCATGAACTGTTCACAACCAGGCTGCCCAAAGCAGCAGCTGAACACACCTGTGTGCATGTTCACTTGCATGAACTGCAGGCAAGCGTCTGCACACATGCTCCATTTGTGTGAGCTACAGATGTATATCCTTGCCACTTGCACAAATAAAGCTGTGCATGCACACACCTACCTGCCATTCATGTGGAAACCCCCCTCCACTGAACCACAAAGTCGGATATATTGGGGAACTTTGCCATATATCTTCTCTAACATGGAAATGAGAGCAGGAGGAAGGATTTGTTGTGGCTCACCAGCTGCCAGTGGAGGAGGTTGGCCAGTCTGGGGAAGGCTCTGATGGGTGCTCTGCATTGGAGGCAGAGAGGGGACCATGGCCATCTGACATTTATCAGCTGCTTTTGGAGTCGGAGATAAGTGGGGAAGAAGAACAGCTGAGGCCTGTTCCAGATGCGTGCATGTGCAGAGCTGTCAGGAGAAGGGAACAACTAAGGAACAGGGGTCGACATGGAAGAAAAGGCACAAATGGACCCTCCCATAATGAAAGAATAGGAGCAAAGGGGGAGGGGTGTTTGCAGGAGACAATTAGTTTGCTTACTATTGTGAAGATTTGCTTATCTGAGTTCGTGCCTCACAGAGACTCCATGCCAAGTATTTCCTTTTACAGCATTGTGACTGGAAGCTCTCAGCCTGGCAACTATCCAAAGACTGATAAGGTCTGTTTGTGCAATTAAATCTTGGAAGGCTATTTGTTGGAACTTTTCTAGGTGTGAATGTCAGGAATTCACATTAACTGAATAAAAAAGGTCTTTTGGGGGCGACAAGGAGTCTGTTTCGTGATTCTGTTCAGCCTAGGTCAGAACAGATTTTTCCCTTAGTTATTCCATGTTCTCCCTGTTTATCACATGCCAAATGATATAGAGACCAATAGGAATTCTTCTTGCCATAGAAATCTTCAATCACTTCAGAAATGTAATTCCATGGTACAGATTAAAGTTTTTTTAAAAAAATTGCAATCTTCTCTGCTTACTAGTCAACTTATTCATCTGTCCTGTGTCTTGTTTGGTTGAAGACCAATGCAGGAGTGGGATGCTACCAGTTCTGCCCAGTTCTAAAGAATCGGTAGCTCTGAAGAGCAGCAGACACTGAACTGGTTCTGTGTTTGCTGCTGTTTCGCCCACCCACCGACCCGGGCTCTTACCTGTCTTTTATTTCCTGCTTTTTCAACCTCAGCTGCTTTGCACGGCACAGCTGAGGTTGAAGAAGCAGGAAAAAAGAAGCTTTTCAAACTCTGTGCACCTGCGCGCAGCACTTTTTAGCTGTCCGGGTGGCACAGCTAAAGTTTGTTTTAAATGCGCACGTAGCAAAACGTAGTCACCAAACCAGTAGTAACACCAGTTGAATCCCGCCCCTTTACCAATGTACTCAGATATGACTTTTCCTCTCTTAGATTCCTATACTTTAGTAACCCTTCAATCTACTATCCTTGAAGCCAACATTGATCCACATATTTTGAAAAAGCCATGGTCTATTTAGGAAAGAGGTAACAGCATCCACATTTGCTGCAATAGTTTTATCATTCCTCTTTGATTCTAAAAGAGTTTTGCAGAATGTCATTTATGAGTAATAATAGTTCAGCAGGTCAAGCACTTGCCTGCTGTGCTGTTTCTAAGTGTGATATAAAAATCACATTACAAAGGGACAAGTTACATTTCCTGGTTAAATAGGTTAGGCACGGCATCTAGTTCAGTTGATTTATTGGACAAATTGAATAAGAAATGTGTGTGAAATAATGTTTGGGTACAGATATAAACTATATGGAAAAATACTGACATTCTAAAAATAAAACTAAATCAAACTCAACTCTTTGAAATAATGCCTTTTAGTTTTTTCAGGTGTCAGTATTATTTTTATATGATATGATTCTTGGTATTCTTACTGATATGTCCTAATAAAATTAGTTTGTGTCCTCATCTATCCACTTTATATCCAATACCCATTGAAAATGGTTTGTATAGATGCAAAAATTTAATACTTATTGCCAACATGCTGTAATTTCAACAAAATAAAAAGCCGGAAATCTGTGCAGTACTGTTTATTTTCAAGATAGTTTAGGTGTTCAACAAAGTACACTAGCAATAACATAAACCCAGGTTTGATTAACTGCAGATATGAAGAGTCTTGGTCCTAGAGCAATAAATTCCCATTATGTAGCCTAGGAGATATGAATTGCTGAAATGTAACAATATTGTTTCCTGCTAACATGAGATAGGAAACATATGAACATCATAATATAATATTACAATGAGTATACAAATTAAAAACAAGAATCCACAACTCTTTTCACAAACTAGCGGATGTGCATGATGGTCCTTGTTTCTGGTTTCCCCCAAAATATTAATTGTGGCCTTTACCTAAGTTGTAAATGCAACAGTTGAATAGCAACTCCAATTTTCATTCAGTATCTTGCAGCCTTAACTAGAAGATTAAAGAAGTTGGGTTAGATGCAGACTAGAGAGTGAGAAAAAAAAATCCAAACCCTTAACTCCAGTGAGAAAGCAGACATATATTAGGAAACTATAGAAGATTACAAGTCCTTCTGTCTAGTACTGGCTCAAAGATATATGGAGGCCCTTAGGTCACAATAATAGTGCCACCTCCTGCCAATGCAAAGATTGCATTTTTAGAATGATTTGGATGATATCGGCACCTCTTAAGTTTTACATAGTAGGCCATTGTTTACTTGGCTTTAGCTTAATAGTTCAGCAGGTCAAGCACTTGCTTCTAATAAACCTGAGCTTTTTATGTCTCAAAGTTTCTGTTGCTTCAAAAAAAAAAAGTCAACTTTTGACTCTAGAACAGAATTCTGTCTTGGCCAAGTGTGATTGGACACACAAGGAATTTGTCTTCAATGCATAAGCTCTCAGTGTATATAAAAGCTATAAATGATCATAATTATCATAAAAATACATTCATCATAAATCATAAGATACAACACTTAGCGATAGTCATAGGATACTAAATAAGCAATCAACGTAAATCATACTAGGAAACTAAATAAAACAATATAAATTGTAAAGATACAAGCAACAAAGTTATGGTCATAAGTAGAAAAGGAGATATGTAATAGGAAAGTTGAGAAGAAGAATATTAACATAGTCTTACTAAATAGTTTGACAGTGTTGTGGGAATTAGTTGTTTAGCAGAGTGATGGCATTGGGAAAAAAACTGTTCTTGTATCTAGTTGTTCTGGTGTGCAATGCCCTATAGCATTGTTTTGAAGGTAGAAGTTGAAAGTCTTTTTTTTACTAGATAGATCTTTGGCCCTTCAGATGGGGTTCTTTCACATTTTTAGGACTTGAGTCAGGCCCAAGGAATCAAGAAGAATACGATTTACTCATGTAGTTTCTTTATGGTTGCTCACCTATAGACAGGAATTTTGCCAGGCTAAAACACAATCTGCATAATGATTAATTATACCCTGTAAAACAAAGCTCTTTAACTGTGGCAACTTTTAAGACCTGACTTCAGCTCCCAGAATTCTCAAGCCAGCAGAATTCTGGGAGTTGAAGTCTACAAGTCTTAAAGTTGTCAAGGTTGGAGACCCCTGCTGTAAAAGGTTATGGTAGGTCACTTCTGTGTCTCTTTCTGTGTACCAAAGATTCCAGACTTGTTTGCCTCTGAGTTCTTTGGGAAAGGCCCCCTCCCTCCTGTGACTCTGAACAAGAGTCCACCACATTTATGACTGGTTCTTTCAGGGCAGGGTTTCTTAAATCCTTGTTCTCTCAGGAAAAATAAACCTACATGGGGTCCTGACAACCCCCAAACCACTTTTGTTTCTATGAGTTATATTGGAGATTGGTGATAATAAAAAATAAAGTTGATACATATCCTGCCACAATCCTTTCTCACAATTGTTTGGATAGAATTGTATTATTTTTTTCAACATTGGATGGCAAATAATTTTGATCCTGTGGACCTCTGAAAGGGTCTGTTAGGATTCCAAGTAACAGACCCAATGCAATCAAAACTCCAAGGCCAAGGCCTTCCTCAAAGTCCAAATTTATTAAGCATATCTTATTGACACATCTGGTGAAAAACCAATTCTGAGGACCTGAGTTTTCCCTCATCCAAATTAGAAATCAAAGTTCTTTCCCCCTGCCAATTGACAAGTCTATTGCATGGCTCAACCAGGACTCTAGCTGGCTTTAATTCATGACTCTCCAGCACCTGGTGAGAACATCCTTGGTTCCCAGGAGGAAGAATTTTGGGGGGACTACAAGTCTCCAGCTATCTCTATTCCCCTTTCCAATTCCCACAGCTCCATCCAGCCTTGCTGTGGCAACCATGAAGACACTCCAAAATGGTCTCAGGATTCACAGGGTCTTGGGAAACCACAGGATGCATCAGATCTCACTTTAAATTACACTGTTTTGGGGCAATCTTTCAATCATCATGACTGGCAGAATATCTTGAGCTTTAAAACATACTGTAGTTTAAACTAAAGCAAAGATCAATCTCTGTTGTTAAGCATTCTTCCATTACCATCTTGATACTTTCCATTCTCTAAGTCATGGTTTAAGTAACTTCCAGAGGTAGAATATCCAAGAATCTTTACCTTACAAGCAGTCTGAGGAAAGTCAGAAGAATATAAACAAGCCAGCAGCAACTTTTAATACAATGCATTTCTCTCTGGAACAAAGCAGGTATTTTGTGCAATGTAAATGAGCAATTAAATTTGAATGTAATAAATGGTTAACCATAAGTATAACTACCTAAATACTAAACACCCAATTACTCCAGTGAGTCCAACCTTTTTACAGTTATAGCGGATATGGCAATAACAAAGTTACAATCCCTATCAATCAATGTTGCATATAGTATTGGGCAAATTAAAGCAATGAGAAAATAAAAGCCTTAGGTTTAAACATATTTCAGTCACAAGCATCAAGGAGAAAATGTAAATATAGGTTGGAGATGAATCTCTGGTGCACTAAAAGACCAGCTTTTGTTGTATGTAACTACAATCATGTAGGAAGCTGCGTGTGCATTTATATGTATATTGATATACATAACATGTAACCTTATATACCCATACCTATATTACCCAAAGCATATTCTTGAGTACACAGAATAGCTAAAGCAAACACAGGAACAGCAAAACAATACACCTCCTCTGATTGTATTGATTAACTGCATTTTTTTATTATTATTTTTATTTTTTAAGACAAACATATACAGACAAAAACATAAAAACAAAAAACCATCTTCCAGTTATATACATACAGTGTGCCAGTTGGTTACAAATCTTTTGTGCTATCCTTTCGTAGTCCTTACTCACAAGTTGTATAGGTTCTCAGATTGTCAATCTAACATATGCTTATATATTTATCAGTTATTAATCATTCATTTGACTAAACTATTATTCCATCATTTTATATGAGATTCTAGATTTTATTATAAATTTATATTATACATTCATCCAATGGTTATATATTTTGTATTATATTCTATATCAATCTATTAATCTTCTATTATGAAACTTCCTAGTCTATTTCATTGCCATGCCTTTTTATCTAACCATTGATAAAATAAGTCCCATATCATATAAAATTGTTTATCTTCTTGTTCTCTAATTTCAAATGTCAATTTACTCATTTCAGCACAGTCCATAATTTTCTTAATAACTTCCTCCTGCATAGGTATTTTTTATTTTTCCAATTCTTAGCAAATAAAATTCTAGCTGCTGTTAAAACATTTACAATCAAATATTTCAATTCTTTATTGTATATTTCTGGTATAATTCCCAATCTCTGGTTTAAAGCCTATGTGTTGTTTTTCCACCCATGTGTGGATTTTAGTCCAATATCTTTTTGCATCCAAACACGTCCACCACATATGGTAATATGAACCAGGTATCTGATGACATTTCCAACATTTATCTGATTTGTTCTTAAACATTCTCACAATTCTCGTCAGGGGTAGATGCCACCTGTAAAACATCTTATACAAATTTTCTTTATTAGCAGTTATCATTGTCATTTTATAGTTTTGAGACTACAGTTTTTGCCATATTCTAGTAAATGTCCATAAAGTTTTTTAATTATATTTCATCAGTACCTATCAAGATTTTATCAAAATCAGTCAACTTATCATAGAAACCTTCTGTTTTAAGATCTTTATTGAATCTAAATTGTATTTGTACATATGAAAAACAATTCATCTTTTTTTTCCCAAAAATTTTATTAATTTTTTAAAAAACAAACATATACAAACAAAACACAAAACATGAAAAACATAAAACATCTTTTTTGAAAGCACCTTGATCCTGGGTTACATCTCTTCATACAGACATAAATTCAAATTCATACTCACTTTTATATACCATTCCATATCTTATTACCATTCTACATTTTTTATATAGCTTCTCCCCTCTTTTCACTCTCTTAATTCTATTTTATTTATTTCATCTTAATTTAAATCATTATACTTATATCCTTTGCCTGTCCTGTTTCAGCTGTCTATTATCTTTTCTCATTAACACAAAATTTCTCCTGTTGTCACTGATTGGAGTACGACGCCTTTATATCTTTCCCCTAAATTTAACACTTAATATAATACATAACTTTCATTCAGATTCTGCTTAGTACATTCTAAAGCTATTTTAAGAAAAGAAAAATTATAAATATATAATATAATTAAAACAACAATCCATACCAATTGAACTCTATCATTAAAATTAATATTCATTTAAATCTTAAACATTTTACAAATTCCTTTTCAAGTAGGTATCATGCTTCTATGGGAACAGTTATAAATTTTGCGTAGTTACTTCCTCCCCATTTCACTTATATTTTAAAACATTATGTAATTAAAATGTTCCCTTTCCTTCTTAATTCAATTCTCTCATATTTCATTTCATTTATTTTGTTCAAGAAAAAAAAGTTTCACTGAATTACATTGAATATTTTATCCCATTTTATAATCATATGTCATTCCAATTTTCTAGCATTATTTCTAATACAAATATTTCTATACAGTCTTATGTACCTTTGCAGAATCTCTTTTTCAGTTATATTTTACCCATTATCTCTAAATAAATCCTGTTTCTTTACATCTTGTTTAAAACCTTTGTAGTTTCTCTTCCTTTCCTTCCTCCCTTGCTTCTTCACTCTGCCCTTTTTACCCCCTTGTCTCTCCATCTCCATTTCCCTCCTCTGTATTCCTCTTTTCTGTTGCTTTCTGACATTATATCCACTTTTCACCTTATTTTCCCCCTTTTTTGGTTGTTTTTTTAGGTCTTAAATTCTCCATTCTCTTTCCCCCTTTCCCCTTTCTTCCCCAGATAAAGTTACTTGTTCATTAAAGATGGCTTCTTCTTTGTCCCAATCTTCTTGTTCTTGTAGTTTCTCATAGGTAGAAATTGCCATTTCTAAAAAATGAAAAACAGAGCCAAAAGAGCCCTTCTCTTCTTGTTCCTCTTCTTTATATTTTTTAAATTCCATTTTCAGTTCATCCACAAGTGATGCAATTGTAAAAAAATTTTAAACAACCACTCAAGTGTTTTTAATAATTGAAATATAATTTCCAAAAGTCCCAGAGTCACCAAGCAGTCCAAATACACACAAGCTGCTTCATTTAACACTTTCTTCTTTTTTCACATTCTCTTCCTGGGGCTACAATTCAGTTACAAAGTTCCAATTAAAATGTATCTCTTAGAAGTCTTGTTACAATTTAACTTTAGATTCTTTTAAATTCCAAGCAGTCTCCTCCAGCCAAATCTTACTCTTATTCTTTTCCTCTTCCTTCCCACTTACAGTGAAAAAATGTTTTTTCAGTGATCAGAAATCTTTATTGTCCCCTTGGCTTTAATTTTCCAGTTTAATTACCTGCTGATGCCAAAGCAGGTTTTTCCAATTTCTCATTCATCTGCTGTCACCGTAAGGAAGGAGAGTGAGAAAAAACAAACTTTCCTTTTTCACTTTCATTCGCTGCTTCTGGATCTTCTTTGGGAGTGATGTATCCTTTTTTAAATTTAAATTCCAGGATATCTTGAATGTTGCTTCTTATCCTGGTCAACCAACTTCTTAGCTTCCTCCTGCACATTCTTTTCCGGATGAGTGCTTCTTTGTGGTGACAATTTCTGACCGCTGCTCTACCACCTTTGGAAAAGGGAGTTAAGCCAGCTGAGGAGGGGAGGTGTGGCTCCCCTCAAGCCCTTCCAGGTCTCCCCTATCTTCAGTCACCTATACGGGGTGACTTAGCCCCAAAGCCAGGTGGCTTGGGGCACTCCAGCAGCGAGTGCAAGCAGAAACCACGCATGATCGCAGATTCCTGCTGCCGCCAAAGCCCTGCAAACCGGAAGTCATCCAAAACCAATTCATCTTTATACCTTGTTCTTCCAATGCTTGCATAGGTTTAAGTTCACCCTTTTTATTCAATATCTCACCATATCTAACTGTTTGTTCCTTTTTATATGTTATTGGATAAGAAAAAGCTTCGATAGTAGATATCCATAATGGAATTTTTAAATAATATTGCTTTTTTATCTTCTTCCAGTTTAAAAACAATGTCTCTCGAATGCAATGTCTTCTAAAATACCCCTGCGTTTTAGTTCCCTTATACCAGAGGAAAGCATGCCATCCCAACAGCAGGTCATGTCCTTCTAAGGTAAATAATCTACTGTTCCTTAATGTTATCCATTCCTTTATCCACATCAAATTCATCACCTGGTAATTCCCAATTCGGCAAAGCATTGATTAACTGCATTGATTGATTAATTGTAATGATTGATTGATTGTCCAAGACAAGGACTACAATTTATAAAGAATTTCAGCTTCTCCCCCCGCATTTCCATATTTTAAAGGAAAAATACAAAACATCTTTCCAAATTAAAATGAATGGATGAGCAGAAGGTGACTCCAGAAACAAAAGGATTTAACTAGAAAACTGATTGGCAGGAAACTGTTAAAGTTAACATTGGTAATAAGAGAATTATACAAAAGATGTTATAACTGGTGTCAAAATGATTGATTAATTGATTAAGAGAAGTCAAAAAGTCTCTGGAACAACAAAGGTACCAAGGAAAATGAGGAAATCTAGAGAAATGAAATGAAGAAAAATTCATTGAGGAGGAAAGAAATAAAATAAATGCGCAGATGTAATAATAATATGAATACTAATATGGAAAGAGTATAAGCTTGAATTTAGAAGATAACTAATTAATCTTGAATGAGTTTTGCTACATTTGTGTTTCCTTTACTGTACTGGTTATGATCTCTGGTCTTTAAGTTTTTGGATTTTTCCTTTCAAATGTCAATTTTCAGTTTCTTGAAAAAAAAAAAAAAAACAAGAGCACAAATCTATCCCAATACAGATGCATCCCACAAAGCATAATTTTGTTAGTAGGACTAACAAAAGGAGATATGATGAAAACTCCATCAAATGTTCTCTGTGTAACAAATACGCTCATCATGACTGCTTGGGATTACCCAAGCAAATGATTCAATACTTAGAATCATGCAATGAGTTTCCATATCTCTGCAAATCATACAGATCCAAACTGGATCTGTTGGAAAGAGTTGATACCATTGAAACACGATTAACATCCCTTGACATCATAGTAGCATCCTTGGACGCCTTAAAAGAAAGATTATCCAACCTCGAAAAAAAAGACACAACGCAAAAACCTGAACATCCAATAGCTACAAACCACATCTCTACCCAACAACCACAACCCAATCCAAAGAACCCAGACAAATATTGATATCCCAATCCTCATCAGAGAAGCTGTTGAGCGTGAACGGAAACGTCCAAACGCCATCTTATTTGGTCTAGAAGGCATCAATGATAATGATGACATCACAACTGTCCGAAACATCATCAGTGATTATCAAGCATCAACCATCTCCCCTGATGAAATACTTGACATTTCCCGCATTGGCCGAGAGCTCAAAAACAGAGGCGGCTCTGTGACCCCACGCTTCTGCAGGGTCATTTGCAAAAATGAATCAAGCAAACGCAAATTCATTTACACTATAAATTCACTCACCAAAACCAACACCAACCATAAGAACCTCCGTTGTCTCCCTGACCTAACCATACAGCAACGTGCCCCCTCCCGTGTACTCCGCACTGAACTCAAAAAACGTCTAGAAAATGGAGAGAAGGACCTGTACATTGACTACCATGCTGACTGTATCAAAAGTAAGTCACACATCCCGCAACTCAGCTTTAACCTTCAACCACAACCCTACCTCAACCAATCCACCATCACCCAAGACTAGGCACGCACAACCCTAACTACCTCAATTCCAACTACTGCTGGCCTTAAATGCAAGCTACTCAATGCAAGAAGCCTTGTAAATAAAATACCTGAATTTTTCCTCCTACTAAATATGGCTAAATTCGACATTATATTTGTCTGTGAAACATGGCTCAACGCATCTCTCCCTGACTCCATTACCACAGTAAGAGACTATCATGTTTACCGATCAGATCGTGAAATTCATAGAGGAGGTGGTGTTGCTATCTTCTATAAAAAGTCCTTACCTCTAAAAAACATCCAAGTTACCCAGGAGCTTGCTCTTCCTGAGACCATTATTTGTGAACTATCCTTAAATATCACAATTCGATTCTTACTATGTTACAGAGCACCTGATTATGACATCGAACATGTAAACAAGCTAAATACACTACTAACATGGGCAGCATCCTGCCCATACCCTTTTATCTTTCTTGGAGATTTCAATCTGCCTCATATTGACTGGACCCTAAATGAATGTACAACTGAAACCATACACGCAACCTTCTACAATGCTGTTACAAATCTGGGACTGGAACAACTAGTAACCAACAACACTAGACTAAACAACTGCCTCAATCTCATCTTCTGCAATAGTTTGAATTTAATTTACGGAATACAAACTAAAGAACCCTTTTCCAGCAGTGACCACAATATGATTGACTTTTGTCTCAACATACGTCCACACAAAAACCACCACAACGACGTAATCCCCAATTATAACTTCAAAAAAGGCAATTATGATCTTATAGACAACGACCTCTCATCCCTTGATTGGCAATCTCTATTTACTGGATGCAATACTGTTGAAGACCATTACAACATATTTTTACTTGAAGTCAAAAGAGTCATCAAACTATATGTACCAACAACAACTCCCAAAACAAAACAAAAAAACAGATTGCCCATAACAATAAGGAAACTTCAATCCAAAAAGAGATCACTCTGGCGGAAAAACAAATCTGGTCACGTTGCCAATTTCAAAAGCCGATACAAAAATTTATGCCACCAGATAAAGACTGAATGCACCAATTATCACATTAAACAAGAGGAAAACCTTCTAAGCACCAATTCCACCAGTGCTTTTTACAATTTTGTAAACAACAAACTAAAAGATTCAAGGTCCATCCCACCCCTGATAGGACCTAATGGTAAAGACTGCAACGATGACACCATTAAAGCCAACATCTTTAACACATTTTTTGGCTCAGTATTTGTAAACAGCAATGGATCATGCCCAGTATTTCCTAGCCGAACCACAGATAACTACAATGATCTAATACATATCAATTTTACAGAAGACAATGTTGAAAAAGCACTATGCAATCTAAAACCATCCCTATCTATTGGACCGGATGGAATATGTGCCTACTTCTTAAAAAAGCTACCCACCGCCATAGCCAAACCTCTAAGCATAATCTTTGAAAAATCTTTCAGGACCAGTTCCTTGCCTAACCTATGGTCACAAGCCACGGTCATCCCCATCTTCAAAAAGGGAGACCCCAGCCTAGTTGAAAATTACAGACCAATCTCCTTATGCTGCGTCACCTGTAAAGTCATGGAATCAATTATTAACCAATCCATCATCCTCCACTTAGAGACAAACAACCTACTCTCCAATAAACAATTTGGTTTCAGAAAAAAACTATCCTGTAATCTGCAACTCTTACACTGCAAAAACATATGGACTACACAACTTGATCAGGGCAAAACAATAGATGCAATCTACATAGACTTCTGTAAAGCCTTTGATTCAGTGGTACATGACAAACTACTACTAAAAATAAAATCCTATGGTATCTCTGGACAACTGCATAACTGGATAGAAGCATTCCTGTCAAACAGACAACAAATGGTCAAAATTGGGAGCGTCCTATCAAATTCTGTACCTGTCAATAGTGGTGTCCCCCAAGGCAGTGTTCTAGGACCAACTCTCTTCATACTCTACATAAATGACCTTTGTGATCATATTAAGAGCAACTGCGTTCTTTTCGCTGATGATGTAAAGCTGTTCAATACCACAGACAATACTGCTACCCTTCAAAAAGACCTCAACTATGTATCAGAATGGTCAAACAAATGGCAACTTCAAATCTCAACAAATAAATGCTCTGTCTTACATATTGGCAAAAAAAATCAGAAAATAAAATACAAGCTGAGTAGTCAAGATCTTGTTGATGATCCAAGCTCTGTCAAGGACCTTGGAATACTCACTTCTAATGATCTAAGTGCTAGAGCCCACTGCAACTACATAGTCAAAAAGGCATTAAGAGTTGTTAACCTAATCCTACGTAGCTTTTTCTCTGGTAATATCACACTACTAACTAGAGCATACAAAACATTTGCTAGACCAATACTTGAATACAGCTCATCAGTCTGGAACCCACATTACGTATCTGATATTAGCACAATTGAGAAAGTCCAGAAATATTTCACAAGAAGAGTTCTCCACTCCTCTACTCATTGTAGAATACCTTATGCCACCAGACTTGAAATTCTAGAACTAGAAAACCTTTTATTACGCTGTCTTCGGTCTGATTTAAGCATGGTATATAAAATCATACATTGCAATGTCCTACCTGTCAATGAATACTTCAGCTTCAACCATAACAACACAAGAGCACACAACAGATACAAACTCAAGGTTAACCGCACCAAGCTTGATTGCAGGAAATACGACTTCAGCAACAGAGTGATCGATGTCTGGAATACTCTACCTGACTCTGTAGTTTCTTCCCCAAACCCCAAAAACTTTAACCTTAGACTGTCTACTATTGACCTCACCCCTTTCCTAAGAGGTCTCTAGGGGGCGTGCATAAGCGCATCAATGTGCCTACCATCCCTGTCCTATTGTTTCTTTTATTTTTCTTTTATTTTTCTTATATGTACCCATTTCATGTATTCATAACTATGTATACACTTATACTTATTATCTTGTAAACAATTGACAAATCAAATCAAATCAAATAAATAAATAAATGATCACAACCAGTGGACAGGCAGTGGTGCTTGCTGTACTTTTAAGCTGATGTAGTAGAGTCAGCAATTTCTACTGACATCAAAAAGGTATTTTATGAATCTCGGTGGATATCACACCAAGCACAATTATGTGATTTCAGTCCTCTCTGTCAGTTCACAGTTTAGAAGGAACTTTAGTTTGAAAAAGGGGAATTGATAAGAACCGGGATTTAGTGGTTCAGAGACTTAATTTTAGATGCTTTGCTAAATAATATTATAGAAGTTCTTCTTTTCCTATACTATTATGGAGTAGTCTATTTAATCCAACAAGACAGACACAGACTTCAAAGAGTAATTAGGACTGCAGAAAAAACAATTGCTACTAACGTCCTTTCCATCGAGGACCAGTATACTGCATTAGTCAAAAAGAGGGCTGTGAAAATATTTAGACCCCTCACATCTGGATATAAACTGTATCAACTCCTACCCTCAAAATGATGCTATAGAACACTGCACACCAGAACAATTAGACACAAGGACAGTTTTTCCCCCGAATGCCATCACTCTGCTAAACAAATATTTCCCTCAACACTGTTCAACTATTTACAAAGTCTGCACTACTATTACTATTAATCTTCTCATCACTCCTTATCACCCATCCCCTTTTCTTTTCTTTATTCTTTATCTTTTCTTTTATGTACTCTGAGAACATATTCACCAAGACAAATTCCTTGTGTGTCCAATCACACTTGGCCAATAAGGAATTCTATTCTATTCTATTCTATTCTATTCTATTCTATTCTATTCTATTCTATTCTATATGACAGCTTCCATCCCCAAATGTTGCTCTGAAGGCACCACTGGATACTTTGAATATATTTGAACACCACATAAATACAATGCATAGAATAGCCCAAAGCACATTCCAGTAGAGAGAAGTTCCCCGAGGATGGGCTCCAGCATGAATCTGAAAGCTCTGAAGACCAAACCTCTGATCCCAATGACCAACTCAGAGTGGATCTTGAACCTATTTCCCATGATAGCAGTCTTCCAAAACTGCTATCATGTGAAAGGGATGTTACAGAGCATAAGATTTGGGTTTATTTTCCATGACATCCAAATGTAAGACTAGAATCAATAGATAGAAGAAGGAGATCAAAACTCGAGACCAGGACAAATTTCCTGATTGTAAAAACTATTAAGCAGTGAAATAGTCTGCCTCTTGAAGCCATGGATCCTCTATCAGTGGAGAATTTCAAGGAAATAATGGATAGCCATTTTTCTGGGCTGGTATGAGGATTCCTGGGGTTGGACCAGAAGACCCCAAAGATTTTTTTCAACCTTAGGATTCCCAAAGCTTTCACTACTTAAATAAAAATTTAGATCACATTCTTATTGTTGGCCACAGAAACAAGGAGAATTTTCTTCGCAGTCCTTCATTGATTGCTCTATTTCTTTCTCTTCTTATTCTGACCTCTAAGCTGATTACTCCATGTCTAAATCTTGATGATTATTGTTTCAATAACCACGTTCTCTTGTAATCTTCTGTATAAAAAATACCAGAAGTACATCTATAGGAATAGGATGTGCCTCACTGGTAAAATTATCTCGCTAATGACTGAAGATATTTCTCACTACTTTGGAAGCAGTATTAGCATGGGGAAAGGAAAAGTGTATAAAAGGGAAAGAAGAACAATTATTACAGGGTTCAGAATGACAAGTTAATTGGATTAAGAAAATATATTAGCCTAATGGCTATTAGCAGGTAATTTGCTGGATCTGTGGTAAGTGAACAGTCTTGAATGAATGGATGTGCAGTAATGGGTTGAAATATTCAATAACATACTACTTAGAAAAATGTATAAATTCTTCTGAAGAGTCCTGAACCATGTTTTTAAAGTGTCATCTGTGCAAAAAAAAAATATTTAATTTGTACAATCAAGAGAATTTGATGCTTTTGCCTTTAGTTTCAGAAAAGTGAGCCAGTATCTAGTTACCTTCAAGTCCTTGAATGAAGAGTCCTGTGGAACAAGTATTGAATATGTTCATTCAACAAATAAACATAGAAAATAATTTCATGGAGATCCAGATTTGATATTACCTTACTAGGTACCACATTGCTATTTTTTTTTTAGTTTCCATAAATTATTATTAATTTATTATTCATACCTTTCATAAAGCTATGAATAATTATAAAACATTCCCATTGGCACCTCTTTTTTTAACCCCTATTACTTATAAAAGATGCAAGGAAAGAGATGCTTCAGTTAGATTGTTCCCCTTTTTCTAAAGGCAGCTGGTTTTCTGCTCTTCCTGCCTATAATGATGGGGTACCAGTTGATCATCCACCAGTTGATGCAAACAGCTGACAAGAGTTAGAAGAATCTTCACCTATCCATTTACACAAGGAATGTGCATCTTCCTGTATGAAGGCGGTTCAGTAGTGGGATTCAAATTTTTTTACTACCAATTCTGTGGGTGTGGCTTGGTGGGCTTGGTGTGGCTTCGTGGGCATGGCAGAGGAAGGATACTGTAAGATCTCCTTTCCCTCCCCACCCCACTAACTTGCTTTCCAGCTTCGTTCTCCTGTTCAGGGCAACCAAAGAAGACCCAGCCAATCATCTGGGACTCAGGAGGCAGAGAATAGATGGGGCAGGGCCAGTCAGAAGTGGATATTTCTCCGAACTACTCAAAATTTTCGCTACCGGTTCTCCAGAATTGGTCAGAACCTGCTGAATACCACCTCTGAATGAGTTACATTCTGGCCTAATAAGAGTTGGATTGAGTTGGAATAAGAGTGAGTGAGAACCCTCCTTCCTCTAGATGGGGCATTGACATACAGTAACAAGTTGAGGCATGTGAGACAATGGTGGCTTAGACCACGGGTGTCAAACTCCAGCCATCAAGTTGCCATCACACAACATATCACGATGTTTTCCCCCTTCACGGAGCTGGGGTGAGTGTGGCCTATGTATGACGGATCTGGTCTGTGGGCCACCAGTTTGACACCCCTGCTAGAGTCATACCCATGTGTTGTGATTCCGGCACCAGCTACAGGTTTTTTGAATGAAAGTTCCAGCGAGGAGGACTTGTATGAATCAGCAAGTATTAGTGATTGCAATGATGAGGAGGAGGCGAATGTTACAAGGGAGGTCACATTTGATTTGCAGGACCGGCCTGAACCTTCAACCTCTTCGGCTTCTCAATCAGGTTATCAGCCGGGAACGGCTGATAATGAGGAACTTATGGAGTCTTCAGGTGAAAGTAATAATTTAGATAATCGCTGGGTGGATGTCAGAAGCAGGCGTCTCCTTACGAGAAGAAACCAACGGGAGCACAGGAGGAGGGCAGATCAGTAATTAGACTAATTAGTTGCTGCTCTATAAAAGGAAGAGGGATGACTCTGCACGCTGTCGGGAACAAATTGTTTACAAGGAGAACTGAAGACTTTGGTTTGGAGGATTTGAATCTGAAATATCTTGTTGGGATTTGGATTTATTGGAACTTTTGTTTTGGATTGTTTTGTGGAGGCTAACCACAGCTGTAATCAGTAAAGATTCCTGGTTGCTGCCTTTATTTGCGAGGACTGCTGCTTTCAGCCTTATCTGTTTATTTTTGAAGGTGGGACATAACATTTTTGTTCCCGACCTAACAGACCATCTTTGCAACGATGGATTTAACTCAAATGCAACAATTGATTGACCAGCAACAGTTACAGATTAATCAGTTACTTCAGAGCAATGTGTCCCTTCAGAATCAGGTAACTCAATTGTTAGCGTTTGTTACCAATTCTCAAACTGTCTCAGCTGCAGCTGGAGCCCCCCCTGCACCCCCTATGAGGAAAATCCCGGTAGCTATGCCAGAAAAAATTTCTGGGCAAACAGACATGTTTTCCACATTTTTGGGTCAGTGCCAACTGTATTTTTCTGTGAGGCCTGAAGATTTTCCAACCGACCGGGCTAAAGTGGGGTTTGTTATTAGTTTGTTAACCGGGCAGGCTGCCAAATGGGCTACTCCCTTATTAGTACAGGATAGCCCATTATTAGACAATTTCCAGGGGTTTCTTCAACAGATGAACATAATGTTTGAGAACCCGATTAAATCACAAATTGTGGACAGAAAGTTGAAGAATATTACTCAGGGCAAACGTCCCTTGCAAGAATACGTGGCAGAATTCCGCTTGTTGTGTATGGACTCCAACTGGAATGAACCGGCTCATATGGCTGCATTCCAGGAAGGCCTGTCTGATGCCATCAAAGATGAGCTGGTCCATGCAGAGTGTGCTTCGACTTTGGACACACTAATTACTCAATGCTTACGTATTGAAGCTCGCTTACAACAACGTGGGTGTAAACGGACTGTTGCGGAACCATCTGTGTTTTCTCGTGCACGCATCCCGCCTATGAGGGTTTACCAATCCAAGACCTCAGCAGAGGAGCCGATGGAGATAGGCGCACTCCGCCCTCGCTTAACGGTGCAAGAACGTTCGAGACGATTCCAGGAAGGCTTGTGCCTTTATTGCGGGGGTCTGGGACATTTTGTTAATTCTTGCACTCGGAAGGGGATTCGGAGACCTGTACCAGAAACCAGTGCTGGCCCATCGGGAAACGGGGTAGGCCCGACCTCGGGGAAACCTTAGGTCGGGCACAACTTCCACTCTCATCCCAAATTGCCGAAGTAGATTCTGGCCCTCCTCGACATTTACTTTTGGACACTCGTATATTCTTGCAATCCCAGAAGGAGGGAATTCCTGCCGTGGCACTGGTGGATTCAGGGGCTACGACAAGCTTTATGGACTATGCTTTTGTGAAACATTTCAAAATTCCTTTAGTGTCTGTGACTCCCCCCATGCAGGTGGAAACCGTAGATGGGCGTGAACTCAAGTCGGGACCTATTCACTTTGCCACCCAACCATTGCGCATGCGTATTGGGGATCATGAGGAAGCGATAAGTTTTTATGTCACCTCGAACCTCCATCTTCCTTTGTGCTCGGAGTATCCTGGTTGCGTTTACACGATCCGTTGGTGGCTTGGGCGCAGAATGCTGTTTCTTTTCCAAGCCTGCAATGTGTGGACCACCTGAGGCATGTCTCCACAGGCCAACATGTTGTCGCTTCTGCTGTCTCGATTCCTTCAGAGCTGTCGGATTTCTCCGATGTTTTCAGTGAACAGGAGGCAGACCAATTACCACCACATCGTGTTTACGATTGTCCCGTGGATTTGATACCGGGTGCTCCATTGCCAAAGGGGAGGTTGTATTCGTTGTCCGAGCCCGAATTAGTTGCACTTCGAGAGTTTTTAGATAAAAATCTAGCTCGGGGATTTATTCGACCTTCGTCGTCCCCTCTTTCGGCACCTGTTCTCTTTGTCAAGAAGAAGTCGGGAGAACTTCGTCTCTGTTGTGACTATAGACGCTTGAACTCTATCACCGTGAGAAATAGCTATCCTTTACCGCTCATTCCCGAATTGATGGAGCGGTTACGGGAAGCTACTATTTTCACGAAACTTGACTTACGTGGAGCTTACAATCTGGTTCGGATGCGTCAGGGAGACGAGTGGAAGACGGCTTTTGGCACTCGTTATGGTCATTTCGAGTACACCGTCATGCCATTTGGTTTGACCAATGCTCCTGCTGTATTTCAACATTTGATGAACGATATTTTTCGAGACATGCTGGATAAGTTTGTTGTCATATATTTGGACGACATTTTGATTTATTCAAGATCCAGAGAGCAACATCTTCAGCAGGTTCGTCAAGTGCTTCAGCGTCTTCGGGAGCATAAACTTTATGCTAAATTGGAAAAGTGTTGCTTTTTTCAGTCGTCAATAGAATTCTTGGGACACATCATTTCTCCCGTGGGCATTGCTATGGACCCCAAAAAGGTTGAGGCGTTGTGTAGTTGGGAAGCTCCTTGTCGGGTCAAAGATGTACAACGACTTTTGGGATTCGCCAACTATTATCGGACTTTTATTCCAGGTTTTGCGAAAATAATGGACCCCATAACTCAGCTTCTCCGTAAGAAGGTTCCATTTGTGTGGGGGCCTCCACTACAACAGGCTTTTGACACTTTGAAAAAAGCATTCGTAACCGAGCCGATATTGAAACATCCTGATCCGGATCGTCCATTTGTAGTCGAGACAGATGCTTCTAATGTCGCTATCGGAGCAGTGCTGTTACAAGCTTCGGAGGATGGCGCACTTCTGTTTCCTTGCGCATACTATTCTAGGAAGCTTACAGCTTCGGAGCGCAACTATACCATCTGGGAAAAGGAGTTGTTAGCCATTAAGGCTGCTTTTGAGACCTGGAGACATCATTTGGAGGGGGCTCGGCACAAGGTGGAGGATCGGACGGATCATCGAAATCTGGAGCATTTGACCACGGCTAGGAAATTGAATCAACGGCAGATTCGTTGGTCGTTATTTTTTGCCAGATTCAATTTCTCTGTTACTTACGTTCCAAGTGGACAGAACCGGAGGGTGGATGCGTTATCTCGGAAACCAGAGTATACTTGTGCCGAAGATCCTCTTCCTTTACGGACGGTGTTACCACCGGAATCTCTAGCCGTACTACAGGAACCGGTAGATTTGCGGGCCCGACTATGAGAGGCGCAACATTTGGATGCGTGGACACAGCAGAGACGGGGGGATGTTGGCCCTAATTCTCCATGGTCTTTTGAAGACGATCTGCTTCGACATCGGGGTTTAATATATGTACCTACCAGACCGTTGAGGGCCCTTATCATGACACAATGTCATGATAACCCTGCTGCTGGTCATTTTGGCTTTCACAAAACCTTGCATTTAGTCACCCGGACTTTCTGGTGGCCTCGAGTTCGTCATGATGTGTCCTCTTACGTCGCTTCTTGCGTTCAATGTAGGCAAGCGAAAGCGGCGTCAGGTGCACCCCCTGGACTTTTGCAACCCTTGCCGACTCCAAGTAGGCCATGGGGAGCGATCTCCATGGACTTTCTGACACATTTACCATCTTCGTCGGGGTTCACAACAGTGCTTGTGGTAGTGGATATGCTAACTAAAATGGCCCATTTCATTCCTTGTCGGAAATTGCCATCGTCCCGCACTACGGCTCAGTTATTTTTGCAGCATATCTTTCGTTTACATGGACTGCCGGATAGAGTGGTTTCTGATCGTGGGGTCCAGTTTACGGCACAATTTTGGAAACAGTTAATGGCGGCTTTGCAAGTGAAAGTATGTTTAGTGTCAGCGCACCATCCAGAAACTGATGGCGGGACAGAGAAGGTGATTGGGATTCTTACTCAATATTTGAGATGTTTTGTAAATGTGCGACAAAACGATTGGGCGAAATATCTCCCATTAGCAGAATTCGCGTTTAACAACTCGCAGCACACCTCCACTCGTGTCACGCCATTTTTTGCAAATATGGGTTATCATCCGCGCTTCTTCCCATTAACTATGATGGATTCCCCGGTTCCTGAGACCCGAGAGTTTTTGGAAGAACTACACGCAGTTCGCCGTCTACTGATGCAACAACTGAACAAGGCAAAAGAAGATTATAAGCGGTTTGCAGATCGGTCCCGTCGGGCAACGCCTCCGTTAGCTGTGGGCGATAAAGTGTGGCTATCTACAAAACATCTGAAGGTCGATCGCCCTATTAGGAAACTTGATCATCGGTTTATTGGTCCGTTCCCGATTGAGGCAGTTGTTAACCCTGTGGCATACCGCCTCACTTTGCCGCGTTCTATGCGTATTCACCCCGTCTTTCATCGATCTCTCTTGATTCCTGATTCTTCTGATTGTCGTCTACGTGACTCTGCTGAAACGATTCCGTCATCATCGCTCCCTGAGAAGGCTGCTGTTGACGATACGGTGGTCAGCGTCCTTGATTCCCGTTGGCTCAAGGGTCGATTCCAGTACTTGGTCGGGAGGAGAGTAGATGATTCGGAGGTTTGTTCCTGGACGGATGCGTCTACATTTCATGCTCCGGATCTGCTTCGAGACTTTCATGCACGCTTCCCTTCGAAACCGCATCCAGATCGTCAGACCCGGGGAAGGGCCCTGCGGTGAGGATAGTGTTGTGATTCCGGCACCAGCTACAGGTTTTTTGAATGAAAGTTCCAGCGAGGAGGACTTGTATGAATCAGCAAGTATTAGTGATTGCAATGATGAGGAGGAGGCGAATGTTACAAGGAGGTCACATTTGATTTGCAGGACCGGCCTGAACCTTCAACCTCTTCGGCTTCTCAATCAGGTTATCAGCCGGGAACGGCTGATAATGAGGAACTTATGGAGTCTTCAGGTGAAAGTAATAATTTAGATAATCGCTGGGTGGATGTCAGAAGCAGGCGTCTCCTTACAAGAAGAAACCAACGGGAGCACAGGAGGAGGGCAGATCAGTAATTAGACTAATTAGTTGCTGCTCTATAAAAGGAAGAGGGATGACTCTGCACGCTGTCGGGAACAAATTGTTTGCAAGGAGAACTGAAGACTTTGGTTTGGAGGATTTAAATCTGAAATATCTTGTTGGGATTTGGATTTATTGGAACTATTATTTTGGATTATTTTGTGAAGGCTAACCACAGCTGTAATCAGTAAAGATTTCTGGTTGCTGCTTTTATTTGCGAGGACTGCTGCTTTCAGCCTTATCTGTTTATTTTTGAAGGTGGGACATAACACCCATGTATTAGAAATTGTCACCATATCAAGTCACCATACCAAAGGCCATACATACATTTTAGGCAAGGGTGGGATTCAAATTTTTTAACAACCGGTTCTGTGGGCATGGCTTAGGTGGTGGGCATGTCTTGGTGGTCATGTGACTGGGTAGATATGGCTTGGTGGTCATGTTATTGGCTGGGTATGGCCAACTCAATATCACTCACATTGAGGCATGCATCTCCTCGCCTGGCCTCTCATGACTGTGGGGATGCTGCAACAATTGTAAGTGTGAAAAATGGTCATAAGTCACTTTTTTCAGTGCCATTGTAACTTTGAAAGGTCACTCCACACAAGGAAGGTACCAGCAAAGGAGGGAAAAAAAAACTCCAGAGACGTTCCTGAGACAGGAAGTCTAGTCCTGCCAAGAATCTAATAAGGGTTAATGGAGAGGCAGTTTCTGTAAGCAAGACCAGAATGTTTCCTTCCTGCCTTCTTTACAGGATTAGGCCAGTAATTTCTTCTGACAACCGGTTCTCCAAACTGCTTGGAATGTTAACAACCGGTTCTAGCGAATAGGTGCGAACCTGTAGAGTCCCACCCCTGATTTTAGGCACTTTTAAGGCAACATGCAAGCCAAGGAGAAACAAATTTTCTTGAAGGCAGGTGTCCAATTACCAAATCAACACATCTGTGTTACCTCTAGACAAAAATGCTGCAGTCCATTTTATCCTGAGAGTTTATTGATCACAACCTCTCTGGGTGTGCTTCGCTCTCTCTTCCATATCCCACAGATGCTTTGAATGACGGAAAATAAAAAAGAAAGAGATGAGCAAGGTAGGAAAACAATTTTTTAAAATCTCCAGGTGTTCCCAACATACCTACGTTTCTTACAGGCAAGCAACTGGAGAAATCCAGTTGATACCATCGGCAGCCTGAATGTGATCATCTTTCAAAAAAAAATAAATAGATAACATTATTTGAAAAATGCTTGTTATTTCAGCTAAGAGTTTCAAGAAGGACCTTTAAAACTGCTCAAAGGTCAGGGTTTTAGTGTGCTCTGCTGCAGAGAGGTTTGAGTTGCATTTTTAAATGTATTTATGCATTCCCAACCCCACTGCCATCTGCAATTAAGAAGTTTGGTTTGCAATAGCAATGTTGGTTCCTAAATTCAGAAATAGGTTACCAACAATGTCATTTTGCTTTTGTTATCCGAGCTAGCTAGAGGAAGGCTGACAGCGCAAATACACATTTGCCTGTCCTAGTCCTAGAAATGGTAAAATCTCAGTTTAAGTCTTCCCCAGCCTGAAAGCAGGAACAGGATGTGAGTCCCGTGATTCTGGCTCATGAACAGTTCAGATGAATTCATGGAAATAGACTAGAAGCAAAGTGAAACGAAGAGCTCTTGCTATTGTATTCATTTCATGCGCTGGAGGCAGGTTGTCTCTCTGAACTCTTGGTAGCTGCTTGTGCAAATTTATGTACACTCCAGAAGAGCTAAAAACACAGTATCTATAATGAAAAGAAAACTGAAAGGCAATACATCTTAAAAGTATGTCATTAGGTTCTGAGAAAGTCAGCTCTTTACTGCGGAAGGCCAATCATTTGATAGTAAAGTAAAAGATGAAAGGGGACATGTGGCTGAGAGTACAATCATACAATAGATACACAGGTAGTCCTTGACCACAATCAAGCCCAACATTTCCATTGCTAAACCCAGGCAGTTTTTAAGTGATTTGTATCCAGTGTCATGAATGTTTTTGTCACAGTTGTTAAGTGAAGCAAATCCAGGTTCTGAATTTGCTTAAAATGCTATTTTTCATCTTTGACTTTTAAGAAATATGCTATACGTGTTGCAAGCTGTTTATCAGGATTTTCAAGTAATTCTTGTTTTATTTGACTCTCTTACAGAGTTTTATTTTACTTCTGCCATTTTAATCTAGAGTAGTATTTCTCAACCTCCGCAACTTTAAGAAAAGATAGCTGGTGAATTCTGGGAGTTGAAGTTCGCACATCTTAAAGTTGTGGAGATTGAGAAATATTGCAATAAAGTATCAAGTAAATGGTCATTTTATTGCAGTCCAAGAGCAGACTGTAAAAACAGCCAAGTACAATCTCAGATTACAACAAAATATCATTAATTAACACATGTTGTCTGGTCTGAGCTTTATGTTTCAGGCGCACAATTTAGGAATCACATAAATTACTTCAGGGCACTTTTAGGAGTATATATCAAATTTTGCATTGCATCCTCATATTTCTTCTTCAAACTATCCACTATATTATCTGCATAAATTCATTCATTTCAAAAAATGTATATCATGGAAAAGTGTTTTTAAGGTACTCAGAAACTTAGTTTGATTGTCCTTTATTTTTGAATCTGAGCCAGGTTTAGCCGAAACACTCATCTGAACAAAGTTGTCTCCTTCAAATGAAGGGAAAACCTTTGTTTTTCTCTGCTTGCTTGATTTTAGGTCCAGAATATATCTAGGGCAAGACATCATTGGCTAGTATATTCCAATGTTGTAAATCGAATAATCTTCGACTTACAACAGTTTGTTTGGCAGCCATTCAAAGTTACAATGGCACTGATTTATGACTATTTTTTCACACTTATAACCTTTCCAGCATCTTCATGGTCATATGAACAAAATTCATATTTATGATGGTTAGGGTTAGAATAGAATTCTTTATAGAATAGTATTCTTTATTGGCCAAATATGATTAGACACACAAGGAATTTGTCTTGGTGCAAATGCTCTCAGTGTACATAAAAGAAAAGATACATTCATCAATAGTCAAGAATCAGAAGGTACAACACTTAATGATAGTCACAGGGTACAATAAGCAATCAAATCATACTAGGAAATAGTCCATATAAATCATAAGGATATAAGCGACAAAGTTACGGTCATACAGTCACAAATGGGAGGGGATGGGTGATAAGGAGTGATGAGAAGATTAATAGTAATAGTCGTGCAACTATTTGTAAATAGTTGGACAGTGTTGAGGGAATTATTTGTTTAGCAGGGTGATGGCGTTCAGGGAAAAACTGTGTCTAGTTGTTCTAGTGTGCAGTGCTCTATAGCATCATTTTGAGGGTAGGAGTTGAAACAGTTTATGTCCAGGATGTGAGGGGTCTGTAAATATTTTCACAGCTCTCTTTTTGACAGGTCCTCAATTGAAGGTAGGTTGGTAGTAATTGTTTTTTCTGCAGTCCTAATTATCCTCTGAAGTCTGTGTCTGTCCTGTTGGGTTGCAGAACCAAACCAGGGTTTAGGATGTCCCGGGGTCATATAATCACCTTTTGTGATCTTCTGATAAGCAAAGTCAATGGGATAGCCAGATTGTCTTAACAACCGTGCTTCTAACTTATCGACTACAGTGGTTCACTTAACAATTGTGGCAAGAAAGGTCGTAAAATGGCGCATAACTCACTTAACAAATGTCTCACTTAACAACAGAAAATTTGGTTTCAATCGTGGTTATAAGTCAAGGACAACCTGTATTTGAAGTCCTGGTTTTCTTTAGGACTTGTCTGTTTTTATATTAACAAAGTAAATATAAGCTGGTGCTGCTAGCATTAAGTAGGAATTGTGGATCAAATTTCTGGGATGCTGAACAGTCTATTAATTTTGTACTCCAAAGTGGCTCAACACCTATTGAAAAACAAAACAAAACAACCAACAACCCAGCTTTTAGGGTTTATGTATAGGCTTCATAAAAGCTCCAAAAGGTTGCTTTCAAAGACTCAAAAGAATAATCTATTATTAAAGTCCAGTGTAACTTAGCTTGGCCTGAAATAAAATTTGCATTAGATTCTGAAAAGTAGAAAGAAGATGAAATAATAACTGGTATGTTGTACTTGATGACGCTCTCTAAGAATTGCTATTATCACACAGATAATTTAAACTAGGTTGCCAGATTCCATAAATCACAAGATAATAACAATTTTGCAAGTTTCTATATTTCTTGGAATTAAGTACATTAAGAATTTTCCTGTGTCTGCTTTCACCACTGTCTCTTTTCTTTTAATACCTGCAAGTATGTAGTTAAATATAATCTAATAAGCATTATTAATGTGACTGTTGCAAATGCAAACACAAATTTTCTACAAATGTACCAAATAATTACTTAATCTTCTTCTAATCTTGAAGGGAATAATCAGTGAACTGTACTACTGGCATCATGTAAGATTGCATTACATCTTAAAGAGCTACAGTACTCTGGATAGATGAAAGTTAAATAATTATTCCCTTGGTACTTATGATCTGTTTCAATATTGAAATCTAATCATTATCTTACAACAGATGAGGCCTCATCTCAGTGCTTTTTCTTTCTAAATATAGCTTTAAAATCAGAGCGAAAATCATACAAAACATTTCATGCTTGCACTGATCTCTGAAAAAAGCCACATTTTTTTTAAAAAAAGTTTGTACTAAACCCACATCATATATATCGGTTCATTAAGCTGCAACTGAAGCATCACAACACTCAAGAATTGTAGCATATGATACAAGCCCAGAATTGCTTACCAAGAGGTTCATTTACCTACTATTTTCGTTCTATTTTTGAAACCTAACCAAGCAATTTTAGCTTAACACTCATTTGTATGCTATGTTGGTGGTGCGTGTGTGAAAGTTTGTGTGTGCATAGGAAAATACTTATTCTACTAGTAAAATAAATGTGTACTTTCTTTAGACGGCTACTGTCCCAGTTCCAATCATGGAAGTGGGTGCATAGTTTTAATGGGTTTAGGAACATAATCATGCAGCTTGTTGCGATGGATAAATATCTGCATTTATTTATTAAAACATTTATATTGCATCTTTTGGTCTTAGTGAAGCCTTATCAGTGTACAAAGCAGCAATTAAACAGTATATAAAACAGCAATTAAATAGCATATACAACAGCAATTAAACAGCATGTAAAATTTAAATCCAATTAAAGTAAACAACCTACAGCCAAATAAAATAACAGAGGAGAATCAAGAGGAGAAGGGGTGTTTCAGTCTAAAAATTTTAATAACATGCTACAGTGTTCATATTATGGAAACCATTTGGATATCTTTAAATAGGGAGTTCCTAACCTTTACAAGACAAATCTAGTACACTTTGTGGCCATCCTACAGGATTCATCGTGAGTCATGAGTCATGGTGGCACAGTGGTTAGAATATAATACTGCAGGTTACTTCTGCTGACTGCCAGCTGCCAGTTCATGTCTCACTGGCTCAAGGTTGACTCACCTTCCATCCTTCCAAGGTTGGTAAAATGAGGACCCAGCTTGTTGGGGGCAATAGGCTGACTCTGTAAACTACTTAGAGAGGGCTGTGAAGCACTATAAAGCGGTATATAAGTTGACATGCTATTGCTATTCATAGCAGAGCCTTTTCTGATGATCACTGTCAATCAATCTGATGGTATTCTTTCCAATATTTTGGTCACAAAATTATTTTGGACTTTAAGTAACTGAAATTGTGCTTGGACTGTGTTTCAGTGAAGGATGAACTATATTGGCCTTAAGAGTTATTGTCTTATGAGTACATAAAATCTTATTGTTCCACTACTATTTCTGTTTTGTAGTCCTTCACTTGAAAATGACTTATAATTGTCAGACTCAAAGATAGTTGAAAGAAAGAAGGAAAGTTGTCACCAAGCCTCTATTACAGTTCCCTTCCACTCACTTGCCTATAAAATAAGAAAGGAAGGAAACCCCCAAGCAATTCATTGACTTCTCTCCCAGGGAAGGGAAGGGAAGGGAAGGAAATTATGTTCTGAGTATTTGATATAAGACAACAGGTCTTTCACCAGCTTGAACAGGCAATCATACCATCTGTCCTGTTGTAGTTCAGGAGAACTTTTGGACATTTTTTTTTCCAAGAGAAGAAATATGTGTTTACCCTGCCAATAATGGCTCCATCTGTTTACTGTGCTCATCGCTATTCCTAGGCATGTTTCCTCAAATATAAGTTCTGTCTTATTTATAAGAACCTCAAATATGCATGCATATGATCCCAATAAGTTTCATTTCCATACCTGAGCATTGGAAACTTTAGTTAGACCTAGCAGTTTGAATTGATCTTTGGGTCATGATTAAGATAATAAAGGGTTTGTGTTTGCTTGAATTTTCTTTCATTTATGCCATTGTGCTGGGAATTTTCTTTCATTTTATTCCATTGTATGGTGGTCTTTTAATTTTATTATTTGCGGCAAAGCTTCCAGGGGTGAATTAAAAATACATAAAAAGCACATTCCCCAGATTTCTGATTATTGGCTTCCTTCCCTTTCAAAAGTAGATTTGCACTAATTTGTTGTCTTGAGGAATGTGAAACAAAGATAAAATGTGATCCATTTTATATGTTTTCATTGTGTAGTTATCTGTTCTTATTAGCATTATTTGGAAGCCACTTTCACATTTCCGGAGTTGAAAATGACCAAGAATCCTCTAAGTAGTATTCTAACATCTGGAGCAACCTTTTTTCTTTTGTGCAGCTACTCATACAACTCTGTTCATTATTATGGTAGCAAGGAGCACACCTGTTGAGTTATGTTTCAAAGCAGCAAGGTACTTTAAGCTTCACATATTTCAAGAGAACGTAATAAGATATAAACCTGCATAATGTGATATGAAATTTAGCTACTGGCAGATGTAATTTCTCTGGGAAGTTAGTTTCTTCATCGTTCACTTAGATTTTTACAATAATGCATAGTGCTCCAATGCTTTGCAGAAACTTGCCATCTAATTAGTTTAATACAAAGATTGCTGTTCACCAATGGAGTAGCTAGACAATTAAATACAGATACACCAAAGTCCACAAAAAGCCCTTCCATTTGTAGCTTCCAGCTATGCCTTTGTCTTCCAATAAATAAATAAATAAATTATGCACTTCACACTTCATCACATATTCTGTCTTGTTAGCAATGTGTTTCCTGGTGAGATAATGTGAAAGCTAGCACTTCCCTGAGAAGGTGTAAGTTACTTACAGTGTTTTTGATTATACTAATATATTGCAGCTATTTTGTCAGCCCTCTTCATCCACTGTCAGGTATGTCTGCTCCTTTGTCCAACTCAAAGGAAACTTAACTTAGGCCTAACTACAGCTATAGCTATAATTTTGCTAGCGAGAGTAGCAGTGCTCAGTTTTATGTTTCCCGCTGATGTTTTATTAATAATGTGATATTATAGAACTTTTTCTTCCAAGTAGGAGCCAACAAATATTGTTTGAGATAGGAAAACCTGAAGTATGACAGAGCCTAATGTAGGACTATCAGAAATGCTTACGCCTTGTTTTGAATGACCTGACTTAATTTTCACTTTCCAGATTGCAATGCAGATTTTATTGTGGGAGTTTATTGAAGTAGTTCTTGGTTCATTAATTGTATTAGAAATCTACACAGTGAACTGAGTTGCAAAAAAAAAAAAAAAGCACTGTAGGAAAAGATCCTTACTTCATGGGGTATCTTATGAAAGTATAAATATGTATGCCTACTGTATATCAGAGGAAGTTGAATATGAGCTTTCTGGATATTTTTGAAATAATTTTGTTGGCATGGATATGGTAGTGAATGCATACAGAACGGAAGTAGACTAGATGTGAGAATGAATATTAATAGTCACATCTGGATAGGATAGGATAGGATAGAATAGCTTACTTGACTAAGTGTGATTGAACACACAAGGAATTTGTCTCCAGTCACAAGCTCTCAGTGTGCATATAAAGAACAAAGCAATATAATAATATGATACCAATAGGAGAAGGTAGTAGAAAAAATGAGAAGGGTAATAGTAATACAGCCATACAACATGAATAAATACCCTTAGACATAGGACAGAACAGTACTGTGGTAATTAGGTTTTCAGCAGATTGATAGTCCAAGGGGGAAAAAATGACTTTGTGTCTAGTTGTTTTGGCATGCAATGCCCTGTAGTGGCGTCCTGAGGGTAGGAGTTGAAACAGTTTATGTCCAAGATGTGAAGGGTCTGTAGATATTTTCTCAGCCCTCTTTCTGACCCATGCAGCATACAGGTCCTCAATGGAAGGAAGGCTGGTTGTAATTGTTTTTTCTATAGTCTTAACTACCTGTTGAAGTTGGTACCTGTCCTGTTTGGTTGCTGTACCACACCGGACAGTTACTGAAGTAAAAATGGCAGACTGTTTTCTAAATATTGTTACTTAGAGAACATTAGGGTGAATCAAATGTTCCATTTTGTGTGCAATTTCCATGCCATGTTTTATGAGACAGATCAAGAAAGATTATTTAAAATTCCCCTGTGGCTGGAAAAATTGTTTGGATATATTCAGGATAATAAAAGTTTACAAGGGCCTTAGGCTAATCAGAGTGAGAAATGAAAAGTATCTCACAGAAGAGAAAAGCTAGTGCTTCATAAAAGCAGGAAAACCAACACAGCTGCAAAAACCCTGAAAAAAGTTTGTATTTTTACCAGATAGTAATTAGCAAAGACAAAGCCAACACAGAATATTGACTGAAACAAATTAAGCAAATTGTTGTTGTGTACATTGTCTGTATTACGTCTGTCAGCATTCTTCACCACTAGTCACAATGGATTAGCTGTAAGGAACTGTCACTAAGAAACAATTTCAGGTCAACAGGTTTTATATATTCGGCCTAAACACTTAGTGGTTTGATTGGATTATATATAAATCCTTCAAACAAATATGGAAACATATGTTCAGCTGATGAAGACTTTTGTGTCTATTGTGTCTTTAATTTGTAGATTTTTTTAAAAAAAATTCCTCTGACTATATAAGGAAGCAATAAAAGAGGCAATTCTACAGGAAAGAAGCTTATAACTAACAGTGCAGAATATATTATTGAATAAAGAGCTGAACAAAAATAAATAAATATCATAAATGGATTTATAAGTGAAGATATTAGTACTTTGTAGAATCATTGTTTTACTGTGATGGCAGAAAAGTAAAAGCCCAACCCACCAAAAGTCTGTCATTTTAAATCATTTCTATAGAATTAGTACAGTTGAGAAAGGAATAAAAGGGAAATTGGAAAAGGCCGCCTAAGCAATTAATAACTAAATTAAGGGATTTCATTTCCAGGGGTATCCACAGCAAGCCTATTGAAGAAATGTCTATACTTGCACATGATACTTGACACCATCATACATGTATAAAAGTACAAAACCAGATTCTGTAACAGCTTTGTTTCCTATGCCATCCATCTAGTAAACTCACAAAATTCATTTTTCTCACCATGTACATGTATACATCCAAACTAGACTTTTGTTTCTCTGTGTCATATATGCATAATTATGTATGTATGTATTTCTTTATTTCTTTATTTTGTCATGTTTATGTAGTGTATATTGGAGGTAGTAACTCTTTTGAGAGCTGTATGCAAAGACACTTCACTTTAATGTATGCCAATTAGTGTACTTTCAAAATGACAATAAAGTTGTTCTGTTCTGTTCTGTTCTGTTCTTGATGACTATTTTATCATGTGCTTCCCTATTGTCCCCTCTTGGACAGCCCTGTTCTTCTCTTTCTCTCTTCTGTTCTGTTGATACCACTTACTAATACCATATGACAGAAGTTCTCCATTTCTAAGAAATAATACTATTTTTCAGGAATTCAGAAAAAAAGACAAGATCATTTATCCTCCCTCCCTGAATTAGACCTGCCCTGACCTTGCTGGTCTTTTTTTCAAGGCATTAAAAATCTGCTTTTGCTCACAAACTTGGAGTTTTGATAGCATGGTTTCATGGTTAGTTTGAGTATTTATGAGTGTTCTCAGCTGTTATTTTCATATTACTTGGTTGTTTTTATTTGTAATTGTTTTTATTTTTATTTTTAATTCTGTTTCTATTGTTAGCTTCCCAGAGTCATGTATGTGAGATAGGCAGCCTATAAAAGTATTAAATATTGTGTTAAAGTTAGTTGAACTTTTAGTATTGCAATGGTTGGGCAATTTTATTTAATGTCTGAATGATAAAAAATGTGGATAAGAAGATAGATTTTTTTTTACCTTATTAAGTTAAGAAGCTGGAGGCATTTCTGACTTTAATATACACACTTCTATTCTTAGCTTCTATTCCTCCATGGATGAGTCTATGTTAATTGTGAACATCATACTTATTTGATTTTAAAGTACAGACGTAGATAACCAAGTCTTTTTCCTTGCTGGCTGACATATTCAGGTTCTATAATGCATTAATTCATAATTACAAATACAATTGTAACAATTTGAATTTAAAAGTAAATCAGTGTCAGTGCAGCTCTCCGAATATAAATTTCCCATTAGGAATTCCTCTATCTGTCTGTCCTTTGCATTACAGTATGGGATTTATATACCATGGGTATATTTCGTTCTCCTTGTTTATTTAGAAAGTCTTAAGTAATCCTTCTGCTGCAAGTTAGCAAGTACCAAAGAGATTAATAGTAAACAAGGTTTAACACACAAAAAACATCGAATTATCAAGTCAAATTAAGCCTTTTTGATGAGCAGAAATGGGTCTCATCAAATATTGCTGATATTCCCAAGAAGGTTCTAATGCAGCACTTAATAGATGTTCTGGTTTGGCTCTCTTAGGACAGGTTCATTTTCATTCATTTTAATTATATTCTAAGAACCAGATATGACCTTTGAATGCATTTATGTTGGCAAATGGATTTCTTCCTCTCTCTTGAGATAGCATTTACCCCTTTGTTTATAAACCTTATTGCTTCTGGATTTTAACAATTATATGCTGGGAATATATTTATTTACAGCATTAAGCATGGAAAGTATTTTTCAGAAGACTTTGAAGTTAAAGTTTATGGTCACCCAGCTAAGATACAACAGTAACTCATTACAAATCAATAGCATAATTTCTTTACAATTTTCAGCAAATCAGTATATTCTGTGTCCTATAAAAAGTGTTAAATAAAAGCCTTGATTGATCAGTGCTACAATAAGTGATAAATGTCAGTATCTTTAGGATCTATGTGATCATTTGGTAATAACTATGGCATATGGAAGATTGAATCTAACAAAAGTAATTACTAAATAGCATTGGTTTACAAATTAAACTTAAGAAATAAACAATAGATATGTTTTATGTTTATGAATTTAAGAGAAAAGAAAAAAAAAAGATCAGTATAAAAGTGGCTTGATTTTGCCAAGTTGAGAAAAGAAAGTATAGGGGTTATGTACGAATGGAAGGGCTAAAATGTACAGGAGAAATTATGAATTCGCATAATCAATGTTGATATATGTCTCAGAATAGTTGCATGTTAGGCTCTAATGAATTAATAGATGAATTTGGAATACATGTTGGAATGCTACTGCATTCTCAATAGAATTTGACCAACCCAGCCAATTCTTTCCTACTGACTCCATGGGTTTTCTGCAATTCCACTTTCACAATTTAGCAAATAAATTATCTGACAGAAATTGGACTTTAATCTAGAACAGTCCAGACAGCAAGTACTAAGTAACAGAGTATCAAGGTACATGTCTGACTTTTGGAAAATATCAAACAGATCAGGAATTGTCGCCAAGTTTCAATCTAATAATATTCAAAGCCTAAATGAAAATCCCTCAAAAAATCTTCATCATCCCAATCACCCAATGAATTGTTGAAGCCAGTACTCAGAACCATAATCAATGCCTGATGGGCAGATTAAAAAATTGTGATATCTGAGGAGATATTTCATGAGACATAAGAATTATACTGAACTTTAATAGATCAAGTGACCTTTGCCAATTAAGATTATGAAGCAGACTTACAAATCACAGATAACATATCTCTCAGTTTCAAAACTGAGAACCTCAATCAGTGAAAAACTCTAACACAAAGGAATGTAAGAGTTTTAGGCTCAAAAATCGCTTATGAGCCATGTTCCTCCCAGCCCCTTACAATTAATTACAATCACCAAGAATATATTCCTTTTTTCATTTGAGAAACAGCAGATGGAACCCTCTGCGGTTACAGATAACCTTATTTCAACCCTATACACAGGTACTGAAATTTCCATCAATGGGAGAACCAGGAACAAAATGGCATTGTAAGATAGCGAATTGCTACTGATATCATGGAATATCAATGGATTGGGCTCTAAAAGTTCAGACCTGTCATTTATTGAATCCTTAACCTCTTTCAACATCTTGTACTTCAGAGAAATGTAAATGAGATGGTAAGCTGAGTGAGACACTGGTCAATTAGATGAATTTCTCACAAAGTAAATTTCTATGCATGGCATTTTCAGAGGGATGCTCAATCTATGCCCTAAGGTTTCTCGTGTAATGGAATTATATGAAAGACTTACTCAGAACCTTCTGAGAATTTGTAGTTGGGGAAAACTTCAAATTGGCCTAGCATAATCTGGTACCTAAGAAATTGTCTGACCATAATTGCCAAAAAAAACCCTTAACTGAATCATTTAAATGCTATAAAAGCAACCCTAGAGCTAACACAAATTCCATTAAGTGAGAAACAAAACAAACATAAAACCCTACTGGATAGGAAAATAAGAAATATGATGTAGCTATATGGCAGAAGCTAATTGAAGTTATGAAATCAAAAAAATTATTCAACCCTTTGGAGAATAACATCAGGCCATCAAGACATAGGTTTCTCCTGGCTGTTCTGTGGCATAACTGTGAGTTGCATTTTTTTAAACTACATGGTGTCTTTTGTACCAGTACTGTCCTACTTCAGACCATTTCCATATTTCATGGCATCCAGGATCAGAGGAAAAAGTCCTGGGAATGATTCTGTACAACTGATGATAATCAAAGAAAATACCGATTGGTGGTCTGTCATGAAGGTATCACTACCTATTTTCATAGACAATTTGCTCACATATCAGATGACTGAGTTTGGCCATTGTGTTCACCATCTTTAAAAAAGATAATAGGAATTCTCTTGCAAATTATAGACCAATTTGTTTACTGAATATTATCAGAATCCTGTGCTGGAACTTCTGCAGTTGGCCAGATTGAAGAAGCAAGTGGGTTTTAGAAAATCCACAAAATATTGTGCCAAATAAATAATTTGAATAATCTGAATTTACCCAATCCTGGGGTGCCATGCTGAATCCAACAACTTTTCCTATGGTGTGACAAAAAGATCATCCTCATCCTAAAAGATGCCCAACACTGCTTTAGTATTTATTTCTTGTTTATTTATTGGGCATACATGATTGCCTATCTTATATGATGATTTGAGGCAGCTCATAACAATCCATAAAATATAGTTCAAAATAAAAATACCCTTCTGGACCAGTTGTAACTTCTAGTTAGTCTTCAAAGGCAGTCCCAAATAGAATGCACTGCAGTAATCCAAACAGAAGGTGACTAAGCTATAGTTTGAATCCAAACAATGTGTTAATATGTATGTAAGTACGTATGTATGCATGCAAACATGTATGTATAGGCACACCATTGCCCTGATATTGAACTGGGAGAATAAGACTGAAGTTTGCTGATTGAAAAATTTCCATTTTGACTCAACAAACAGAACAACAGAAGAGTGCATTCCTAGCTTTCCCACAACTGAAAAATATCTGTTGATAATATGGTTTACAATATATGAGATAACTTTTGAGAGTAAGTTCTGTAAATACAATAGCAATATTTTTTTTTAAAAAAATACAAAACACATTGAAATTTGTTAGGTCTCTAGCAGCTGATCAAATTTCCTCATAGGAAAAATGTTGAAAAGTGCCAAAATAGTATACTCCTGATATATACAAAGTCTTGCCCTGAGGCAGTCTATGGTACTATTTTATCATCATACACGATATAAGAGCATAGTGTACAAATGAAGCGATTTCTTCCAAAATATGAATATAATAACTTAGAAACTAGACTTAAAAAAATACAAATGTGGATAACATGAAGAATTAGAATTGCCTTGTTTATTGATTTATTTTTTATGGAGTTGGGGATATTGTCTTACATGATTTTAGCTAAAAGTGATGTTTCTTAGGGGAATCATAGACAAAAAAAGTGACAGCTAACTGTTCCAGGAATAAGACATTCTCATAAGTGCTTGAAAAGTTTTTTTTAAATATTTTCAATACTTTGCCAACTAGTTTTTTGAACTGTAAAACAGGTTGCACATTTATACTGAGATGTGTATTAAGTAAAGTTATATGGTTCTTATAAGACCTGGATATATACTGTATAACTTTAACCCAGAAGCTATGTATCTCAAGCAGAACCATTTTAGTTATCATTTTTCTGCATTTGTAAGACAGAAAATGAGCTTAGGATCTAAAATGCACACAGAAACGTTATCCATCTTATTAAAATATCTTCCCAGTGTGTGTGTCTATAAGAGGATGTTTGTCAAATTTTCGCTAAAAATATGTACTGATTTCTTTGCTTCTAATGTGAGAAAATAGTAATTTTAATGTGGCAAAAAGGTCACATTAAATGATCATTTACTAAAGCTCATTTATTAAATGATTTATTAAAGATCATTTATTAAATGATCATTTACTAAATCTTTGAAAATTAATATTTATCTGTAAGTGGCATAATCCCTCCTTCAACCTTGTTTCATCAGCAAACAGAATAGAATAGAATTCTTTACTGGCCAAGTGTGATTGGACACACAAGGAATTTGTCTTGGTGCAAATCCCAAGATCATTGACTCATCCGCCCCCCAGGTTCAACATAAAGTTCATAAAGGTTTTCAAGCCTTTTATAAAGATTAAACATGACAAATTTGCTATTTCTGTTTTCTTTGCAATCCATACCACCATTGCGGGGATTTCAGTATTTTTTCATCTTTATGCATACAGTAGCCTTGCTTCAACATTGTCTGTCAGAATAACAGAGTTGGAAGGAACCTTGGAGGTCTTCTAGTCCAACCCCCACTCAAACAGGAGTCCCTATACCATTCCAGACAAGTCTCTTTAAAAAAAAATGCAGTGAGGGAACACCCACAAATTCTGAAGGCTAAATCTTTTTCTATCTCTCACTTTATCATTTCTGACTTATTTTACAAAATTTTCACTTTTCCTTCACCTCTCTACTCATTTGTGTTTACAAATCCTTCACATTTTTTATTCACCTTTTCTTCCAGATTTACAGATCTTTCCTCAATTCTGCCTTCAAGGTAGGATTTCCTTGTGAGGACCTCTCTTCTGAAGCAGAGATGTGTCATTTCTTGCTCCAGGCCACACTCTACATCTGCTCATCAACTGCCAGCTCAGCTCATTCCTGCTTCTCAGAGATGTGTTAAGTCTGTCATTTTCTCCATCCAGAAGCCATCTTTGTAATGGAGTTGTTCAGTTGTATACGGCAGTTATATATTTTGTGAGGACAAAATGGAGAGCAATGAGGCGTGTCATATCATCAAGTTTGTTGGAGACAGGATTCAAATGTAATAAACAAAAAGCAATTTTCCAAATGATTATTTAGTTCCTGCAACACTTCTCAAAGCAGCTTATATCCAGCTGGTAGCTGTGGTGAGCATGATTGGTTTAATATGTGTGTTTTCCACTTTGCTTGCATCTGAAAGGAGGGTCACTATTTTTGACACTGAGTTAGCCTGAAACAGTCCCAATGAAAAAGTTATCAGTGATTATGTTACTTGGAGCCCCGTAAAATGTCATATCAGTTTATTAACCTCTGATCTAGATTTTGAGCTGCACATAAATGCATGATGTTTTGGAACTGCAACACTGACAGAATTTATTGCCATGTTGTGCAGGTTTGGATGGCATTTACTGCTTTATTGGGCATCTTCCATTAAATGGCATCAACTGTTCATTCTTTGCAGCATCCTTAGATGACATGAAACATTGTGAGTCTTGTAGTTGGAGCCAAAGTTACTTCAAGTGCCAGATTACTAAAACAAATGCAAATGATATCTATGATGGTGGGGAAAAGGACATTATTTCTGGATTATCAGGATACTTGTAAGAATTTTTCTTGGGGGAAAATATTTTCAGAATTAAGGTTTCATGTATCTGCTGGTTGGCTTAAAAATCAATTTGAGGTCCAAATGCATAGCTCTGTAAATGTTGCAGATTTAATCTGATGATTGCGGTTTAATCTGATTTGAATATTTCCCCCTTTTAGAACCCTCTCTTAGAACTTCCATAGTCTAGAACAGAGAAAATTCATATGCCTATCTGTTTTTTAATTTTACAGAGTGCATTAAATCAGCAAATATTTTCAATTTAAGATCTCTTTTTAAACTTTCTTGTCACTTTATTTTTTCACTAGAATGCAATAAACATTGAGAATGACTAAGCAATTATAAAACTTACCAAATTGCATAAAAGTAGAATTGTGGTTTTGGAATAAACTAGTTTAAAGTCTATTTTTTAACTCCCGTAACTTCGAAACATTGACATTTGCATTGTCTACAGTAAGGAATTGCTATGGTGAACATGAGTTTTATGCAAAGGAAAACAATGATGATGAATGATGAAGCCCTTGCCTGAATTAAATGGAATTGATTATTGGACCTTGTATCCCAAAGCTTATTTATTTATTAGATTTTTATCCTGTTTTTATTATTTTATAAGTAACTCAAGGTGGCTTTTTTGTCAGCCATGAAATCTTTGATATGATGGTTATAATGGCACGTCATTCCCACATAGCATTGCACTAGATCAGTGTAACCTCATAGATAGATATTTTTCAACTTTTCAGTCTAGCACTCAATGCCATTCAGTCAGCTTCTGTGATAACTGAAGATCTCTACACTCTTTGTCCAGCATCTTAAGTGTTATGCTACATTGACTCTATGTTTGTGTGTGTGTGTGTGTGTGTGCGTGTGCTCACGGGCACTTGTGTGAGGGTACCTACACACTTACATATGTTGACTTTAATGCTTTGCATAGTATCAAAGATGGGTTCACGCAATCTTAAGGGTAATAAAATCTTTACTTGTTTTAATGAAGCCTCTTAAATGCAAATTGCAGTCTCGATTTAAATGCTAAGCACTCTGTTCAAGTGTTCACAGCTTTAAATTTTGTGCTAATTGATACTAAAAGACTTGCTTCTCCCCTTGTCTTCACTGCCCCAATGTTGCTAGTCAACAAAAAAAATTATTACCGAAACGTTTTTGTTTCTCTAATTTATATCCAACTTTCTGCTCAGAAATGTGCTTGAAGCACTTCTCAGATTCCTGCGGTCATCAAAAAATTCAGTGAAATTGTACCTGGGTTTAAGGAAGTCCATCTTGCTCCACCAACAGTAGATTCTTTCATTTTCTGCCAGATTGTTTATCCAAATTAAATTGCCTTGAAGAGACCAAAGATATTCAGCTACTTTAAGAGTCACATTAACTAGTGAAAGTAACTTCATGGAGATCCCTGAAAAATGTAGAGGCTGCTTTAGTAAATAGCAGAAATGTGCTGGATTTGTGTAAGGTCTGACATGCTTAATTTGAACTGTTCATAACCCCATCATATTTCCTTCTGTTGGTTTTTTTCCCCTCAAAGCAAAGCATAACCACTTCTACTCAATGTGGTATTAATAATATATGATTTTCTATAAGGTTGGGACCTGGATATCAGAGACATCTCTGTCTATCTATTCCAAAGTGCTCCAGTAGACAAATTATGCTGACAGTTCCCAATCCCCATGGAGAGTGGGGATTCTCTGCTGAAACTCTTTTTTTGTGGAAATAACCCCACTAAGAACTAGCATCCTTGCTATGAACATTAAAAGATTAGTGAAGATTAAGTTTATTTAATAAGATATTTGGGGTTGATATAAAGCATAAATGAAACTTCATTGTAGAGTGCGGACTGACAATAATACTGTTATGATGACTTTAGAATGATGAACCGTCTAGATTAGATTTTTTTAAATTGAAGTGGTACACAAAGTCCTTGTAATAAATAAATAACTAATTAATGTACTTCTTTAATCATTATTCACATGATTTGGTTTTTAGTTCCTAGTTATCCACACTGCCTTTGTCTGAACATGTTCAGTTTCTCTGAATTGTTGAAGATACCTAGAACTTGACAAAATATTTAAAATTGGGTTGACTAAGGTGGAATAAAGTGGAACACTACTCAATCATATTAAGTTTGTGAAAATTACAAGTCTCACCAATGCAAAGCTTAGGAGCACTGATGATGTTACTTAGTTTGGGTCAAGGGTCAACAACCTGTGGCTATGGAGCCACATGTGACTCTTTCATCCCTCTGCTGTGGCTCCCTGACTCTGGTTGGCTCCACAATTGATAGGACAATAGAGGAAAAAGGATGCTATGCTAGGAGAAGACTCTATGGTGGGGGAACCAGACTTCTGGTTGGCTCCAGAATTGAATAGGGGGCTTCTGGTTAGGATCTTTGTGGCTCTTTGAGTGTTTAAGGTTGCCAACCCCTTTGGGTAATGAACATCTTCAAGAAAACATCCAAGCTCTGAAAGCACCAAGGATCCTTCATTGTAGTTCTTTCATAACATGGCAACTTTTTGATTGCTTGTCCTTATTTAGTCAAAATTCTATTACCATGTTTCTCATAAAATAAGGCTGGGTCTTTTTTTTTTTTGAGCCCTGAAAAAAAGGCTAGGATGTCTTTTTGGGGGTGACTTAATTTCCTCCTCCCCACACACCCAACCTAGAGTGCCCCATGCACAGTCACCTCTCCATGAGGCCACTTCTATCGGCTGATGGAAGCTCCCCGAAGGCAAAATCACCAGCCACTTCTATCAGCTGGTAGAAGTGGCCTCATGGAGAGTTGAGTGCGCATGGGCTGCTCTAGGTGGGGGTGCACGTGGGGGAGGAAATCTACCGGCTGGTAGAAGCAGCCTTGGGGAGAGCGCCCACACGCACTCCCCTCGCCATAAAGCCATTTCTATCAGCCAATGGAAGCTCCCCAAAGGCAGAGTCACTAGCTGCTTCTATCGGCTGATAGAAGTGGGTTCATGGAGAAGGGAGTGTGCTTCTATCGGCCGATAGAAGCAGCTGGTGACTCTGCCTTTGGGGAGCTTCCATCAGCCAATAGAAACGGCTTTGTGGCGAGGGGAGTGTGTGTGGGGCACTCCTGTCAGGAGTGCTTCACGGGCAGCCATGCCTCACCCCGAAGCAGCTGGCATCTCTTCCTTTGGGGAACTTCCATCAGCCAATACAAACAGCTTTGTGGCGAGGGAGGGTGCGTGGGTGTTCGCCCCGAGGCTGCTTCTACTGGCCGATAGAAGCGGTTGGTGACTCTGCCTTTGGGGAGCTTCTATTGGCCGATGTTCTATCAGTAGTAGATTGGGGTATTCTACTTTTGGCTTTCAGATTTGTAGCAGTTTAAAATTTCAGGTAAATATTTCTAAAATTAACAAGCCAGTAGAAGTATCAATATTTTAGATTTGTTAATTATTAACCACTTTTCAAAAGCATTTGAGTTATTGGAAAAGGAATTTAGATGATTCAAAAATGCAGACTGAAAATATATCCAGTTAAAAATATTATTTGATTTCAGAATTTGGTCCAGATGCATTCATCACTTCTAAGACACCTGAATTATTATTAATACTGAAATGCATAATGGATTTTTTAAATAAATTTTTAAAGATGTGAATGTGATTTAGATTTATTGTAGAAAAGAATTTGGCAGAGCCAGAGGGAGGGTCAGTTTAGGATCTCTAGGTAATCGCAAGAGAACAAAATCTAACCTTCCCCTTTAATATTGTTGACTTTTATATAATTTTATCCATATGCTAACCAATGACCAGAGAAGATTCCTGTGCAAAGGCTTGAGCAATAAATCAATAATTTTGAATTTACATCTGTGGAACTAATTGTTTTGCATTTTAGACACCAAAAGTTTGGAATTTAAATATAAATCAGTAAATGTGTGTATATAGAGCAGAGGTATTTCAAAACAGATTTCAAAACAGATAATCTTGTAATGATGAAAAAATTGTACCACTACTGATTTACAATAAGTGATTGATTATATGTGTTAATTTTCTACTTTTGAAGTGAGATTTTATTAAGAAAGTAAAACCCTAATTTTTCACTCCATGATTTAATGCTGTACTGAGAAACCGAGGTGCTCGCTGTCAGAATAATTATATACTTTTGTAATTTTCTTGCCTTTTCTTTTTATTCTTTTATTAAATGTATGTTTCTTTTTCCCATTCATTTTTGTATGTTAATGCAATAAAAGAAAAAAAGAAGTGAGAGGTAAAACAAATAAACAAATGGAAAGGAGCACAAAATAACATATTATTTGCATTTGAAGAACAGATTTGCTTTCTTACAATCTTCCTATGCTGAGACCGAGATATAAGGTTCTTTTTTGTAATTAATTTTTATTAAATAATTTCTTACAAAATAATAGTAATACTTTACAAATGTAAATGTACAAATGTAAAGAAAAAAGCTAGTTAAAAAAGTAAAAGTGGTAAGAAAATAGAAAAGAAATGAAAGAAAAAAGAAAAAAAGAAATAGAAAATTGACTTCTGATCTTCTTTACAAGCAGTTATAAATGTATTTATATTTTATCCTCTTTCTCTAAGATAATTTATAGCCCTTCTTCCCATATTGTAGCCTTTCTAATCATCAAACACATTAAGTATAAATTCATTTTTTTCTGTTTTCAGCCAAAAGCCCATAAGGAATTTCTAGTCACTAACAAATATAGTTATATGTAGTCTTCTGCTGATGAGTACAATTGAGCTCAAAATTTATGTTGCTGAGACAATTGTTAGGTGAATTTTGTCCCATTTTACAACCTTTCTTGCCACAGTTGTTAACTGAACCACTGCAGCTATTAAGTTAGTAGTAACACATTGTTAAGTGAATCTAGCTTCCCCACTGACTTCGCTTGTCAGAAGATCGCACAACATGACCACTTGATCCTGGGACATCATTATAAACATGAAACAGAACATCTGAATTTTGATCACGTGACCATTGGGATGTTGCAATGGTTGTAAGTGTGAAATTCTGTCATAAGTCATTTTTTTCATTGATGCTGTAACTTTAAGTGGTCACTAAATGAACTGCTGTAAGTCGAGGACTACCTATTATCTTTCCCCTAATCATACAAGTAAATTTTGCCATGCAAATTTACTGCAAATTCTGTCACCTTCATCAACCATTGCTCCATTCTAAGTTTTGCCGAATCTTGCCATCTTGTGTTTATAATAATCTTTCTCCTGTTACTATGGTATGTATAGAAAGAACGATCCATTACTCTTTCCAGTTGCCCAAGAAAAATTCTAGTTTTAGTTGAATGTCAGTCTTAAAAATTCTTTGTAGCGCTATGTATATTTGAATCTCAAATTTTCTAGCTGTTTTGCAGGTCAACCAAGGATGACAAAAATGACCCTTTGTATTTTATGGAAACTAAAAATAAGCACATTATGCACATAACCTTCAATACAAGGAAGAACAAAGAATCTCCAGCAGTTATTTGGATTGCTTCAAAATTAGGAATTGTGCCTTTTCAGAGTTAAAAACACTCCAGCAAATTAATTAGATTTCTGATGTATAGAAATCCCAAGATATAAAACAAATATGATTGTACAACGTACTTGCAGAACTGACTGAGGGTCAGTAATAGTATTCCTGCCATCATAATGTAGCATTTCAGTATTAGGACTGTATGAAGCTTGAAAGCTCTTGGATTCAACGAAGCTTCAAACAAGCGATATGAAGCACTGAATCAAAGCAACACTCCCTTTTGAAATTCCAAATAAGAACGGCCATCACACTTCAACTGGGATGCTAAGAGAACTCTGTACATGAATTGAAGCAACTAGCTAAATTGAGTCAGTTCACTTCTCCAATTTGTGGCACCAAGGAACAATGTTTCTATTTTCTGAGATAAGTAACACTTCAAATTGAATTGCTGCAATTCTTGTATGTCTCAAAAAAAAAGTAGAGATTTCAAATATGACTTTTTTACTGATCCGGTTTTAACCTATGAACATCGGATGCTGATAATTAAATATCTAGATCAGGTGTCTTCCAACTTGACAGCTTTAAGACTTGTGGACTTCTCCCAGAATTCCTCCTCTAGTCATGTTAGCTCAGGAATTCTGGGAGTTGAAGTCCACAAGTCTTAAACTTGCCAAGTTTGAAGACCCTTGATCTAGATAATAAACCAGCCTTCATTTTACATTTATTTCAGAATATGCTGTTTATTTTTTACTTTCCATATAGTAGATACATCCCTTTTCTAAAAAAAAACAAAGAAAAGAAAAAAGAAACAATCTATTTAGTTGCTCTGGAATATTAGTGTATTAAGGAGTGATTTTTTTTTCTAATTGTTCTCTTGTCCATTTTGGGAGCTTCCTGGCCTCAGAAGAGCCTCTGAGGGAGGTTGTTTTTGTTCCCCTAAGGGTCCTCTGAAGCTCAGGAGGGCAAAAAATCGACGGCGGGGGGGGCTGAGCCATTTTATGGCTTCCTGAGCCTTCAGCAAATGGAACCCCAGCGCAGCTGATCTATGTACAACTGATAGTCAGGAGGGAAGAAAAAGAAAGAAGTACCTTAGGCTAATGTCAGGCAGGGACGGTGAGCGAGCATTGGGCAGAAGGGCGACCGGGTCAGGGGTGTGGCCAGCCAGAACTTATCTGCGACCCACACCAAATTCTTGCTACCGGTTTGCCCGATGTGGTGCAAACTGGCTGTATACCATCACTGATATGCGTGCATATAACATAAAAAAGTGCTCTGCCTCTACTGTACATTTTCTTTGTAAATCAAGCAAGTAGGAAAAGCACCCTGCAGATTAAATTTTTTGACTGGTCATTCCTTCTAATCAGTGCAAAACCTAACAGTTATACCAAATGTCTTAAAATGACATTTGAACTGGATTCCTTACACAATTTATCACAGAACAAATCATTAGAAAATAAGCTACTTTCAGCACACATCCTAATACTTTCCAGTTAGTGAACTTGGTTACATGATCCTTAAAGCAGGAGACTCCATAGTAGTGGATTTTGACTTTTGCTAACCTGATTATTCCTACTATACTGAAGCTCTGCCTTCCTGAAGCAGAGCAATTGGAATGAAATTAGCAGAAACTTAAATAAATGATGTTTTCTTCACCTGCAATCTTTGAAAGATCTACTACGAAGGCAAAACTGAACAATACAGGAAGTTGTGGCCAAAACTACAGCTATAACAACACTGGACAAAAAAACCTTGGCAGCCAGCATGAAGAGGATTTATGGGAACTACTACTAGAGAACACTAAAAATCAAACTTTATAGAATTGTAGGATCCTCAAAGATAAATACTGAACCCAAGCTAGAAAGCTAAAAACAATCCACACAGCGTGTATTTTTCAGAGAAGAAAATAGCTTTTGCCTTCTTTTCTGATTCTATTTATTTCAATTTGCCTGAAGAGTTTAAGCTTAGCATGTACAAATGAAACTTGTTTCATGGAGAAAAGTGGTGATTGTTTGGCAGCCAGTATTGCTCCTTTATATTTATGTATGGCAACTGAATTAGAAAAAAAGCCCTTAAATAAAGAAAAAAGAATGACACTGGCTTTGTAACAGCAAAATGCAGTCCTTGTTTGGTCACGTGCCAAGTTGTGAAACAAAAGCAAAGTAAAGAAAACTTCCTGCTTGACGAACAATCCCTGAAAGTGTCGAGTATTCTTTATTCAATTGTGTTTTCAAACACACCTACTCCTATGCTCTATTTATTTCAATGAGTCTTATTCGCTGGAGAGCATTTATATAATCTCTCTATTGCAATTATGGGTCAAAAGATGGTGAATGAATGACCCTAAGGATGCATATTGCAGAAGAGTTAATGAAGATAAATGAGTTCTTAACATCCTTCACTATCCTGTTGTAGTTGAACTGACAGTATTGCCTGGTTAGATTGCCATTCAGTCATCTTTCTGTTGGGAGATTATGAGCTAATAAGAACTACATTAACCTTTTACCAGGAACCAAAGGTTGAAATTAAGCATAATGGTATCATCTTTTTTTTTTTTTAATGTGTCTTTTTCTTGTTGCAAAGTGGCAGTGAGACCAGAATCTTTCTCTGGATCATTAATGCAGTCAGATTTTTTTGTTCCCAGTTTGCACATCTGCTTTCAGAAGTTGCTGTCAAGACTCTCCTTTTTACTTTACACATCCAAGAGCTGGGATAGAAAATTCAACATGTGCTTGTTAACTTGTTAACATCTGTTTATTTACAGATTTGAAACCTGAGTTTCATTCAGAAGCACAAGAAATTACCCCTTTCTCTCAAGCAACCCTATACATTTCTGCAGCTGAGGGCACATATGAACTTGGCTTTTGCTCTGGACATACAAGTCATGACCTATCGCTTTCTGTTCTATAGAACCCTTGGGTCAATGAGATTTCCCACCAGTCCCCATAATGATGTCATAGGTCTTTGATTGTCACAGACCTATGACAATAGTCTCTGATGAGTCACAGACTTATCAATAGTCTTAGATTGCTTAAAGCAGGCTCATCTGAATTAAATTTAAGGTCTTTATAATTCTGTCAGATGCTATCAAGAATACAACTACAAAAATTTAAACTAGGGAATCAAGTGGTCAAGAATCTGCAAAAAAGTATTGGAGACTGATCCAGACATGTGTGGAACAAATGGTGGGAGAGTGTTGGATTTTTTTCAGAATTTTTTCTCCTAGGAATAATACCAGAAGGATATAGGATGGACTTAATTTATCTAATAGTACATGTGTCGATGGCAGCTAGAATAATATATGTGCAATACTGGAAGAAGGAAAACATACCTCCAGAAGCAGAGATAATAAGGAAAATTATGGCTTGTGCAGAACCCTAGAATTAAAAAACAGTCTGTGAAACGTGGAATAAATTCTATCAGTGGTTGCATAGAAGAAGGCAAGGTTGTAACATAAGTAGCTATGATGATTAGAATAATTAGTAAACAATGTATCAAACAAGAGGATAGTAAATGGTGAAGTAACATTTATATATGTATAACAATTGTAACACCAGAATGGCTGCACCGTGTTGTATTCTTATAATAATAATAACAAAAGAATCAAAAGTCAAAGTGGTCATATGATCAAAGTTTTGCCCTCTTTTTATATACTAAATGACAGATGTAAAAATTCCAACTGAATGGCTGTAGCTACCATCTTGATTTTTTGACCGTCCTGTCAAAAAAGTACTAAGGGTATGCAAAAAATTAGGTACTATTTTAATATGGGATGGGTTCAGTCTTATGCAGTTTGCTGCCATCTTTACTGAAGTCCCATCCTTCTCTTCTTTCAGTGTAAACAAGACACAAACTTCTTTTAGAATAATGTGGACTAAAAATGTGCTTTTGGGCTATAAAAATCTAGTTTAAAATGGATGTTCCAGAAAAGGAATAAGCTCTTCAGGGGTACTCTAATATCTCAGTTAGCTTGTCCAAGCATTATACTTCTCTAATAGATTTATGACTGGCAGTGTAATTCCACATAAGAAAAATGTTCTGGTCATCACCTGGACAATGTACTGTTTATCATTGCTATTAGGCAGGAATATATATTTAGTTAATTCTAGAAAAGATTAACTTTAGCCTCAAGGGACAATAAATCATCTTATAGAGAGTTTATTTGAATTATATAGCGTTTCTCATACAAATACATAAAATAAGCTTCTAATTATTTATGCTAACTTGCAATAGATACTATTATTTACTATCTTCACACCAAGATCAGTTTAATAAATAAAGTAGTTGCTTTTAATTGCAGTCCCTGGCAACCCACATCATTATCTCTTTTTAATGCAAGCAAGAAATCACAGGCTGCAAATAAGTTTGCAGACTGAAGTTAGCATTCAGTTCCATGTCCAAAATTAACACAAGAAATATGCAATGTGAAATATGTTTAGATGGATATTCTCTCCCATAAACTTGCATTTATTTATTTATTTGCTTGTTTGTTTGTTTAGGTAAGGTTAGGTTACATTTTAGGAGTGCATTTTATGTTTATGTATTTTAACAGTTATGACATTGCTTTAATTGTTGTACATTATCCAAAGTCACATTCATTGAGTTGGGTGGTTACATAAATTTTCTAAACAGATAAAGAACCAAACAAACACATGATCTGTGGAATTCACTGTGTGACCCATTTTGGGGATTGTATAAACATCATAGTCAGCTTTGTTATGGATTTAGTAACAGAGTTCTTTTTTATATGAATGGCCCAGACCTTTTTTGTCAGTGTACCGGCAATACGTAATACAAGATAACGTAATATATCACCCCTCTATACCCCTACCCCAAAATAAATATTTACAAAACATGGGAGATTAAAATGGGAGACCTAGTAAAGAGCTCACTAGGCCGTCACCTTAGTGTTCAGAGTGATGAGGCTTCCTAAAAATTGAGGCAAGGAGAAGCTGCATGAAAGGTACAGTACAATCATGCAGTTTTGCTATTGTGAGAAAACAAATCTGGTTTGGTTCCAAGCTGGGGAAAAGGCACTGTAATAAAATGGAGCCTGGCTCCAAGAAAAGAAGGTTGGTTTTGTTTTCAGAAACTTCAATGACAGCAGCAATGTTTCTGGGGTGGCTGACAAAATGGCTGAGTAAGTGGATGGATATTTATAGGGTTCTGGGGTTTTGTGATTGAGATGCTCCAGGGGTTGCACAGTGTGGTGAGCCTTTTGTCTTTTACTATTTCAATGGTGATGGGTTAATCTTATTATGTCCTAAAGGTCATATCCTGTCCTTAAAATTTGGGTGGGGGAATGTAAATTCGTAATCCCATCAGTTGTGGGAGCTGTGGTTGAAGACGTTTTGCTTATGAATAGATTGGCCCAGTCTTATATTTAGCAAAATATCCATCTCTAAAGACTTGAGGCTTCTGCTTGAGGCTAATAATAAGGACTGGGGCTGCTTTCTGCCTTTGTTAAGATTTTTCTTCATTTCTCCTTTGGGTAAATATATTCTACCTTTTTAAATATTCCCCAAAATATTTCATTCTCTAGAAGGGCTTCTCACATTACCTTCTTGTTCGCTATCTTCTCTATCTATGGTGGATAGGGTAGGGTAGGGTAGAAATACCACTAGTTTTCATTCAAATAGGATAACATCTGTTGCAACATTTCCTTGAGCAGTTTCTGAGAGCTTGAAGCATCTATTGTAATGTCCATGTATGCAGGGAAGTGGAGAGGAGAAATAAGTTAAAATTAGCCTATTACTAGTCTGTACTAACAAAGATAATCCAGGATGTTCAAAGCCAGCATTGTTCTTCTATTTCTTTGAAGTAGATTATACTTATTTCCAGAAACTTGTTAATGGCTTTGATGATGAAATATCCATTTCCCTTTAGTTGGTCAAAACAACATATTGAAATTCTCTTACCATGCTGCAACAATAGTAATTATCTGGGGTATAGATTCTTTATTAAAATTTGTAACAGTCATCTGTATTCCTATAATTAAAGAGACACAAAAGCAATAGAAATTTTGCTTTCATGTGAGCTCTTTCTATTAATAGAAGAGCTTCCGAATAATATGATCAAATCACCTTACTAAAAATTGTCTGAGGTGATAATAAAACATAGTTCATGGTATTTGGGCAAACCTATTGTCAGGATTCCAGCAGTTACTCCCATTAAATCATGAACCTTGAGCCACACTCCCAAAACTAAAAAAGATTTATTTGAAGGTAACATTCTATGTCCGGCATTAACCTGGGTGAAGCCAACTCTGAGATACCTAATTCACTGTCATCCTTGATCCTGCTTTCCCCCCCACCCCCCTGGGTGTATCATCCAATGAAAAACGTCCATAACCAAGAGTCATCAATCAGGCTCTCCAATTAGATTTTTGTGCAGCAGAAGCTTCAGTCATCTAATCAGTGTTTGAAGAAAATATGAATGGAGTATACTTTTGATTCCACATTGCCACCTGCTCTTTGAAACTTCCTCCCCTTCTTTCTGTTGTCAAGTATAAAACGTGTATACAAAATGTTTTATGACTTAACACCTATGCTTTGGCTGGACTTTTCCAACAATGGAGTACACTAACATGTCAGAATGTTTTGTCCAATTAAATCTAATAGGGAAGAAACAAAGATTGAAAATATGTGTCCATATTTTTTTTAAACTTCCATTATTACTATAATTTCCTCCGCTTGTTAGTATAATGGAAGAAAAGAAAATTAAGCTTTTAGTCAGGATTCTGAAAAACTCCCTAACTTGGAAATATAGCAAAATCCTAGTTGGGCAGAGCTTTCTTCAACTTCTCTTTGCCTTGACCTCAGTATGGCTCTTTTGTTGACTTTCTCAACTTGAGATTCCTCAAAAGGTCATCTTCCAAAGCTACTAGAAGGGTATACGTGTTGGAGGGGAGGGTGTTTAATGTCTAGCAAAAAGATATTATGAAACTTGCAGAGTCCCATTTCTGCATTCAAAGACATTATCCCAGGAATCATATTGTCCCAGCGCTGTTCCCATGGGAATTTCTTTGGTTTTTTTCCAACAGCACTGAAAAAAATGACTTATGGCCATTTTCACACTTATGACCATTACAGCATCCCCATGGTCATGTGATCAAAATTCAGATGCTTGGGTCGGTATACCTAATACTGCACATCATTTTTTTCAGTCCCTTTGTAACTTTGAACTGTTGTAAGTCAAGGACTACCTGTATTTGTCATTTCCTCCATAAAATATGAGTCCTTCCTTTCTCTCTTCATTGTTGTGGGTATTTTTTTGTCCAGCTGATGATTTCACCAGCTCAAAATAGTAATGCAGGATATTATGGGATATTGGGTGAATGTGTAGCTGTGGAAGATTTAGAAGAATTACAGGGTGATTAGAAAAGTGATGAAGCCGATCAGTGAAGGAACCATCTTCAGTTTTAGCCTAAACAATGTGGTTCCAGGCTCTCTGAATACATTACAACTGTAAAAGGGAGACTTCTCAGAAGACAATCTAGCCTGGACCACAAACTTCACTGCCAGATTGGTTAGAAAGGATGACCTGAAAGAAATAATAGCAGAGAATAATTAATAATGGTTATTGTTAGTAATTCACTAGACCAATTCTCGAATACAGCTCATCTGCCTGGAATCCACACTGTATAAAGGACATTAATACAATTGAATGAGTCCAGAGGAATTTCATGAGAAGAGTACTCCACTCCTCAGCTTGTAATACATTACTTTATGCCACCATGCTTGAAATTTTGGACTTAGACAACTTAGAATACATTGCCTACGATCTGACCTAAGCTTACTACACAAAATTGTCTGCTACAACATCCTACCTGTCAATGACTACTTCAGTTTCAACCACAATAACACATGGGCAAACAATAGATACAAACTCAAAGTAAACTGCTCCAAACTCGATTGCAGAAAATACGACTTCAACAGTGAGTGGTCAATGCCTGGAACTCACTACCTGACTCTGTTGTTACATCCTCAAACTCCCAAAACTTTAACCTTAAACTGTCTACTGTGGACCTCACTCCATTCCTAAGATGTCTGTAAGGGGGCGTGCATAAGCACACCAGCATGCCTACCATCCCTCTCCTACTGTTTCCATTTATTTGTACTCATTTATTATGTATATACTTATACCTGTTTATACTTATATGTTTATATGTTATTTTCATACTTATACTTGTTTTCTCATACATGCTTGACAAACTAAACAAACTAAATACACAAATAAATTAGTAAAGTTATGCTTATTATTTATTTATTTATTTATTTTATTTATTTGTCAATTGTTTACGAGATAAGTAAAAGTGTATACATAATTATGAATACATGAAATGAGTACATATAAGAAAAATAAAAGAAAAATAAAAGAAACAATAGGACAGGGACGGTAGGCACGTTGGTGCGCTTATGCACGCCCCCTACAGACCTCTTAGGAAAGGGGTGAGGTCAATAGTAGACAGTCTAAGGTTAAAGTTTTTGGGGTTTGGGGAAGAAACTACAGAGTCGGGTAGAGTATTCCAGACATTGACCACTCTGTTGCTAAAGTCGTATTTCCTGCAGTCAAGCTTGGTGCGGTTAACCTTGAGTTTGTATCTGTTGTGTGTTCTTGTGTTGTTATGGTTGAAGCTGAAGTATTCATTGACAGGTAGGACATTGCAATGTATGATTTTATATACCATGCTTAAATCAGACCGAAGACAGCGTAATTCAAGGTTTTCTAGTTCTAGAATTTCAAGTCTGGTGGCATAAGGTATTCTACAACGAGTAGAGGAGTGGAGAACTCTTCTTGTGAAATATTTCTGGACTTTCTCAATTGTGCTAATATCAGATACGTAATGTGGGTTCCAGACTGATGAGCTGTATTCGAGTATTGGTCTAGCAAATGTTTTGTATGCTCTAGTTAGTAGTGTGATATTACCAGAGAAAAAGCTACGTAAGATTAGGTTAACAACTCTTAATGCCTTTTGGCTATGTAGTTGCAGTGGGCACTAGCACTTAGATCATTAGAGGTGAGTATTCCAAGGTCCTTTACAGAGCTTGGATCATCAACAAGATCTTGACTATTCAGCTTGTATTTTATTTTCGGATATTTTTGCCAATATGTAAGACAGAGCATTTATTTGTTGAGATTTGAAGTTGCCATTTGTTTGACCATTCTGATACATAGTCAAGATCTTTTTGAAGGGTAGCAGTATTGTCTGTGGTATTGAACAGCTTTACATCATCAGCGAAAAGAACGTAGTTGTTCTTAATATGATCACAGAGGTCATTTATGTAGAGTATGAAGAAAGTTGGTCCTAGAACAGTGCCTTGGGAGACACCGCTATTGACAGGTATAGAATTTGATAGGACACTCCCAATTTGGACCATTTGTTGTCTGTTTGACAGGAATGCTTCTATCCAGTTATGCAGTTGTCCAGAGATACCATAGGATTTTATTTTTAGTAGTAGTTTGTCATGTACCACTGAATCAAAGGCTTTACAGAAGTCTATGTAGATTGCATCTATTGTTTTGCCCTGATCAAGTTGTGTAGTCCATATGTTTTTGCAGTGTAAGAGTTGCAGATTACAGGATAGCTTTTTCTGAAACCAAATTGTTTATTGGAGAGTAGGTTGTTTGTCTCTAAGTGGAGGATGATGGATTGGTTAATAATTGATTCCATGACTTTACAGGTGACGCAGCATAAGGAGATTGGTCTGTAATTTTCAACTAGGCAAGGGTCTCCCTTTTTGAAGATGGGGATGACTGTGGCTTGTGACCATAGGTTAGGCAAGGAACTGGTCCTGAAAGATTTTTCAAAGATTATGCTTAGAGGTTCGGCTATGGCAGTGGATAACTTTTTTAAGAGATAGGCACATATTCCATCCGGTCCAATAGATAGGGATGGTTTTAGATTGCGTAGTGCTTTTTCAACATTGTCTTCTGTAAAATCGATATGTATTAGATCACTGTAGTTATCTGTGGTTCGGCTAGGAAATGCTGGGCATGATCCATTGCTGTTTACAAATACTGAGCCAAAGAATGTGTTAAAGATGTTGGCTTTAATGGTGTCGTCATTGCAGTCTTTACCATTAGGTCCTATCAGGGGTGGGATGGACCTTGAATCTTTTAGTTTGTTGTTTACAAAATTGTAAAAAGCATTGGTGGAATTGGTGCTTAGAAGGTTTTCCTCTTGTTTAATATGATAATTGGTGCATTCGGTCTTTATTTGGTGGCATAAATTTTTGTATCGGCTTTTGAAATTGGCAACGTGACCAGATTTGTTTTTCCGCCAGAGTGATCTCTTTTTGGATTGAAGTTTCCTTATTGTTATGGGCAATCTGTTTTTTTGTTTTGTTTTGGGAGTAGTTGTTGGTACATATAGTTTGATGACTCTTTTGACTTCAAGTAAAAATATGTTGTAATGGTCTTCAACAGTATTGCATCCATTGAATAGAGATTGCCAATCAAGGGATGAGAGATCGTTGTTTATAAGATCATAGTTGCCTTTTTTGAAATTATAATTGGGGATCACATCATTGTGGTGTTTTTTGTGTGGACGTATGTTTAGACAAAAGTCAATCATATTGTGGTCACTGCTGGAAAAGGGTTCTTTAGTTTGTATTCCATAAATTAAATTCAAACTATTGCAGAAGATGAGATCGAGGCAGTTGTTTAGTCTAGTGTTGTTGGATACTAGCTGTTCCAGTCCCAGATTTGTAACAGCATTGTAAAAGGTTGCATGTATGGTTTCAGTTGTACATTCATTTAGGGTCCAGTCAATATGAGGCAGATTGAAATCACCAAGAAAGATAAAAGGGTATGGGCAGGATGCTGCCCATGTTAGTAGTGTATTTAGCTTGTTTACATGTTCAATGTCATAATCAGGTGCTCTGTAACATAGTAAGAATCGAATTGTGATATTTAAGGACAGTTCACAGATAATGGTCTCAGGAAGAGCAAGCTCCTGGGTAACTTGGATATTTTTAGATGTAAGGACTTTTTGTAGAAGATAGCAACACCACCTCCTCTCACGAATTTCACGATCTGATCGGTAAACATGATAGTCTCTTACTGTGGTAATGGAGTCGGGGAGAGATGCATTGAGCCATGTTTCACAGACAAATATAATGTCGAATTTAGCCATATTTAGTAGGAGGAAAAATTCAGGTATTTTATTTACAAGGCTTCTTGCATTGAGTAGCTTGCATTTAAGGCCAGCAGTAGTTGGAGTTGAGGTAGTTAGGGGCGTGCATGCCTAGTCTTGGGTGATGGTGGATTGGTTGAGGTAGGGTTGTGGTTGAAGGTTAAAGCTGAGTTGTGGGATGTGTGACTTACTTTTGATACAGTCAGCATGGTAGTCAATGTACAGGTCCTTCTCCCCATTGTCGAGACGTTTTTTGAGTTCAGTGCGGAGTACACGGGAGCGGGCACGTTGCTGTATGGTTAGGTCAGGGCGACAACGGAGGTTCTTATGGTTGGTGTTGGTTTTGGATAATAGCAAAGATTGACATAGAGTATTGGAGAATAACCACAAGAGCCCCAATTACATTAGTAAAACAAATCTTTATTTCTCTACAATAAATTTCACCAGGAAAGAGGTCGGTTCTTCTTTTTTGATTGAGGTCTTGTGTTCTTCAATGCGTGCACTAATTCTTCTGTTGGTTTGTCCGATGCATGTGGTGGGACAGGCGGTGCATGGGATTTCGTATACTCCTTGGTTTTCTAACTCGATTTTGTCTTTAGGGTTTCTTAGGATGGTGGATATTTTTCTGTTTGTGCAGAATGCTGTTTTAATGTTGTGTTTTTGGAAGATCTTGCTGATTTTGTCTGTAGTGCCTTTTATATATGGGAGGAGGGCTTTGCCGTTCTCTTGTTCTCTGTCTTGGATTTTGGTTGGGGTTTGTTTTTGGATTAGGTGGGTAATCTTCTTTCTTTGGAATCCATTGGTGTTAGTACGTTAGTGAGAGTGTGTAGTTCAGTTTTCAGGTGTTGTTTGTCAGCTAAGCATTTTGTTCTGGAGATGAGTGTCTCAGCTACGGAATTGATCTGTGCTGGGTGGTGGTGTGAGAGTGCGTGTAGATAGTGGTTTGTATGTGTTTTCTTCTGGTAGATGGTGTGTCCTAGGGAGCCATTGGATTTTTTGTATACTCAGACATCTAGGAAGGGAAGTTGATTGTTAGCTTCTATATATATGATCACAAACCCAAACTCTGGCTCAGATACGTAAATGACACCTTCATAATCTGGCCACATGGGAAAGAAAAACTGAACAACTTCCTCACATACCTCAACAGCCTATACCCCAAAATACAATTCATCATGAAAACAGAAGCTACATATTTTCCAGGCATGTTTTTTCCAAACATGTTACTCTTATAAAAGTAGTCTGGTAAACACTGATGAATGAATAGTATTTGGGAAGAATATTCAGCATGCAATACAATTTGCCTTTTTAAAGTCTACTAAAAACAAACTCTAAAGAAAGAAAAAGTCATTAGAAGTGAAACTCACTTAGAAAACACTGTGAAAGAGAGAAGTAATTTTGAATGGAAAATTACATCTTCTAGATGGCAATCATACCTATTGCATCCTGAGAATAATAAACAGGCTTAAAGGAGGCAAAGAATGTCAAATACAATTTACTACAGCTCATTCAGTTGTTCAATTGAAAAACATACTCTATGGGATCTCTCTTCAGCCTTAGATGGGATGGTATATATGAATATTTTGAAATATATCTCTATGTTGAAATAATGGTTGCATTTACCTATCATCAAGGTCTTAATGATACTGAAACATCCTGACTTGAGAGCAAATTGAATCTCCTGAACTATTTAACTTTTAATTTTCTTTATTCTACTCTGTTAGCTGCTGTGCATTTTTTCCTTGATTATTTTTATCTTACAAGAGGAGAATAATGAAGAACTTTAGTTTTTGAATGCTAACTGCTGAGCTGGGTTCAAAGTGCTAATGTTAGATGATGTGGGGGTGGAAGAATAAAAGAGAAGAATCTGATATTCTAGCCTAAAATGCTGCGGAAAATGAAGCTCAGGTGGAGAAGAAAAGATTAGGAGGGAGGAGGGAAAACATAGAAATGTAACCAAGCTATACAGGTAGACTTCCACTTACAACAATTTGTTTAGTTACTGTTCAAAGTTACAACGGCATTGAAAAAAGTGATTTATGACCATTTTTACACACTTATGACCATTGATGATTTATATTCAGGTGCTTGACAACTGATTCATATTTATGATTTGCCCAAGACCAAACTAGAACTCACACTCTCCTAGTTCCTGATGCTTTAACCACCAGACCAAACTGATTGTCATGACTTATCAGGACTTATTAATAAACATGTTTATTTTGGGAATGGTGTGGAAAAATGGCTTTTTGCTGTGACATTCTGAAATGATCTGCTCTTGGGAATTGAGCGTCTCCTCCAAATGAGAGGTACTTTGATGAACCACTGAAGATATACACCATTGACAATGATGGTCTATAGTTGTCCTCAGCTGTATTTATAGCTAGTCTTAAGACAAATACTAGACCTGTAATAGAAAAAGACATCATGTACATAATGCTCATAAATCAACACACAACAACAATGGAGTAAACATGAACTAACCATTTACATTGATTCCAAGCTGAAAAAGTTGTATCATATGAACTTCTGACATGGATCACTTTATTTTACCAATCAGTTTGAAAATGGAGAGGATAGTATCTTAACTATAAAATGAAATATAATGTAATTACACTTGGAGTGTAATTCAAGGCATATGAAGCAAAATATATATCTTTTGGTTTTACTCTTCAGTTTTGACCTTTGTATTTTAAAGTTTGTCACCCACCTTTCCCCTGGATTTCCACAGATCAAACAGCAAATATGGAATTTTTAAAGACAACTATAAATGATTCAGTAGGCTCCAAAACTGTTTGAGAGAATGGGGAATAAGCTTTTCCTTTACAGTTTCTATGGTTTCCATTTTTATGATGGAAAAATGTAATATGGATGTTGGTGCTAGTCTCTATGAAGTGAAAGCAGGGATGGGGATAAATATAATGCATGACATGAAGAAGCAGAAGAGATTAAATATTTCCACTTGTACTTTGTTCATGAAATTACTTTATACCAGCTAATAATGGAATCCCCAATGGATTCAGAAAAGTGACTTTAGAGGGGAAAAAAGAAGACTTAGGTGTCCCTTATTGACTTTACATGCTTCCATTTTAAAAAGGTGTGGAGGGAACCCAGTCATCTCACTGAACTGCTTCTCAGCCTTTGGCCTAAGATCTAGGTGGATACCATCTCATTGAATGTGTCCCTTCTAAGCACTCATAGAAGTTTTGATTGAATTACAAATGGTAGATTCCTATAAGGGCTGAATTGGTTAATTGGTTGATCTTACTCTGTATGGAAGAAACTAAATAAAGTTAATGAAAATATTGACCATTAGAAAAAAAAACCAGTTGATGGAGGCCATATTTTAATGCAGAAAGGCCCACACTCATTAACAAAATATCTGCACAGTTTTGTATTCAAATAGTAATCCTGACCTAACCAGAAGAGGAAATTTAATTATTTAAAGGTTGAATCTCTGGGAAATTCAAATGCAGCTAGAAGTTTATGGTTTTTAATCCATGAGAAGAATGAGACTCTGACTCAATTATCTCTGGAACAATGAGTTTACCAGTTTTTTTAATTGAAGAACTGCACCAAGAGGTTTCTGTTATTCTATATACAAGCATCATATTCTACAGAGGAAAGTGAAAAGAGCAAATCTCAAGAAAACTTTCTAGATTTTTGGGAGATCAATGAGAACATATTACTGGGATATGGGGATCCTTTCAGTTGTGTATTTATTGAAAAGATCATATGAGCAACCAACTAAATTTATGCAACATCACTACTGCAGTGACACACCTTGTTTCATCCCATGATGATCACAAAATGCTATTCATCCCATGATGATCACAACTATGTTGTGTCATACCATGATGATCACAACACTCTATTCATTTTTTTAGTGGGAGAACACATAACAGATTCTTTGATTCCCAAGAAAGTAGCATCATTTACTTTGTCTTGTCAAAGTTGGGTTGGGGTATATTATAAAGCTGTCCCCTCCACCCAAGATAGCAGAAATGATTAGTTAGAATGAGGAGTGTGATAAAAGAAACTGATAGAGAAAGTGTCAGATTCTGCAATCTAATCAACTGGATCAAGCAGGAAAGATAAATAATATAGATTAAGGAATGTCAAAAACTGTTTTGATAGATCTGATTTCTCTCTGATTGATCTGAATATGATCTATTATTCCATATTTATTGTGCTGATTAAAAATGAAGCCCTTTCACTTCTAAGAGAGTCTTTTTGGCAACCAAGGTCAATGGTGAGAACAAAACTTCAGATAACACAAGAAAATACTGTAGTTGGCCCATGGGCACAATTTCTTCCCTCATCGTCAATAACTTGATAGACATTTTGTACAGTAATCTGACAAGGAAGGAAACTGAGGCAAATGATAATCTTCATTACAAATCTCTGAATGCCTCTGATCTGATTTCTAACGAATATAATTCAACTTCAAATTAAGAGGTACTTGTCATTTGAGCAAAGATTCAGAGCAGAGTAGAATAGGTTTTGGCCTTATGCACTAAGAGGCTACAGCCTGATGCTTGAATGCACATTGGCATGATGGAATAAATAGTCCTTAAAAAAGTTTAGTTGCAGTATGTTTGGGGTTCAGTAAAACTGACCTGATTCAGGACAAAGAGTAATAGAAAAACTGGTTGGAAACTATTTCGCTGCTTGCAAGGAAAGTAGCATACTTCCTAAAGCTGATAGAAGACTTCTTGTGAAGGGAGATATGGAAAACCTGCCCTCACAAGAAGTCTTCTATCAGCCTTTTAAAATATGGTTGCTAGAAAAGCCAAAGTGAATAAAACACCAGAGGAGATGATAAAGAAGAGTGACCAAGAAAAGGGGAAACAATGACAAACTAGTGAAATGGGATGTTGTGTGAAAGCTTGTCCAACTCGCCTGCCTTAATCATCCAACAAATTTCTTTATTTACTTTTCTTTATGTTTGCTATTTCTAACTGACCATCTCCCTCAGAGAATGGAAGTATAAAAGTCAATTTCTAAGAAATAGAAAGACTTTTGGACACTGGAAGTAAAATAAGAGAACATTGAAAAGAAACTATGTAAACAGAGTAAAAGAAGGACTTTTATAGCTATCCCTCCTCCATTAGACACAAGGCAATTAAAAATATTTCTTTAATAGGACCTGAAATAAAAACAGTAAAGAGAACAAACCGCCAATGGGCTTTAAATGATTCCTGAATGCTTAAAAGGCTGTTTATAAAAGGCTAGGTGGTTTGAGGCACATCTTGGGCTCTACAAAATGCACATTACTTTATTATGCCTATAGTGGAGTTTAATACTCTGCATAAGCAAAATATTTCTGTGTACTAGGTAAACACAACCTTTAATTTTATCTTGGTCTTTGGGGGCAGAAATAAACAGTGGGTTATTAGTCAAATGCTTATTTGCCATTCACATCGCTAGAAACTTATAAATATGTTTCATTTATTTCTTGAAAAGAAAAAAAATAAAGCAGCATGCTCTGTAGTTCTGTGATAAGTCTCCAGCTGGATGGAATAAATGGGATTTTTCCCGTCTTAATTTCTTCATTATGTGACGGGCCTGAAATGAGTCACTGACAGTGAAGTATGACACACAGGTGCTAATCTTTATCATGAGAGCAAAACATTGGCTTAATGATGCTGGCTTTCTATACCTTATTAATCATATTGGTATGCAGTAAACAAAACCACAGGCAATCAACAATGTTGTCCTCAATTTGTCCAGGCAAACAACAACAACTACGTTCCTTGTTCTAATAATTAATATTTTGAAAAGATATCACCATTCCTTACTTGCTTGCCTGTGCATTCCTGTGTTCTGTCAATGGAATTATTAATAATAATGATAAATGAAAGGGGTAGCTAAACCCTGGGAACCCATTGCATCACAAAAAGGTGATTGACAAATGTAGCATCTTCGTAGCATCATAATGGAGATGCTACATTCGTCAATCACTTACTAGGACTGTACCTGTAACAGTCAATCACAAGATTAGATTATGAAGTAATCTATAATAAAGCAATGGCAGGAATTGTACAAAGGTCTGATTTGCCATTTATATGCAGATGTGTTGATGCAAATGAATGAAAAGATGAAGAAAGCACCTTCACCTGTTCCGTCTTCCTGCATTCTTAGATGAGCAAAATACAAATCAATGTAAAATATGGAGAAAGTAGCAATAAACAGTTTAAATCCTCCAGGCACCATGAGATAAACATTCATCAATTATCCCCTCTTCAGCACAAATGAAGATATTTTAATGCATAAAACAGGCTTACTGTGAAGTGTATACTTTTGTGACCAGAATTACAAGACCAAATCAGAGTTGTCTGAGCCATTATTATTCCTTGAACAAAATTGTCGGTTGGTCTCCCTAATAAAATAATGACTTTGCTCAAATCAAGATACTTCAGGAAGATCAAAGATAAGATCCTAGATTACAGGATCTGGTAGGAATAGAGAGAGGAGAAAAAAGAGTAACAAAATGAATGGGTCAGGGAGAGAAACAAAAAAAGTCAACACAGCAAGTAACAGGTTATTAGATGCCTTCAACAAATATTCTACTGATCAAGCAGAATGTGAAGCTGAATATTAAGAAGATGGAAACATAGAGACCAGTCTTAATGAGAAAGACTAGGGGGAAAAGGCAAATCAAAAGGAAGATTAGTTTACATGATTTTTTAGGGCACCTAACTCATAATGTTCAGAACAGGGACTCTGGCTCTGCAGATGCTGATGAATTACAACTAAGGAGAGCTATTGCATCTCAAACATAGATTTCCTACTTCTGTCTCTAGACTGAATCTATCTATAGAAGCTGTTGTAGAGCGATGGTAAGGAAGAGGCATGAGACCAGAGCGTACAACTAACAGGCTTTATTGCAATGAATAAAGGGTTGTCGCGTCTGCTAGCTAACTTGCAGACCAGCGGGCGACAACAGGCTGGCTCTGCCCGACAGCCGGCTTATATAGCCGGCTGTCAAACGGAGCCAACCAATGGGAGCTGCTGGTGCTCCCGCTCAAACAGCGGACCTGGTTGGGAACTCCAACCAGTTCCACAGACATAACAGAAGCATTGTTTTATACACTGTCTTAAAAGAATGATTTCTGTGGCACCCGTATTTCTCAATGCTCCACTTTGTTACCTATGTTATCTATGATAGTTGCTACCTAGATGAAAATTCTAGGAGTGTTTAAAAAGTCAAAGAAGGGAAAAAGTGAAAGAAAGACACTATACCAGTCCGGGTCTCCATGATGGAGGCACTGACACATCCGAATGTGATTAAAATGGAAAAAATGTAAGCTATAAAGACACTTTGAATGACAAAGGGGAACTCAAATCCAACAGGAACTGACTAATCAAGGGATTGATTTGGCATGGTGGCCACACATGCAGATACAATGAAGATATAAGAAAGACACAAGAATTTGGGATTCTTAACTACCAGTAGGGATCAGTCTGATGTAGTTGACAGAACCAGGTTAGAAACTTGGAGACCATGAGTCTGAGTCCCGATTTAAATGCAAAATCAGCTCAGTGACCTTGGGCTGAGCGTTCTTTCTTACCTTTAGGAAGAAGGATAGTTATGATATATTTTGGGGAAACAACCAGATTTCTTTTCCGATGTGCCCTATAAAAGAATGTGATTGCTTTCAAAAAATATTTTTCATGCCAAATGAAACTTTGTGTTTTTATAACAGCCTTAGGTATTTTTGGGCCAATGGAAATAAATTCAGAAAAGGGAAAACCTTAACACCCAGCTCTTCATGATAATCTTGACGATTGATAAGGAAAGATGCAATTTATGAACAAAACTAGCTTAAGAAGCATCCTTTGTAGGTACCTTGAATATATATCTCTTTAAAGAAGAGCAATATATCTTAATATCTTTTCATATCACATGATGTTCAATTAATTCTTCATGAACAACTAGACTTAAAAAAATAGAAAGATATACCTCCTGACATCCTCTCTGGCTCACTAGGTAAAAGACTTATGGCCAACACCAGCAATATTTTGAATTTCAGGACAACAAATTTACTCTTGTGGAAATGATGATGATATGTTGAAGGTATATATGTGTCCATAAAATAAATTTGGGACAATAGTTAAGGGGACAAAATTAATATGAACTGTTGACAAGTAATAAGTGGAAAACTATTTGGGATTTTACCCAGTTTGCAAAGAAAAACAATGCAGTGGGTTCCATTTGCAATTTATGGAAAGCACAAAATATTTCCATTGCCAGAAATATTATTTCAAAAAACACCACGCTGTGACTTGTGAGGCAATTTTGATTAGACAGCAGAAAACTATCATTGATGATATTATAATGACATATAGTCCTCATTCATTTAAATAGAAAAAAAAAAATTACAAGGACATTTAACAAAGAGCTAAATGTGCTGAGTAAATCTTTTGAAATTAATCAATGGCTAAAATGTAAAACCCAAGCTCCATTTTTGTTCTAATCAATCATGCATGAAATCTGTTGAAGAGAGATTTTACTTTGAAAATGATGATTAATAATAAACCAACAACAGGCAATCAAATTGACCTTTCTTAGATGTCACTGAATGTCACAGGAAATAGACTTTACTTCTGGGAAAGTAAAAAAACAAGCAAGCAAGCAACCAACCTTTTAGAATGACAAGCTTTACAGCTCTGGATGAGCTACCTTCAATCCTTAGCGAAAAGAAGTTTTATACACAAGTTTAAGAACTTAATCATTTTTCTTGGACAAGCAGCAAAAGAATGATTACATTTTTGATTTTAGAAAGTTACAAGTGAACTAAGGGTCCAAATACATTTGAAATAAGATTTTGGAATTTGGGAATTATAAAAATACTTCCTGTGGGAAAATGCTTTTGTTTAGAATATTTTTAAAAAATAGTATGATAAAAATTTAAAAATTGGATGCTAGAGGGTACTAGAAGGAATTAGATTACAGTTAAAGTAGAAAGAAAAAAAACAGTTAAATTTGACTTACTAATACCAGAATTGAGCAAAAACATTGGACATATTGAAGGATATTTTTGAACAATGGACCTGGAAATTAATTTTAAGAGTGTCTGCTTCTATAGATAGACTGTGTTCAAAAGATGCTATGGGAAAGGAACAAGTTTTACCTGATAAAGTTGATACTGATTTGAAAGTTGATTTAAAAATGATAGGCTACAAAACTGACATCAGACATGCAAAAGAAACTGGCTGATGTCTTTAATATGCAAATAACAAACCAAGAGAATGGTGGTAATTGGGATTTGGAACGCCGTAATAAAGCAACATAGTCATGGGTGCAATATCACATGTCCCTTCTGACTTACAATGGCAGTTGTAAAAGGGCATAATTGCCGCATCACCATTTATGACCTCCTGTATTGTATTTGTTTGTCAGAAGTCAGCAGTGAAGGTATCAAATGGTAATCATTCAACCACAGGATGTCAAAATGTCGTAATTATGAGTTGAGTGCCAACCGCTCAAACTGTGACTGCAGGATTGTTGTGCTGCACCTATAAGGACCCATCATAAATCCTTTTCATTCAGTGTCATTGTAAATTCAAATGGTCACTGAATGAGTGGACATTAAATGAGAAGCCCCTGTAAAACAAGTGTGACAATAAATGAAGAGATTAACATCCAAAGCCTATGTATCTTTCTAACCATTTTTACGTGGGAGTAGTTACTTCTCCCTTTCTTACCTGTCAGTCTGGCTTCACATGTCCCAGTTCCACAAGCAAACATAAATTCTAATAGTTATTTTAATGTACTTAGTGATTGTTCAGTTACAAGGAAATAAGATTTATACTGCAGAATTTTCTACCTAATTAATCCTACTTAAGGATGACAAAAATCTCAAAGTCCGTAAAATAATTTACTCTTGCAAAGGCAAGTGTAAGAACTTCTCCCGTCTGAATAAAAACCAATGGGAAGATGTTAAAAACTTAGGTGTGTTAATTAAGAGAAAGTTGAATGACAAGCTGAAAGAAGAACTAAATTAACTAACCTTTTTTCCTCATATGTTATTCTGCAGAATAATATGCTAGCTTCTGATACTCAATACCAAATTAATCCAAATCAGGGTACTGTTATAAATTTACTTCCTAATTAAAGGGGAGTTGTTGAGATAAATTGTTGCCTTTCAGGTTTTTGAATGTTCTTTTTCAATATGGATTTTCCACAGAACTTTGATGCACTAGATTGAGCAGTTTCATTATTACCGTAATTGATTGGTCTCATTTTTTCTGCTTTTCTTTGCCCATCTTTGATACAATAGTGCAGATCTGAAATAAAACACCACAAATTTTGATATGTTTTCTTGTGTTAGTTATTGTCATGCCTCAACATATAATTTTATATATACTGTTGTTGCGCTCTAGCCCATCTAGTGGCTGGAGGGACAAATACCAATCTATATTGTTTTGAAGCTGACCCAACCACACTCTCAAAACCCATCAGCCAAAACAAGTCAAAACAAGTGCATGCTGGGAAGCCAGACTAAATTTTCCTTTAGCATTTGGAGGAGGCAGAAGCACAAGGAAGAATCCATTTTATTGTTTTTTAAGGAAACAAATGACTATGTGCCACAGATTAGGAAGAATTCATCTTAATCTGTGGCACATAGTCATCTAAAGACAAACACACACAGCATCACTGGTGAGATTAAGATTACTTGTATTTATTAATTGTTATGTTCAGCAGATACTCAATGCTGCCTTATCTTGTATTGTTTCTCATTATATGTATTCCTATTTTCCCCAGTTCACCATATCCTGTTCTTTCAATAAAGCATTCAGATCTACACAGACGGTCTGTTTTATTGGAGGACAGGTGGGTTTAGCTGCATTCGATCTGCACACAGACTAATGTGTAGTGAGGATAGAACAATTTTCAAATCAACAAATCTTTCTAGCAGGACCTAAAATGACCACTAGGCATGCAGAGCACAGGTGGTATTCAGCAGGTTCTGACCAATTTTGGAGAACCAGTAGTGAAAATTTTGAGTAGTTCGGAGAACTGTCAAATACCACATCTGACTGACCTCGCCCCTACCTATTCTCTGTCTCCCAAGTGCCAGCTGATTGGCTGGGTCTTCTTTTGTTGCCCTGTACAGGAGAACGGAGCTGGAAAGCAGGCTAGTAGGGTGGGTAGGGAATGGGATTTTGCAGTAACCTTCCCCTAGGAGTGGGGTGGGAATGGAGATTTTGAAGTATCCTTCCCCTGCCATGCCCACCAAGCCATGCCTGACCCACCAAGCCATGCCATGCCATGCTCACCAAGCCACACCCACAGAATGGGTAGTTAAAAAAAAATTGAATCCCACCACTGATACAGAGTCTATTCATGTGGGTTATTTTCTGCTGAAACAGGCACTTTTTGATTGGTCAAACTTTATATATTCATCCATATTTTGCCTTACCTTTGTCCAGGTATCATTCCAATAGAATAATTAATCCAAGTCTGTATGGGTACGTAATTCTCAAAGAATTATGGCAGAAGTACAGAGGAAAAGAAAGATGCTATTACTTTATCATTTCCTCTTTCCCCACTTCCATCTGCTCATCAAGAATCTTCAGATGTTGAATCCACGCATTTGGGAGTCATTAGGAATTTACTGTCAGCCATAAAGAAGCATCATCAAGCATTTACAACTCTAAATTTATCTGCAGAGGTTCAGGTCATTTTGCCCAAGATTTTCTTATAAATACCACCTGTCTGTGGTATGATTAAATGCTGAAATGGATGGGTGGGGGGAGAGTCATTTTTCCAGTAGATGTCCTAAGCACCCCAGAACTGGCTTGTTGGGAAATGAGTTGGCTCCCTTTCAAGAAACTTAATCAGGAGGACTCAGATTTGCAATAAAAAGTTCTGACATTTGATCTTCCCTATTATTCCCCACAAAGATATAATACAAAGAGCAGAATCATCCAAGCAGTGACTTTCCATGTGACATTCTATGAAAGTGAAAATTGGATTTTGAAGAAGCTGGATAGAAAGAGTACAGATGCTTTTGAATCCTGGTGTTGGAGAATACTCCAATGGGTTGCCTTTTGAATTATAGAATATATAGGATTCCTTCCAAATAAAGAGATTCTGGAAGGCAGCAAAGGATATCTATGTCTCCATCTTTTATGGTAGCTCCATGTACAGTAATTAGACAAAACCAAGTTTCTAGGGCTGGCACTTACCAGGCACAGAGATAGAAGTGTTAGGTTTTCAATCTAGTGTGATAGTGACTGGACTACTAGAGGAACAGATGCCTTCTCCTTGAGATGGGAGAGGGAATTTTAGGGATGGAATTGAGATGGATTCCATCTCCTCCCACCTAAAATGGAGGAGACGGGTTAAAGACTGGAAAGAGCCATGGACATAGTGGGACCCTTGGTCAGTGTGTCCTCCCAGAGGATTACTTTTATTGGGTCTATTCAAATTTCCTTGTCTCTGCAGCTGCGTAAGAATTTGAAGTCACATAGTATTCCTGCTTTTTTAACTTCTAGCTTTTCATAGGTTTGGGTTTGGTTGTTTATTTCCTCCCCGTAGAGGTCTGATATTTGTTTTCTTAAGTTTTCGCGGGTACTTACATGTATGGTATTCAGCTTTGTTCGGATATTTTCCCACGTCATTATAGTTGTTTAAATTTAAAACTGAAACAACTGTAAAAGTCTGACTCACAGACGAACACAATACAGAAGCCTGATGATGGCAGATGGGATTCTGCTGAAATGTTGCTACAACTTTAAAAGCACAACTATAATGACGTGGGAAAATACCCGAACAAAGCTGAATACCATATATATATATATATATATATACTTTTGAATTTAATACTTATTATTATAATAATACTTATTATTATTATAAATTATTCAGCTTTCTTCTTCTTCCTTCCTTCTTCTTTTCCCTTTCTTCTGCACACCGTCACATTACTTTCTTCATTTTCGGTTACCTCAGTCGTCTTTAATACTTAGTCACTTTCACTCTCAAACTGCACAGTCATAGCTTTCTATCAAAATGGTTCCACTCTCCATTCAACTACAGTTCTCCATTAAAGTTCCAATTCTTCTCTCTAATGTCTCTTTTCTGCTCTGCTAGTAATCAATCCAAATGATAGAAATTTTAAGTTTTTATTCACAGAGTCTTGATCTTTTCTTCTGCGGCGCTCTCTCTCAGTTGTCAAACTGTTCTGTTTCCTCTTCTCCCTTTCGCTCCGCTATCCCCCACCAATTAGCTGCTGTATCCACTCTCTCTGGAGACTCCCTCTGTCAAAGTCTTTCACAGGACTCTCTGCTTTGGTCTTTAATTGAAGCGGCTACTAAGTGACATTGTTTCTTTGTTTTTGATCATACTTCAGCTTTACTTCAGACCTGCAAAGTTGTAAATAGGAGAACTGGTCACAAAGTTACATTTTATCACCTTTGTAAATGTGAATGGTTGCTAAACGAGGTAATCTCTAAACAGGATTACTTATATAAGCAAATGGGAGAGATTTGGGAATTTTATGTCACATAGCAACAACTTGAGAACTAGAAATTTCTCAAAGGATATTTTTATTTTTTCTATTTTCAAATATTTCAGGAAAAAGGAAAGGATAGTACTTATGAATAAGTAAACTGAATTCTATAAAAGAGTAATGATTAAATTATTTATCCAGTTAATTTTAAGTTAACTGCTTATTATCTCTTTTGAGCACCTGATCCTATTTTATTTATTATTGTAATTATTTTGGAAGAAAGAAGCCTCGCAAACTTCTTATTTCAAGAAAACAAATATGGTACTGACAAGATAGACAGGAGAATTAGAGTGAAAAGTGCAAAACAGAGGAAAGGAAAGCCCAGGAACAGATTTTAACTTTAGCTCATTGTATTTTGTAACTCTCAAAGGGTCATGTTAAGTCCCCCTCCCAGTTTACTGACTGGTTGAATGTTTTCTATTAACTAGACTTCCCTGGAAATAATACCATTAAAATGGAACACGTCATAACTTTAAGATAAAGAAAGAAAAATTCTTTACTATAAACAATATATAATGAGGAAGCCAGCTGCTAGAATAGAAAAGAAGTACAAGCAGTAGCAGCAAATGCTAAGACCAGGGCCACATAGTAAGTTCCAGTTGTTGTGTCTATAGGACTGGTTGGAGTTCCCAACCAGGTCCGCCGTTCGAGCGGGAGCGCCGACCGCTCCCATTGGCTGATACCGTTTGACAGCCGGCTATAAAAGGGAGCTGTCAAACGGTATCAGCTGTTGCCGCCAGCTGATCTGCCGAGTTAGCCTGGCAGACGCGGCAACCCTTTATTCAGAAGAATAAAGCCTTTTAAAACGTTCGCTCTGGCTCAACCTCGTATCTCCGCCACTCCACAACACCAGTTAAACTGATTTATTGTTCATACCTATGCATAGGAACCTAGTGAACAAACAGTACTATTTTGGCACTAGATAAGGGTTAACGGACTTCAAAAGGCCTTGAACTTAGACCACTTGTGGGCATGTAGAGACTCCAGTCAGATTCCTCTTTTGACTCTACCCCCAGGGACTTCCACTCCTTCTCTTACAGTAATCATGTGATTAAGAGTTCAAATTGCTGTCCTGTGTATGATATATGATGAGAGAAAGTGTGGGAGGAGAGAGGGTGGAACGAAGGGTGGGAGGGACAGATATATTTTAGGTGAGTAATTTCACAAATTTCTCCACAGGGCTATCAAACTATTTTGGTGGAATACTAGGTTCCTTGCCTCTAGATGGCACAAAGTGTAGGATTTGTAGCCTTAATCTGATTTAGTGGGGCCTAACAATTATTTGAACTCTAGTCTACTAATCTCTTAAAGAACCCTTAATATACGTATATGTATATGTTTACATTGGCATATATGTGTACATATCAATATCTCCAGTTTAATCTAGCTTCCTGAGTTCAAGACAAGCAGCTGTGATAAGTTTAGAACCTGAATGTTGGAGTGCCACATTTCTTCATCAAAAGGGCAGGGCTGGGCAGGAGAAACTGATGTCCACTAGGATTCATTGTGTTATTGGAAAATATGATCCTATGCAAAGCAGACCATAGTTTTCGTTGTCAGATCCAGATGTAATTTCATATTTTCATCAAATGTATATTTTATGTTCTCTGCTTCTTAGAGTTGCTTCTATGAAGATAAGAATGGTCTGAAAATTGCCATGACTAAGACTTGAATGGGACAATATTCAAGTAATTCTTGAAGGATAGAATATTAATGTAATTAAAAGCATATATACCAAATTTAATCTATGCTTATTATTTTAGCCACTAGGCATATATCTTGTCAAAAGATAATCACTTAATTTTAATTAAAACTGTTATATCTCAATTGATTTAGGATTTCTAGATATTAGCCCAAGTGTCTCAAATTTTCACAGGAGAGAGAGAGAAAGAGAAAAAGATAGAGAGAGAGGGGGAGAGAGAAAGAACTAAATATGGTTTTCAGCTATGATTAATGTAATATGTTAAGATTAACTTTAGGAGAAAAATGATTTAAATTGAATTGGATTAATAAGAATTTATATCTTTTGAAGATCAAATAGCCATATTTGTCATTTTAACATAAATTCCTATGAATAAAATATTCTTTAAGAACTTTGAGTCAGTGGCAGGGATATAGAATAAGCTGTTAATCAGTAATTGTTTCACATTCATTCCAAACTGCACTCTCATATATATTTATTGTCCTCTAGAATTTGGTCCGCACAGAATAATTCTTACTGCATGGTTTTCATATGTGTGAGAAAGTATATTTTGCATTAACTTATAACTGTTTGATGTTTGACACATCGAATGGTAAGTGTTACAAAGTGTGAAGGTTAAAGATATGAGAGTCCATCGAAATCCTTCGTGTTCTACTATCTATGCTTGAAGGGACGTATTCTGTTTTGTCAATTTTTAACTAATTGTTTTTTTTTAAAAAAAAAAGCTTGTTAAAAATCTGCATCATTTTTTTCATTAAGGATTTTTTTTCTAATATGCCAAGTTTTTAAGAATGACTGTGAATGGTGATGCATGAGGAAGAAAGCATAGATGGTAGGTGGGTGAGGTGGAAACAGAGGACATTGTGGGTGGATTGCTAGTATGGAAAAAGGGAACATGCCTGCTAGATGAGGAAGGGAGCATATATTATGGGCATGTGGGGAGGGCAGAGAGCAAATGCATGGTAGGGGGTATGGAAAGCAGGCTGTTTGTGGGTGGAAAGTGCTATGTTGGAAGAGTTCTCTTAAAACAAGTAATTCTTCTTCTTTGTAAGCAATCCTTACAAAGGGACAGTGGTTAGAATGTGGTATTGCAGGCTATTTCTGCTGACTGCCAGCAGTTCAGTCCTGACTGGCTCAAGGTTGACTCAGCCTTCCATCCTAACAAGGTAGGTAAAATGAGGATCCAGATTGTTGGGGGCAATGTGCTGACATTTGTAAACTGCTTACAGAGCTTTCTGAAGCAGAATATAAGTCTAAATTGTGAGCTGTAGTGGGGCAGTGGTTAGAATGCGGTATTGCAGGCTAATTCTGCTGACTGCTAGCAATTCAATCCTGACCAGCTGAAAGTTAACCCAGCCTTCCATCCTTCTGAGGTGAGTAAGATGAGGAACCAGGTTGTTGGGGGCAATATGCTGACTCTGTAAACTGCTTAGAGAGGGCTGTAAAGCACTGTGAAGTGCTATATAAGTCTAAGCACTATTACTATCCTCACCAGCCATCTTTGTATGGATTCAGTTGAACACCATTATGGATGCAGATCATTTTGACTACTCTTGCAAATCCTGTTCCACCTTTTTTATCATTTGCACTTCAAAGGAGCACCATGACTCGGGAAAGTTTTTTACTGACATGCCTATGGAAAGGCTGATTGAGTGAAGCAGCACCACCCCTTTTCTGTATCAAACTGGAGTAATTGGGCCAACACTCTAGCTGACAATGGGTCTGGGCCTGTGCAGAAGCTTTGTTCAGTAAATTCATGCACCGATTGAGGTGGCTATGCCAAGTTGTGATGCTTTACATACCTTCACTAGTGATCACAGACATGCATGTAGACTTGTTGACCAAGACATAAAAAAAGAGGAAAATCATAGTTCTGCACAACAAACATCAAGTCACTGATCAGGTTGAAGGGGAGGTTCCCACAATAAATCTGCCAGAAGAAGATCACTGTTGATCTTCTTTACAGAGGTGACCTTGGAGATAGAATACAGCAGTTAGCAAAACATGAATCAAACCTAGTAAAGAAACAGTTAGAAAGAAGCTAAACTTGACTTAATCTTCTTTGGTGTAAGAGGGGGGATCTTAATCTTCTTTGGTGTAAGAGGGGGGAAGGTAAAGCGTTTTCAGTTTTTTTGAGATTCTGTTCTTATGGTCTCTATCTATTTCTTGATTTGCCCTACCATAAAAGGCCGACAACCATCCCCAACTGCTTCAGCCAAAGCTGCATGCATTATGGATTTCTAGATGAAAATGTCTTGAGATGTGATAAGAGGAAAACTCTCACTTCTGGAACACAGCACTTCAAAAAAATTTGTGGGCTGTCATAACTGTAGTCAGAATTTATTTTTTTTAAAAAAATTATTTATTTATTTGTCAAGCGATTATAAGATAACAGATATAAGTATAAACATAGTTATGAATACATGAAATGGATACATATCAGAAAAATAAAAAGGAACAATAGGAGAGGGATGGTAGGCACGTTCATGCGCTTATGCACGCCCCCTTGATATAGTAGAAGGATGAGGACACATTGCTTTGGAAATTGTTGGAGTTTGTGTGTGTGAGTGTGCTTAAGGAGGTTTAAGAATTGTCTAGGTGTGCTCTTCTGGATAATTCTCATGAGCAATTATGCTGTCTGAGAGTATTGAAGCAATGCTTTAAGAGGTCTATTGAGGAACTTATGTTTGAATAGCATTGATAGAACCTCAAGTAACAGAGAAGTGAGAAGAACAAAGGTGAGGTGAAAAGAACAAATAACAATAGAGAACAAAGAAGAACAAAAGAATCATCTGAACCATGAGATAGGTGGCAAATTAATTTGATAAACAAACAAACAAAAGACAATGTAAGAATTAAGAGTCTGGAAGTGTTAGACTGGTTTGTAATGGAGATACAGTGAATATTTCAGCTAAATATAAGCTTATTTCTTTTTTGCTTTTCCTTCTGTCATGTCTTTAATATTCTTTGCTCATTATTTTTTACTTTTTTCCTGCAATTTGCATAAATCTTCACTATGCTTGAGAGAGTTAGAATGATGGGCATATATGTATGTTACCGCAGTAAAGCCCATAATGATATTCAGAGTGAAACTTGGCAGGAATAGTATTTTCTAAAGGGTCTATCCTCTCTGGTTTTTCATCCCATTCTGCTAAAAATGGAAGCAGCTTCCATATGATCTTTCCTCATTAGAATTTATGGATAACTTTTTAAAGATTATTTAAAGATAAACTTTTTAAAGAAAATATATATATTTCAACCAAGCTGCTTTATGAATTCACCTCAAATATGAATTAAATTATAGCTGGTTCACACAGTTCAGTACATTAAAAAACAACAACAAAGAACTTTTTTCTTTGAAGGATTGGGACCATACATTGAGTTCCAATTCAGCTGATTTATTGCTCACACCTATACACAAGAATCTAATCAACTAATGGAATTCCAAGTGGGTTGGATCTAAATTGCTTGTGGCAACCTAACAACTCTAAACTGATCCCTCTCTTGATTTCAGGCTATACTGCTCCTTGTCCTACAGAACTAATACAAAAATCAAACTTTTTTTTAAAAAAAAGAAACTTGGATTTTTTTGGATGAATTGATAGATATAGACCCAAATTTATTTTTTTCTTTTCTAACTTTCTTGTTCGTTTCATATACATCTGCATTCATAGAAACTTAAGGAGTGAGATCTCACTACTATCTTTTTTTAATGAAATGCAGTCAATGGCCAGGACAATGGAATAAAAAATGGAATAAAATATACTGAAAATATAAGTGTAATACAAGTAAACAATAAGAGAGAATGAGGAGGAAGAGGATAAGGAGCCATTAGCCAGAAATATTAGGACAAATTCAATATTTCCTTTCTAAGAGAACAGTCCATAAGTACTTAGCCATTCTATTTGTGACAAATTCAGGTCCTACCAGAGGAGATACACAGCTTCTACTTCAGAATGACATTTAGTTTTATGAATGAAACTGTCATAGAAGTGATACTAAAAAAATGTGGGTAAGATTTTCAGGTTAGTTTGTACATGAGGAATTTTCCAGTACAGTACCACTGTAAGGAAGACATCAAATAGACCAGAGAAAACTCTGTTGAGTGCAGTGGACATGAGATTGAATAAGTAAATGAGCATACATAAAATGCAGGCTCAAGTGAGTTTTGGCCCAGAATCAGTCTGTGAAAGTATAACTCCTGCTTCATGGGCCATGCTCTATCATAGTTTTTATTAATGGATTTCTGCTCTGGCATCTCTGGGTTTGTACATGAAAGCCAGGAAAATTGATGGAAGAATGTGTAACAGAAAGCAAATAAACTCCAGAAGCCTGAAAAATATTTTCAAAGACTGGAAGAATGAAATAGTGATGGAAAACCCCCCCAAACACCTCTTTCACAGGAGAAGAAAACTTCTGAGAAATTGCAAAACAGATCTCACTTAGCAGCACTTTCAAAGCTAATTTTCATTTCCAAGTGATGCTCATTCTACTACCGTGTTTAACAGGCATGATAAATTTGGGGCAATAACTCCTGGAATTACTTGGAAGAACAGCTTCCAGATTGATTTGGATTAAAAAAATACCGATTCATTTGTTTTTCATTTCCAAGTTCTACCATACTGGATACAAGAACTAGAACAGCGTGGTTGGATGAGAAACACCTTATAAATATAAAATGGTGTCAACAAAAATATATAGATGTGTAAATAATTCACTGGATAAATTCAACCTGGCTCTTATAGCTCTGATCATTTCTCTAATGGAAGGATAAGAGACAAGAGACTGCCAGGTTTTTGACCTTTATTACGGCAAGCCCTGCTCCTCTGTGTTTATACAGCATGTGAACACAATGGCATTTTGGAAAGCAGTGTAAACAGGAAACCTTCTACTTATCTGTCTCATAACATGCATTTAAAATGGCATCAAAATTATACAAATGTTAGACCTCTAGAGGTTTGCCTAGGATATGCTGCTTTTTGTCTTAACTATTTTTATTCCAGTAGAAAGGTTGGTTGATATAGCAGGTAGAGAATAGCAATGTTCATAAGGTTTCCAGAGGGGAGGGAAAGAAAGTTAATCTTTTCCATCCTCCCATAATTATGAACAACGTTGTTGTTACATCCCTGCTTCTGTTAGCAACAAAGAAAGAGCAATTTGTTCCTCTTCAGCTGAGTGGTGCAAAAAAGCAAGTGCGTGAAGTTAAAATCTCCCCACCTCCGGCAAAGAAATCCGATCAGAATAACTAAGAAGGGAGAGAATCCAAGCATGCCACCACTACCTAGCAACCTCTGTACAGCACTACCTAGCAACCTCTGTTTTGGAGCAAACTGTTTGACTGAATATATGAATATATGAGAAAATATCTGGGTGATGCACTTTCTACCATTGCATCCAACGATTTCACTTTCTCTAGAGGAAGACAGGAAATAAATCTGTATTTATTCCCTGCCTTCCTCTAGAGGAAGTGAAATAGTCCATCTGTAATTTTGCACTACACTGGCCAATTCTGTTTCCTTAGGCAAATGAAGATACTTCTTTAAGGCTCAGTTTGATTAATTGACCAGTGAAGACTTTTTAAGGGTTTTATATACTTTCCACTTTTCTGATTTCATAAGGAACCAGCCCAGGTTCATGGACTGTAGCTTTTCCAATTTTGTTTGTAGTATGTTTTTGTTGTAGTATTATGCACTTTCCTGCATAATAAGGTGAGAGATGAAGTCCAAAACATCTAGAGAGCACCGATTTGAAAGCACAACCACAATGCTAGTGGACAATCCATCTATCTATCTATCTATCTATCTATCTATCTATCTATCTATCTATCTATCTATCTATCTATCTATCTATCCATCCATCCATCTATCTATCCATCCATCATCCATCCATCTTAGAAGAGCATTTAGAAATATTATGGTCAAAAAAAGAAGATATGTTTTTAAATTTCATGCTACTCACTTGAGCAGTTGCTATCTATTTCTTGATATTAATTATATTGATGTATATTAACATAAACATGCAAGGACGGTATCTTTTATTCTTATCTGCATTGGGAGAACTACCACAGTTCAGTGCAGTAGAATCCCATGTTGATTGCATCAAGATATGGATGGGACTTTCTTGGAAATGATCATTCGAAGACTGCTGATTCTGCTACAGAGAATCACACGATTGCTCTGATGATGGAAATGCATGCACGAATCTTGTTGTATGAGATAGTTTCTTTATTTGTTACATTTCTATCCTATTCAGGAGCCAATACAAAGGGGCCACTAGCTCCTGTTTTCTCTATAGCAACCACCCTGGCAGATTGGTTAGATTGACAGAACACAACTGGCCCAAAGTCATACAGAAAGATTCCATGGCCCAGGTTGGACCTGAACTTGGGACTACCTGTTTTTAATCCAATATCTTAACCAGTATGACATTGCCTCTTTACATAATGCTAATGCAAGAGCAAACAATCGTTGAGTGGTCCATAACGCAAAGTTCTGTAAAAGAGATGCAATTAAGGGTCGTGGTGGGGCAGTGGTTAGAATGCAGTACTGCAGGCTAATTCTGCTGACTGCCAGCAGTTCGATCCTGACCAACTCAAGCTTGACTCATCCTTCCATCCTTCCAAGGTCAATAAAATGAGGACCCAGATTGGAGGCAATATGCTGACTCTGTGAACTGCTTAGAGAGGGCTGTAAATTACTATAAAGTGGTATATAAATCTAAGTGCTATTGCTATTTTCTCTCTTTTTCTGCCTGGGTTTCCTAATTGTTTTTTAAAAATGAGACTAGGGAAGGCCTTCAACTTTGGCACTCACATTAAGGCATCTTGCATAGCTTATGAATGCCATCTGAAGTGGTGATTTAAGAGAATTCATCCCTAACAACTTTCTTTCTCCTCCCTTCACTTATGCAGGTGAAAGCATTATATTGGAAAGATTTATAGTCTGGAACAATGAATAGTTAAGCCTGGCCTATGTATGGCCTAGGTGTTGTGGATATAAGCTGATGTTTATAGTTGTTGTCTTTCGTGAAACTGCTGCCTAAAAGAATCTGCAAAATATTGCCTTTATTGTAACCTTTATTTCAGCATTAGGGTATTTCAGTTAGTTTATGCTTCTACATTAAAGAAGGATGTGGAAATGGCAAGACAAGGCAGCCCATTTAATGTTCCTTTTCTCTCTCACTCTCCTTGCAAAGCTTAACATGCCATTATTTAACACCTAGTGTGGGGGAGAGAAAGTGGTCTGGACTGATTTTACTACCCATGCTCCTGTTTCTTTCAAAAAGCTCTGCATAATGAATGTTCTTTGATTCATTATTATCACTACACAAACACATCTTCCCATATTGTGGTTGAAATACTGGCTTAGAACATGCTTAAGCATTTGCCTGTAATGAAACATGAAGCATAGCTTTTAGGAAAAATGTGCCTTAAAGTTTCCAGGGCTAAGTGTATACAATAATTCAAAGGCAACTAAAGCAATATGTGTAGTACTTACTATTGCAATCGTTAATAACAATAGTACTATTAACAACAACTATAAATCAGTAATAACTTAATGCATGGGTGTCAAACTTGATTTCATTGAAGGCCTCATCAACGTTGTGTTTGACCTTAGGGGACCGGGGTGGGCATGGCCAGCTTGATGTCACTCGTGTCAGGGGTGCCTGACTGCATTCTGCCAGTTAAAATAGGCATTGGGCTCCATTTTTGGCTGCGATGGCCTCCTGCAACCCTATGCCAGCAAAAACAAAGCTCAGGAGAGCCACAGGCAGCCCTCTTGAATTCCATTCTTGGTCACAGAGACACCATGGGCCAATCCTTTGCTGTTTCCAGGGCAGGCCCGCGGGTCAGGTCTAAGCACCCTGCAGGCCAGATCAGGCCCCCAGGCCTTGAATTTGACACCCCTGATCTAATGTCAGCCAGTTTAGTGTAGCGGTTAAAGCATCAGTATAGAAAACTTAAGATCTTGAGTTCTAATTCTGTCTTAGGCAAGAACTGAGCTGGGTAGCCTTTGGCCAGTCACTGTCTCAGCCAGTAGTGGGATTAAATTTGTTTTACTACCAGTTCTGTGGGCCTGGCTTAGTAGGTGTTGCTGGGAGAAGGAGACGGTGAAATCTCCAGTCAGAGGTGGTATTTGCCAGTCCTCTGAACTACTCAAAATTTCCGCCACCAGTTCTCCAGAACTGGTCAGAACCTGCTGAATACCACCTCTGATCTCAGCCCAAGGAAGGAAGCAATGGCAAACCACTTCTGAAAATCATTGCCAAGAAAATTGAAGGGACTTGTCCAGAGAATTGGACATGAGGCAAAAACAAAACAAAAACCCCACACCCTATAATAAATGGAAATACATTTCAATAAATTGCAATAATAAAATATAAGGATTTTATAATGTTTAATAAATAATTTGAATTTTTGAACAAAACACGTATAATTTTAGATCCTTATATGATCACATATTATTTCTTTGTCAGAAATTTTTAAAAAATCCTTTTCTCTATTTAGAAAACACACAGACACACGTATACATATACATATATTCTATCTTTTAAAATGTAGTATCATTAATGAAAAAAGAGTCTTTTTAAATTATGATATTTCTTTCTTTTTCCAGGTCTCTCCAAATTGCTTGAATTGGATTTAAATGCTATTGCAATTTGTTGTATTGATTTTATATATTATGCTTAGATCGGACCGAAGGTGGCATAGTTGTAGGTTTTCTAGGTCTAGAATTTCAAGTCTGGTGGCATAAGGTATTCTGCAATGAGTAGAGGAGTGGAGAACTCTTCTTGTGTAATATTTCTGGACTTTCTCAACTGTGTTAATATCAGATACATAATGTGAGTTCCAGACTGATGAGCTGTATTCGAGTATTGGTCTAGCAAATGTTTTGTATGCTCTAGTTATTTGTGTAATATTACCAGAGAAAAAGCTACATAGGATTAGGTTCTCCTCTACTCGTTGTAGAATAACTTATGCCAACAGACTTGAAATTCTAGACCTAGAAAACCTAGAACTACGCCGCTTTCAGTCTGATCTAAGTATAGCATATAAAATCATACATTGCAATGTCCTATCTCTCAATGAATAGTTCAGCTTCAACCATAACAACACAAGAGCAAACAGTAGATACAAACTCAAGGTTAATCGCACCAAACTTGATTGCAGGAAATACGACTTTAGCAACAGAGTGGTCAATGTCCGGAATACTCTACCTGACTCTGTGGTCCCCAAACCCCAGAAACTTTAACCTTAGACTGTCTACTATTGACTTCACCCCTTTCTTAAGAGGTCTGTAGGGGGCATGCATAAGCGCATCAATGTGCCTACCGTCCCTGTCCTATTGTTTCTTTTATTTTTTTATTTTTATTATATGTAACCATGTATTCATAACTATGTTTTTACTTATACCTATTATCTTGTAAGCAACTGACAAACCAAATAAATAAATAAATAAATAAATAAATAAATTATAAAAAGGTACCATACAAAGTAGTGGTAATTAGCAATAGCACTTAGAGTTATATACCACTTTATAGTGCTTTACAGAGGTTTACAGGGCACAAAGCGGTTTACAGGGTCAGCCTTTTGCCCCTTTTGCCTCATTTTAGCCACCTCAGAAGGATGGAAGGATGAGTCAACCTGGAGCCTGGTGGGATTTGAACTGCCAAATTGTAGGCAGCTGGCTACAGAAGTAGCTTGCAGTATTGCACTCTAACTACTGCTATTATTATTATTATTATTATTATTATTATTATTATTATTATTATTATTATTATTCTTTTTCTTCAGCGTTTGTCTCGCGCTCGGGCGAGGTCCGCTAATGTCCTTGAGTACTGCTTCCACACCTCTCTGTCTGCCACGTGTGTCGGGTCTGCCTTCGCGATCTCTAGATCGGCCTTGATCGTGTCCATCCAGCGTTGTTTAGGTCTACCACGCGGTCTCGCTCCTCCGACAGTCACCTTCATTACAGATTTGATGATGGATTCTTCCTTGGCGCGGCTCACGTGGCCGAACCATCGTAGCCGGGACTGCCTCATGACCGTGGGGATGGGCACGACGTTGAACCGTCTACGCACTTCTTCGTTCCTGACGCGATCGAGTAGGGTGAGGCCTACCGACCATCGGAGCATTCGCATCTCCATTATCTGGAGTCTGCTTTCGACTTCTTTGGTCGTCGGCCAGCACTCTGCGCCATATATGGCCACGGGGCGCACCACAGAGTTATAGATTTTCGCCTTCAGGCGCATCGGCATCTTCTTGTCACAGAGGACGCCCGTGACGGACTTCCATTTGCCCCACGCTGCATTGATCCTGGCTGCCACCTCAGTTTGTAGTAGGCCTTCTTCCCCAAGAGTAGTTCCCAGGTACTTGAAGGTGGAGGCGCGCGGTAGCTCCTGCCCGTTCACGTGGATGGAGCCTGTCATTTCATTGTCAGTGGTCAGGTATTCGGACTTCTTTAGGTTCAGCCGGAGCCCGAACTGCTCGAGGCGGTCGTGCCACTGTTGGACTCGGTGCTCTAGTTCAGCCTTGCACAGGTTGGCCAGGAACACATCATCAGCGAGAGCAGCGTCCATGGGGCGGGCGTGTACAGGTCGTGGTGTAATTGTGTCCATCACCAGAATGAACAGCAGTGGTGAGAGAGCAGAGCCCTGGTGTACGCCGACGGTAATATTAAACTCCTCTGATATCCCAGCTGCCGCTTACACGGCTTTTGTGACATCTGTATAGGAGTTGGACCCATTGTACGAGCAGCTCAGGCACGCCGTGGCCTCGCAGTGCGTACCAGATGAGATCGTGGGACTCGGTCAAGGCCTTTTCCAAGTCTAGGAAGGCGGTGTGGAGCGGGATTTTCTTCTCTCTGTGAGCCTCCATCAGCATCCGCACACCGAAGATGGCGCCGGTGGTGCCGCAGTTCTTGATGAATCCAGCCTGGTTGACGCTGATGTCGACGGTGTCCCGAATGCGTTTATCAAGGACGCGCTTCAAAGATCTTCATAGTGTGTGACAGTAACCTGACCGGTCAGTAGTTGGAGCAGTCCGCTGGGCTGCCCTTTCCTTCCAGATCGGAACAGTGGTGCTGTGGTACCAGTCGTGGTGGCACTTTTCCCGTGGAGACGATGTTGTTGAACAGCTCGCACAGCCACAATGCCGAGCCCGGTAGTGCCTTTTTCCAGAAGTCGGCAGGGATGTCGTCTGGTCCTGTTGCCTTACCGCTTTTCATGGCCTTGATGGCGTCGGCGACCTGGCTGGCATAAATGCCTGAGACTGGGCCTTCAACTGGGTCACCTCGCGGGGTTCGTGGGTGTGGGAACTCTCGGTGGAGATCTTCTCAAGTATTGCCGCCACCTCTCCGCAGCGTCTCTGGGGTTGACGCTCAAATTTCCCCTTTCGTCGTTGATCCCATGAAACTGGTCAATGTCCAGGGTCTTCCTGTGTCTGCTTTTGGCTAGGCGGTAGATCTCATTCTCGCCTTCTCGCGTGTTCAGCTTCTCGTAGATGTCATCGTAGTGGGAGCTTCTGGCTGTCGCTACTGCTTTCTTGGCTGCCTTTTGGCCGCCTTGTATTCGCAGAGCTTCTCGCTGGTCTTGTCCTGAAGAAAGGCCTTGTAGAGCCGTTTCTTCAGGTGTACGGCATCTTGTACTTCCGGTGTCCAGAGCCATGTATCTCGCTCGATGCGTCTCCGTCCTGGCTTGGTGCAACCAAGCTGTTGGCAGCCGGCAGTGTGAACAGTGCTCTTCAGCATGGACCACGCTTCCTGTGGCCCGTCGACCATCTGCGGAACTGCTCCGGTTTGATGAGGGGTCCCGCCATCTTCTTCTGGTTCCACCACTTGATTCGTGGCTGGTCTGCATTTCTTTTGTCAATCCTGGTCTTGGGCTTGCTGATCCTGATCTTCGCCATCAGCGGCCTGTGCTGACTGCTCGATTCGCACGGGTACGCCTTGGCGTTGAGCACGCTTTTTAGCGGCTCTTCGTCGTACGATGATGTAGTCGATCTGTGTGTGGTGGCTCCCGTTTCTGCTATGGTAGGTGAGGAGTTGAGATTCTCGCCTAATGAAGCAGGTATTCGTGATGGTCATATCATGGGAGTCGGCAAAGTCCAGGATCCTCTGGCTATTATTATTATTATTATTATTATATTCTTACAGTGATTGGTATTTGTACCTCAGATTTGTTACCATCACTTTTATTTATACTTTAAATAAATCCATAAATAAAAGAAATGAGGATGCCAACTGAGAGACAATTTAAGAGGAATTTGCTTGCTATATATAATTTATATCATCAGTGAACAGATGTTGAAGCTTTAATTGGCAAGTTGCATCTGTACCTGGATCACAGTCTAGACAAAATTAATTTATTTTAATTTCTTTTCTTTTTGTTTCTGTTGACAGTGATAAGGAATTAGCTACTACAGATACTGTTCGGTGAGAGCTGATGAGAAGGCAATAATGCAAGAGGTGAGCTGATTATATTTTATGAAGTTCAGCTTGGACTAAAGTCTGACCTGGAATAAGGGCAATTAACATCAAGATATACAGCATTATTTCTCATAATCAGAGTAAGTTTAACTGCTGATAAATATCAACATTTTCAGAAAGGTTTAAAATGTAACCAGCAATAGTTCTGAATAACTGATTCAATAAGTCATGTCAGATTTGAAGAATCAGTTGAATTCAGGATAACTCATTGATTTCATGGGGAGATAAGTGTGTGTGAGTGAGAATGTGTGTTCATGTGTATGTATGGATAGTCATCTGTCAGACTGCTGAATAGGATTGAATGTAAACAATTAGACTGATTTGGTGATTAGAGTCTAAAATCCAATGCAAGGCAGTGAGTGTCTGTGTTGAATTAATTTCCTTTAAATCAAATCAGCAAATTAAAACTTTGCAGAGTTCCTCTTAGCTACGTGTTTCAACTTCTTTTGTTGAAATCAGTTGAAAGTGTTTGAATTTGATTTGGCGCTTTAAGAAACAAAAAGTGTGTCTGATTATAAAGTAATTAAATCAAATTTTCATTATGGCCATAGACCAGAATTAGGAAGGCAGGGTGCAGTCATTAAAAAAAGCATACATCAAGATGAAAAATTAAAATGAAAAAAAATATGAAAAGCTGGAAGATATAAAATATTATGAATTAAAAACTAAAAATATACCAAGCAAGCCTCTAAGAGAGTCTGAAAGAAGGAGTAGCAGGATGGCACGGGAGAGCAGAAAAAACACTCTAATATGGTAAACTAGGTGCTCATTAAATCTAGTTTGTGGCACATCTCTAAAATTGTCCTCTGTGACCTTGGTATTTTGGTGGTAATGGTGAGCTGGGGTTAGCATGAATGTCTCTGTAATAAAGGAACAGGTTCTGTTGTTTCTGTGTGTCCAGAGTCACAAGGCCATGGACTCTCCATATAGGGAGGTTTTCTGTATCAGTCTTCAAAGGCAGCAAAGGTGAGGCCATGTTATTGTGCCAGAGTAAAGGCCTTTCTTTGTATTGGTATTTTCAGTTTAGCTAAGTACGCCATGAGGAAGGCAAAGGAACTATTGGACTCCCTGGCAATGAAGATTCTAAAGTGAAATGTGGTATTTGTGACTTAATAAATAAAAACATCACAGACTTCAAGATTTTTTTAAAAAATATTAATGAAGGTGGATGAAAGGAAACGTTAGCAGTCATAGGCAGGGACAATTTTATGCAGTTGTATTTAATTTTGACGTCTTATGGCATGAATTGGATTTGTCATTATCTGCCTCTAAAAATGTTCTTCCAACTCAAACCTTCCTTAAGCTACTGATTGATGAGTTAATCTTCCTTGGGAAGAAAAATTGACAAAGTGACAAATGGTTTCTAATGGTATTAATCCTTTAAAAAGGGGGAAAAGAGCAAAGGGCCCCCCACCCAATTAGTACAAATATATAATATTTAAATGTAAATGGTAAATGGAGAAAGGAATGACCAAGATTGTATTGTTAGTTCTCATATATATATATATAAATATATATATATATATATATATATATATATATATATATATATATATATATACACACACATACACATATACATACACATACACATACATACATACATACACACATACATACATACGTACATACATAAATGCATACACGATTGTGGCATTTTTGTTAATATATTTTCAATATCTTCTAAAATGGTTTTTTTTTTCAAGGGATGACTATTCTAGCATCTGTGGTAAAAAGCTTCACATTCTTCTATCAAAATATAGCAATTTGCTATATATTTTTCCTTAACACTCCACATCCCAAATCAGTTTCCTGTCTGGATTGTTTCACTTGTCCTAGTAGTAATATTAACCAAGGCTTCCAGATCTGGACTACAAAAACATAGAGACTGTTAGATGACAGTAAAGAGACTTATTAAACAAGCAACTTCTACTATTAGAATGTTAACTTGCATTTTGCATATATAGTATATTTAAATATGTTGAAATCAACAGTGGCAGCTTTTTGGAAGAAACACCAAGGTGGATGGATCTGGTTAACAGAATATTCGGGAGAAGGTCAATTTATGTGGTTGCTAAAAATCAATAATGACAATGGCACATAATCAAATATGAGTTAATGTGAGTTTAGAATATTCCTTAAAGTTACACAGAAAAATGGCCAGGATATATGTATGAGGTTGAACGGAATGAAAAGAAGCAAACTAACATTTTATTCACGTTGTGGAATAGACATTCAGAATGTTTCATTGGCTGTGTTCCAATAAAACAAAAAAACACAACCATGTTATGATGGGCCAGAAACGTGAAATAATGTCAAAAGGAACAATGAGAATCCCTTTCACATTTTGTCCTAGCACCAGAAACATTGGTGGGTTGATTCTCTATGCCGAGTAATCACACAACTTGTGGAGAAATTGCACAAGGAGAGTGTGTGTGTATGTAAATTATTCCTATAGGAAATGTGGTAGAAAACAGTAACCGGTAGCCATTTTGAATCTAAGAACAGGTAGGATTTATTTCCACACTGTCTCTGAACAACAACAAAAGGACAACAGTAGGTTCTCCAACACTGGAGATTTTTAAGAAGAAATGGACAGCCATTTATCTGAAATGATGTAGGATATCCTGTTTGAGCTAGGGGTTGGACTAGAAGACCTCCAAGATTCCTTCCAATGCTGTTATTCTGTTAAAAAGAGAAAATAGACTGTAGCTTGAAATGGGGTTTTTCCTTACGCACTTGATTACCCTGCATACTTTTTGTATTATGAACCAATCTGACAATGCATTGCACTTTGCAGAATGCCTTGAAATTGAGGCTCTGGGTTTCAGTGGTACTATACATGCTTCTGGCATTGTTAGTATGAATTTACACCACCTCAATGTTAAATCTGATTTAGAAAATAGCCCTTCCGGTTTGAAGGGCTTTGGCGACAGACAGAAATCCGTGATCGTGCGCGGTTTCAGTCTGGGCTTGCCGCTGGAGTGCCCCAAGCCGGCTGGTTTCTGGGCTAAGCCACCCCATAGAGGTGGTGAAGAGGGGGGAGACTGCCAGCAGGGTTGAGGAGAGCCACATCTCTCCTCCTCAGCTGGCCATTACTCCCTTTCCCAAAGGCAGTTGCAGCGGTGGTCAGAAATGGCCACCTCAAAGAAGAACTTGACCGGAAAAGAATGTGCAGGAGGAAGATAAGAAGTGAAAGTTTTGGCCGACCAGGTTAAATTGCAAAAGCAACAACTAAGGTACCCTGGAATTTAAACTTACCAAAAAATAACATCGTTCCCAAAGAAGAGTCAGGAGCAGCGAAGGAAAGTAAAAAGGGAAAGGTTTGGCTTTTTTTTCTTCTTCTCTCTCCTTCCCTATACTGACAACTAAGAAACTTAAATAAGAAATGGGAAAAATCCGCTTTGACATCAAAAGGCAATTAAAGCTGAAAATAAAACAAAATGCCAAAGGGATAATAAGATTTCTGGACATTAAAAATTTTCTTTTTCATAAGCAGGAAAGGAGAGAAAAAGAATAAGGGCAGGATCTGGAAGAGGGAGGAGACTGCCTGGAATTAAAAAGAATCTACAGTAAGACTTCAACAAGACTTCTAAAAGATACATTTTAACTGAAACTTTGCAACTAAATAGCAACCCCAGGAAGAGTAAGTGAAAAAAAAAGAGCAAAAAAGAAACAGCTTGCGTGTATTTGGATTATTTGGTGATCTTTGGATTCTTGGTTATTATATTTGAATGATTAAACTCATTCGGGTGGTTGTTTAAAAATTTATACAATGGCACCACTTCTGGATGAATTGAAAATGGAACTTAAAAAGTACAAAGAAGGGAAGGGTTCTTTTGGCTTCGTTTTTCAATTCTTAGAAATGGAGATTTGGAACTATCAGAAACAACAAGAAATGACTGCAAAACAAGAAGACTGGGACAAAGAAGAAGCCATCTTTAATGAACAAGAAATTTTATGTGGGGAAGAAAAAGGAAAGTGGGGGGAGAATGGAGAATTTAAGACTTAAAAAAACAACCAAAGAAAAGAAAAATGATTCAAAAAAGAAGTATAATACTGGAAAGCAACAGAAGAGGGGAGTACAGAAGAGAGAAATAGAGGTAGAAAGACAAGGGGGTAAAAAGGGGAGAGAGAAGAAGAGAGGGAAGAAGGAAAGGAAAAGAAGTTACAAAGGACTGGAGCAAGATTTAGTGAAACAGGACCTATTTAGAGATAATGGATGAAAATCTAAGTGAAAAAGAGATTCTGTAAAGGTACATAAGATTGTATTTTTATATTAGTAATAGAAATAACCTTAGAAAATTGGAAACAATGTATGATTAAAATGAGGGATAAAATAGTTAGTGTAATTTAGTGACATGTTTGTGAATAAAATAAGTGAAATAAAATAAATGAGAAAATTGAATTAGGAAGGAACGGGAACATTTTAATTAGTTAACGTTTTATAAAATATAAGTGAAGGGGGGGGATTAACTATGGAAAGCTTATAATTGTTCCCATAGAAGTATGATATTTAATTGAAAAGTAATGTTAAAGATGTTAAGACTTTAATGAATATTAATATTAATGATAGAATTGAATTGGAATGGAATATTGTTTTAATTATATACATTTATATATTTTTTTTAAGAATACAGTGTGTATTTTAAGAATGTACCAAGCAGAATCCGAATGGAAGTTATGTATTATATTGAATGTTACAACTTTAGGGAAAAGTTATAAAGGCGTCATACTCCAATCGGTAACTACAGGAGAAATTTTGTTTAATGAGAAAAGATAATAGATAATTGAAACAGGACAGACAAAAAATATAAATACAATGATTTGAATTGAGATGAGATAATTAAAATAAAATTGAGAAAATTAAAAGAGGGGAGAAGCTATGCAGAAAATGCAAAATAGTAATAAGATATGGAATAGAATATAAAAATGAGCATGAACCTGAATTTGTGTCTGTACGAAGAAATATAACCTGGGATTACGCTACTTTCAAAAAAGATGTTTTATTTGTATTTTTTTTCTCTTTGTGAAAACTCAAATAAAATTTACAAAAAAAAAAAAAAGAAAAGAAAGAAAATAGCGCTTCTCCCTCCCTGGATCTACACTGGTAACTTATTCCATGGGAGTAAATCCCACAAAAACAGGAGTGTTTTGCTATGAACTCAGGACACTCTGAATTCTGAATGACGACTTCATCCTTAGAATGTTTCAAGTTCAGAATGTTTTGTGTATCTTTAATGCGGACTAGACAATCCTGTGTGATCTGTTGGCTCATCCTTTGAGAGAAAGGTGGTAAAGTCTGATGTGATCAGAATGAACATTTTTGGCTGACAATATTTTTTTTATCCCAATGCTGAATGATCCCATGATCATCGAAGAAGACTAAATATCATAAATATAAAAAGAATTGTAGTGACAAATAAATGTCAATAAAAAGTCAACATTTGCTTGCTAACCAATGCTCAAGAGTGGGCAAAAAAAGCAGTGGGAGCAGAAGTGTCTTCTGACTTTCTGCTGGCTTCCCCATTGACTTTGTTTGTGGGAAGCCGGAAGGAAGCATTGGATCTTGATCACTTCACTGCGGGGAGGCTATTATTCTGTGAGAATTAGCATTGTAAGAATTAGCATATATGGATTCTACTGTATATATGATTTTAACCATTTATTTTATTGGAAATTGGGGAACTGTGTAGAAAACAACGATATATGACAGGGGTCCCCAAACTTGGCAACTTTAAGACTTGTGGACTTCAATTCCCAAGATTCTCCAGCCAGCTAAAGAGTTGAAGTCCACAAGTCTTAAAGTTGCCAAGTTTGGAGACCTCTGATATATGATGATGATAGTGAGTCCCCACTGGTAGAATAGTTCATTAAAGTGTATATTTCTTCAACAGGTAGGCAAAACAGTATTAGAACACTGCCCCTCCCCCCTCCTTCATTTTATTCTTTCAGAAATTATGAAGAGACTGGGTGGTATTATATATGAATTAGACCATCTGTACTAAATAGAATTTAATGGGATTTACTCCAAAGTAAGATCATGTAGAATTTGCAGCCTTGGCAAGATATTCATGAAAATAAATCCCATTGCTAATTTGATTTATATGGCTTCTTTTTTTTTCCTCAAGGCAATATGCTTAGCTTACTTGGAGCAGCCTTGTGAAATAGGTTAGTCAAGAAATAATGATAGATCTAACAACCTCAGTGAGTTTTATGGCTGAATAAAAGCTGAATTTCAGTTTCTACAAGCACAATGCTTTAGCCACCATACCACAAAAACTGTCAATGGAATTACTTTCAAGCAAATCTAGGTAACATTTCATATAAACCAGAGTTTACGTTTGCTCTGAACTGGAGTGATGGTGGCAGGTCACCATCACCAAATAGACAGGTCACTCAAGAGTGCCTTTCTTGCAAGTTCTTCCTAAGCAAACTTACCGGCTCGATGCAAATGTACTGTATGTTGACTACAAAGCAGCATGATGCTTTTAGTGCCCTGGATGAAGCTTAAGTCTTTTTCTTTCTTTCTTCCTTCCTTCCTTCCTCTTCTTTTTTTCTTTGTTGCAGCTGTATTTCAAATGAAGAGTAATGATTCCTGGAGAGCACAAGACTTTCATGCAAAGTTCTGACCACCCTACTGTATGGAGAATTTGGAGAGAGGAGGGAAAGCAAGATCAGCCATGAGGAAGTAGAGAGGAGGAAATGGCTAGAGTGGAGGGAGGGATATACAGAGACCAAACTGAATGGAAAAGAGCAGACAGACTATGATAATATACCAAGACAGAGAGCCAAAAACAGTGTACACTCTGTTGGTGTTTTGCAGTATTTTAACAGATGTTTGAGTGTAGAAAGTCAGCACCTACCCTCCTAGAAGAATGAAATATGAAATATTAAAAAGGCAGAATATAATATTTCCCTAACTCTAACCCCAAAAGGGAGAAATGGAGAAATATATTATTTTAAAGGTAGAAAGCTACCCCTGCTTTCCTTAATAGTCCCAGCAGATACTGAAGCTAGATTTTATTTTTATTTTTTAAAAAAGTTTTTATTGTTTTTTAACATACAAACAAACAGACAAAACATAAAAACATCAGCTCCCCCATATTTATATACAAACAGTGAGTCGGTTGGTTCATCAGTTTTGTGCGTTCACTTCATAGTCACGGTTACAATTACCTTATATAATAACTCTTATTGTCAATACAAACTTATAAATCATCATATCATTATTAAAAAAAAAAAAAAGTTTGACTATACTTTTATTCGATCATGCCTTTGTGAGATAACTATATTTTAAGTAATTTATTCTAAAACAAATCGTATAATCGTGCCAGTTCTATCCTAAAATAAGAGAGAAAAAAAGAAAAAGAAAACCATTATATAAATATAATATCCAATACCAAAAAAGAGAAAAGAAAAATAAATTCAATATTATTCCTTATTATCTAACATTTCAAATATTCTATTTTTGTATTTCATCATTCAGCCATTGATAGAAAAGATCCCAAATTATATAAAATTGTTTATCTTCTTGCTCTCTGATTTCAAAAGTCAATCTACTCATCTCAGCACATTCCAATATTTTCTTTATAACTTCTTCCTGTAATGGAATTTTCTCATTTTTCCAATTCTTTGCAAATACAATCCTAGCCGCAGTCAATACATTTACAATCAAATATTTCAACTCTTTACTATAAACATCTGGTAAGATTCCCAATAAAAAAAACTCCAGTTTCAAGTCTATGTGCTTCTTTGTCATTTTTTCCAGCCACATGTGGATTTTAGTCCAATATTTTCTAGCATCCTCACAAGTCCACCACATATGGTAGTATGAACCAGGTTTCTGATGACATTTCCAGCATTTTTCGGATTTGTTCTTGAACATTCTTGCTATCCTTGTCGGAGGAAAATGCCACCTGTAAAACATCTTATACAAATTTTCTTTATAGGCTGTAGACATTGTCATTTTATAATTTTGCAACCATAATTTCTGCCATTTCTCTAAATCAATCCCATATCCAAAATTCCTCCCCCAGGCAATCATAGTTTCCTTAACTTGTTCTTCCTCCAGCTTAATTTCCAATAAGTAACCATATAATTTTTTAATCACCTTTTCATCAGTACCCATCAAAATCTTATCTAAATCAGTTTGTTTATGATAAAATCCCTCTGTTTTGGAATCCTCATGATACTTTGCATGTATTTGCAAATATGAAAACCAATTCATCTGTATACCTTGTTCCTCTAATTTTTGTATCGATTTAAGTTCACCCTTTTCATCTAGTAATTCCCCATAGCTAACTGTTTGTTCCTTTTTATAAATTATAGGGTAAGAAAACGCTTCTATCGTCGATAACCAAACTGGAATTTTCAAATAACATTGTTAAATTGGGAGAAGACAAAAACTGAAGCTAGATTTTAGAAATGCAGAGTTGGCAATCCATTCAAGACAGGATATTTTGAACAATAGCAGAATGGTAGGATTAGAAGCAGCATTACTCAAGATCCAACACAGGGTAAAGCCATTAAGCCACAATAGGAATTATGGCATCACCCTCAGGGCAGTCCAAACATCAACCAAACTTAGCTCAGACAAACACCTAGGATTTGTACTTTGCCTATAGAGACAGCTATGACCTCTATATAACTCCTTCATGGCCCTATGGGTGTCTGACAACAGCCAATAGAATACATGCTCTTGCACAGGAACAGGAAGCTCAGGTGCAAAGCCCAAGAGAAGGTATAAAAAAAACCCTATTCTCAACTCCATTTTGGGCATGTGCCCATTCTCCATGTGCTTCATGGTTCTGTTCATTATTAAATTATCTTTCTAATCAGCCTCCATATTTCCACTATCTTTCTCCCAGCTTGGAACGGAACCAGATAGATATTTCTTCCTACAAGAGGAAGTGATTTAAGACAAGAAGGCCTAGTCCACTTGTATAGGTGGAAAGAGCCTACATTAGTAGTGGGATTCAATTTTTTTTACTACCAGTTTTGTGGGTGTGGCTCGGTGGGTGTGGCAGAAGAAGGATACTATAAAATCTCCAGTCAAAGGTGGCATCTGCCAGTTCTCTGAACTACTCAAACTTTCTACTACTGGTTTTCCAGAACTGGTCAGAACCTGCTGAATACCACCTCTGGCCTATTTTGGATCCCGTCAGCCAAAGAATTGCAGCTGGTGAAGTCCAGGAGAAAAGCCTTTTTTTTTGCTGTCCACCTGTAAACACCTGGACATCCAGAAAAGCCATCAAAACTTGGCTCCGCCATTTGGCCTGGGATCCTGACAGAGGGCTATTATATTTGGGGGTGAGTAAAGAAGATCCTTACCCCCAGGCTGCCCATTCACTTGTGTTTTCTATTCAATGTTTCTAATTTTAATTGTTTTCTAGCACTTCTTTTTTTAAAAAAAATACTACATTTTAAGCCACCTGGAGTTGCTGTATCAGTGTGGTGGGCGGCACAGAATTTTAACAATAAATGAATAAAAAGAAGGCACTTTGTTCCCATCTTGCTTGTGTGAGAGAGGCTAAGTAAAAATAAGACTCAGAGTTTAGGAATTGTGCAAAAGTATTCAAATCTTTTCTATTACACAGTATATTTTAAAATTGTGTCTGGTTTTTTTTCCCCCCAGTTTATAAAATTACAAATTCCATCCCATTCATTTCACATATAAATTAAAATGCAGTCATAAAAAGTAAGCGCTTTCTTTCTTGATTTCATTTGTCTTGCCATGTTCAAGGATGGAAAATTGTTATAACAAGAAGAAGACTGCTAAATGGAATGTGTGGGTGCACCCATTCATGAACCCTGAATATTTTAATACAATGCCAATAAAAAAAGGCTAGAATATACTGGGATCAAAATGTCTGTGGCATGGAAACATACTATAAAAGAATGCAATTATTAGCTCCATGGAAGAAGGTGCTGAGAATGTGCAGCACTAAAATCCCTTGCAAAATCCCACTAAGTTCGTAAATGTGGAGCAATGCCCAATTTGGGGTAACAAGCAATTGGTTAACAAGCTCATTCAGAAAATATATGAAACTTTAGTTCACCACTTTGAATAGAGGAGGATGAGAAAAAATATCCAGTCAAACTGCATTCTTCTGATGAGAGAATTCCTTTTGCTTTCCTAACACGTAGGCTGAACCAGACAAAATCATTCAAGAGTGTGATTTGGGGCATGGAAAATCACTGTGCAGCCAGGGATAGCATGAAAAGGTAAATGTAGCATAATCATAGGGGTTCACCTTGTCTTCTCTGCTCTCAGATGCTAGGAAAGTCAAGGAGTCCTAATGCATTCAACCTGGGTAACCTGAAAGTATTGTCGCAAAGCAGAGCTAGGCAATCCATAGAGACAAGAGTTGAAGAAAACCAAATGTAAGAAGAGGAGTAGGGAAGAGAGAAAGAACTGGAGAATAAAGCAAAGTCTTGACCACAACTGATAAAAAATATAGTTAATCCTAAGTATCAGCCTAAAAACCAATAGATTTTGTACAATTGCTCTTATGCAAAGCAATAAAAGGGCACATGTATGCAACAGTAGTAAAAGATTAGCACAAGCCCAGAAATTTATTATACATAATTATTAAAATAAAAAATAAAAAAGGTGGACATGGCTCAGAATTCATGTTATGAGAAGAACAATTAAAAAAAAAACTTTGACCATATTGCTTAGTCATCTTGAATATAATCGTCAGAAGTCAAATTAAGCATTTCAAATACAGGAATAAGAACCAAATAATAACCAAATAATACATGCTAATGTGTAAACTACTGAAGTCCATTTCTGACAAAAAGCTAATTGTGAGTATTCTTAGTAAATATTTCAAGAAATACTTATTGTATATGAAGTTGTTCCTTCTCATTTTAAAATAATATGTAATTAATTTTATGTCTTGCAAATAACTGTTACAGTGGTGGGATTCAAATTTTTTCACTACCGGTTCTGTGGGCGTGCCTTTATGGGCATGGCAGGGGAAGGATACTATAAAATCTCTATTCCCACTCCACTCCGGGGGAAGGTTACTGCAAAATCCCATTCCCTCCGCGCCCCACTAACCTGCTTTCCAGCTCCGTTCTCCTGTGCAGGGCAACACATGAAGACCCAGCCGATCAGCTGGGACACAGGAGGCAGAGAATAGATGGGGGCGGGGCCAGTCAGAAGGTAGTATTTGCCGGTTCTCCGAACTACTCAAAATTTCTGCTACTGGTTCTCCAGAACTGGTCAGAACCTGCTGAATACCCACCTCTGAACTATTATCATTTTTACCAATTGTCATTGGTTTAAAAGCTACTAATAATTCTGTGCAACCTATAATCATGATGGAGTTTCAAAAGCATCAGTTGTATCTGGACTGAATGAACCAAAAAACTGGTGCTTAAGATTGGGAACTTGGGTATAATAGATGGTTAAAAAAATCCATCAAGTGTATAGGGAAAGGTAAATGTTTTAAATACGAATTACCTCAAAGTATAATTTCAGTCCTTGTGATTTCCCAATTTATAATCTGGGACAATTCTAAATTGAAAACTAAATAAATGTGAGTTTCCCTGCAAGTCATGATGGATTAATAAGCATATTAATATTTTGGATCAAGCTAATTGTCCACCAATTTTTAAAATAATTTGAGTTGATGATGGATACATTGTGAAATGTCAGTATATTCAATTAAAAGATATCTTGCTTTGACAATTTGATCCAAATGAATTAGCAGTGTCTAAAACTGATTTATTGCCTTATTTCACTTAACATCTGTAAGTTAATATATTGCAAAGATAAATATAATAATTTAAATGTACTCTTGACTTATGGATTAACATATTTCACTTATTTTATCAAGAATTGTGAATTTACAAAGCATTGTTGGAAAAATATAATTATACAGTTTGGAACCATCAACATACATGTGCTACTTTCTTTTAATGACTGCTTTCTAGTAATGGAATACCATATTTTATATAATGATGGTTTAATTATATGTTTAAAAATTGGGCCAAATAATCTCTGTATTTTATCTCTTGAGTGATACTTCTTGCAGTTTTAAACATATTTTTTTTTGCTTTGTTGGATTGCCATAGAGAAGAAATAGACTTTTAATCACCCTACTCAATTCCCTGGAGAGAAGAGAACATGAATAAAATCTCAATAAAGAATCCTAACAATACATGTCCCAGGCTTATCAGATGTATGAAAAGAAGAAGCTGTAACAAAGAGAAACCTCTCAGTATTTAGACAGAACAGGTAGAACAGTTTTTCTCAAGCTTAGAAATTTTAAGATGTGTGGACCAATTTCCCAAATTCCACACATGCGTGAAGTCCACACTTCTTAAAGTTGCTAAGCTTAAGAAATCCTGAGCTAGAGCCAAAACTTTCAAAATAAGTGGCTGGCCTTTCTTGGTTTCGCTTGGATTTCTAATGCCTAGAAGATTAACTTGGTAAGAATGAGATTCTTAAATTGTTAGTTTTCCTGAAGAGTTTTAAGCAATTTAAGTCATTTAACTTCTCACAGCCTTCCAACTGAGATAGTCTATTGTGTTTTCAGTCACTTTCATTCTGGTTGTTCAGTGTCTTAAATGTATCTTGTCTAATCTTGAAGAAAAAATATTTTGTATCTTCTCAGCAGTTGCAGAAAGTGATGCAATTTTCTTGGCCACAATATAAACAGAGAATCAAACAGAGAATGAAAGGCCTTTCATAATGAAACTTGGATTTCCAACTCTGAATTCAAAATCATGTCAATAACCTCACACTTACTGGAATGGGGCCATAGAAATGCATGTCAAATTAATTTTATTGTAATTGTGGAATTATTTTTGTTTAAAAAAACCTTAACAGGAAGGAAGTAGATGGATGTTTTTACTGTATAATGAAGCTGATTTAAGTGGTTAATATTGATGCAATAAAACATCACATTAAAACATATAATTGGTTAGAGGTTTGTACTGGAATAGGGAGACAGAGTTCAAGTCGAATTTACTTATGTATCCTTTTTTAAAAAAAACAAATTTTATTAATTTTACAAAACAATATACAGACAAACAAAACATAGGATATAATAACATAAGAGATCTTTTTCTGAAAAAACCAATAAGACATCTTATTTAAAGACAGAATAATTTCAAATTATCACATTTCCATAAGAACACAATTTAATATATATATTTACCTTATCTGTTCAACTTCATATCTTATCCCAACTTCTCTTTATTACTCCCTTTCCTTCTATTTATTCAAATTATATCTCTTACTTTAGATTGTATACATTTTTTATATCCATCTGTCTTATTTACAATTTCATTGTTCTCTTCCAACATTCTTCTTACATTCTTCTAAAATTTTATTAATTCAAACGTAAACGTACAAAACACAAAACATAAATACCTAAAACTTCTTTTGGAAAGCAGCTTAACCTGGGTTACCTCTTTTTATACAGACATAAATCAAATTCATACTCACTTAATATACTGTTTCATGTCTTAATTAACATTCTGTATTTTCTATATATTTTCTCTCCTCTATTCACTCTCATAATTCTATTATATTTATTTCATCTCATTTTGAATAATTATACTTGTATCTTTTGTCTGTTCTCTTCAATTATCTATTTATCTTTTCTTTCTAATACAATATTTCTCCTGTAGTCACTGGTTGGAGTATGACAACTTTTATCTTTCCCCTAAATTTGACACTTGAAATAATACATACTTTCCATACTGATTCTGCTTAGCACAAAGTGCTACATTTTAAAATAATGAAACAACAATAAAAAAGGGATTGAATTTATAGTATAATCAAAACAATATTCCATAGAGAAATAAACTCTTACTTTTAAACATTTTGTATATTCCCTTTAATACATTATTAACTCATAATATTTCAATTTTCTAACTCAATTTCAAGTACTAACATCTACAATACAATCATATACTTTTGCAGAATCATATATTAAATTATAATTTACCCTTTGTCTCTGAAAAATAACTTTTTTTTAATATCTTGTTTTAAACCTTTATGGCTTCTCTTCCCTTTTTCCCTCCCTTTCTTATCAATTCTAGTCTTTTTACCCCCCCATCTCTCAAATTCCACTTTTTTGATTTTCCCTCTCTGTAGTGTTTCTCTTTTCTGTTGCTTTCTGGCATTGTATTGGTTTTTCATCTTATTTTCCCCTTTCTTGGTTGCTTTTTTAGGTTCTGAATTCTGCATTTTCTTTCCCCCCTTATTCTTTTCAGCTATGATCTTTTGTCCATTAAATACTTTCTCTTGAATGTATTGTCCATTAAAGATGGCTTCTCCTTCTTCATCCCAATCCTCTTGTTCTTGTATTTCTTGGTAAGTAGAAATCACCATTTCCAAAAAAACAAAAGATAGATCCAAGAGAGTCCTTGCCTTCTTGTTTATCTTGTTGTAGCTTTTGAAATTCCATTTGTAATTCTTGCACAGATAATGCCATTTATTATTATTATCATTATTATTATTATTATTATTGTTGTTGTTGTTGTTGTTATTTTTTAAAAGAGCAACCCAAATGTTTCTAGTCTTTCAAGAAATAGTTCCCCAAAAGTCACAAAGTCACAAAGCAATCCAAAACAAAGCAGAATGTTCCATTAACACTTTCTTCTTCTTCTTTTTTTTCCCCCCCTTCCTCCTGGGGTGAAATTCAATTATACCATTTCAAAATAATTGTTTAGAAGCCTTATTGTCATTAATTTCTAATCTTATAAACTTCAAGCAGTCTTCTTCAATAAAGTCTTAAGATAAATTTTTTTACCTTTTCCTTCCCACTTATGGCAATAAACTTTTAATTTTTAATTCCAATGTTCCAAAATCTTTTATCCCCTTGGCTTTAATTTTTAGGTTTATTTACCTTCTTAGCCCAAGCAGGTTTTCCAGATTTCCATCAGCTATTTCCATAGGGAAGGAGAGTGAAAAGAAATAACTTTCACTTTCACTTTCTTCACTTTCTTTCACACAATCCTTCTGGGAACAATGTAGCAATAGAAAGGCAAATTCCAGGTTTTAAGGGCTCCTCTTTGTCCCGGCTCAGCCAAAGAAAAAACTTTCACTTTCTTCTTCCTGCACTTTCTTATCCAGCTGCAGACTTCTTTGTGGTGGCCATTGCTGACCGCCGCTCCACTGCCTTGGGAAAAGGGGGTTTTGCTGGCTGGGGAGGGGGTCTGCAACACCCCCAAAACCTTGTCCAGATCCCCCCTGTCTTCAGCTGCCTCTACGGGGCAGCTATATCCCCCAAATCCACCTGGATCGTGGGCACCTCAGCAGCAAGCACAGCAGGGATCGCACAGAAAGGCAAATCCCTGCTGCTGCCGAAGCCTTGCAAACCAGAAGTTCTTATGTATCCTTTTTTGAGACTATGGGCTAGTCACTATCAATTAAACAGACAAAGGAAGAAAAGATAGGAAGATTTGACAGTAAACAAAATGGAGGAATGGTTGGTGAAAATGATAAAACTTGCTGTGATGTCTAAATTGATTTCCTTGATCAGAGAAAAGACAATATCTGCATTTATCGCTGACTAGAAACCCTTTATAAGTTTCTGTGTGAAACAGAAAAACTGAACATATGATTTATGTTTTGATGATTAGAAAAGATAGATTACATAAAGATTACATTATAGCCATAGAATAAGAGGTAAAGTTACAACTGTATTTTTAACTGCTTTAAGAATATCACAAGCAACTTCTTTGTATCTTACTTTTCTATTTTTATTATACTTATTTTCTTCACTTGCAAATTTTTACTTTCTCTTTTTATTTCTTGGCTTTACTTGTTCTTTGTATTAGTTTTCATCTGTTTTAAAATCTTTAGTAAATTTAGTAGGTTTGATTTCATACTGATTTTGCATCAAATTTACTTCCATTTTGAAATAAGCTGTGATTCACGGAAGATACTGCTATGGAATCCACTTTCAAAAAGTTGTTCAGTATTTATGGAAAAATGGGGAGAATGCAAAGGGAATTGAAACAAAGTTTTATTTGATTTGCAAATCTAGATCTTAATCCTGCTAATATAAAAATATTCTATGAAATTAGAACAATGCATCAAAATAAAAAAAAGAGTGCCGCCTAACTAAACTCCTCCAAACTCCTCCTCCTCTAAACCTTTTGAACTTCAGGGACCACCAAACTCATAATTTTAAATCCCGCGGACCACTAACATGAATTTTGACTGATTGTGGCTTGCTGACATTGGTGGGAAAGTCGGTCCCAAATTCCAGAGCTGCAGTAGTCACAAGACTGGCTCTTTGGTCATCCTGGAGCAGCAGAAGTCTTTCTTTCTTTCCTCCAAACTCTGCCAGAAATGAATCTTTACCAGCACAGCCTCTTGGAGCAGGATGCCTTGCAGGGTCCCAAAGACTCATTTCTGGTGGAGTTTGGGGGAGAAAAAGAAAGACTTTTGCTGCTTTCCTTGTGTGCAGCCAAAAGCAGAAGAAGAAAGAAGCAGCCCGGTGGCCAGGCGAGGCACGTGGGGAGAGTGGGGCAAGTTACCCCCCTCTGCCCCTTCCCCCCTCCCCTCACTACCTCATGTTGTTTGCAATGCAAGTGACACAGCCTTGTGTTCCCACACAGCCTGAATTAATTGCTTTGGCAGGTGCTTTGGGGGTGACATTTCTCTGTGGACCACCAAAATTTTCTCATAGACCACCAGTGGTCCCTGCCCCACTGGTTGGCGACCACTGCCCTACATAGCATTTTAACCATAAATCCATTACTGTTTTATACCAATCTGTGATGAAATACAATGGCACAAGGCATGCAAATTGACATTTATTTTTTCACGCGACTTTTCTTGATGGATGCGTTTTGCTACGCAACTTCCCTCAATACACACATTTTGGGTTACAGCTCTTTAGCTGCATTGCAGAGTGGAAGGCCATGGTTCTCAGTTATTAATTCATAATCCAGTAGTCACTGAAAAGACAGACTTTTTGTATCTTTCCCCTGACAAAGCTCTTTCTTAGTACTCTTTGACCATGAGCTGAAAGCACACAAGAGAACTCCTCCATTAAGTTTTATTGGGGTATGAGCTAGGTTACAACCTCTAAATGTTCCTGAGTTTTACTGGGTATTTAACTGATATGGGAATTCAGCTGATTTCTTACTTCTGAGCTTTTCTATTTAAAGCTGTAAAATATGTCATGACTGAAGCAGAACTAAATCCTTTACAAGGATTTCTTTTTAGCATTTCTTCTTTAGGTTTGACAATTTGGCCGATAATATTCCATTCAGTTCCTGGTGTCACAAATGACTGTTAATATCCAAGCACTCTTACTCTGCTAACTTTAAAGACATTTATTGATATATTTATTTATGTTTTGAAAATTGCCAAATGGCCAAAGTTCCTGGGGTGTTTACAACAAAACACACACAGAACAAAACAAATTAAACACATATAGTAAAATGCAAAATTAAAATATTATGTTAAACCTAATTGTTAGGAAGAAACTAACACAATATTAATTAAAATAGAATTAGAAACCAGTGAAAAAGACTGGTAAAACAGACCGATCATCATCAGGTGTTGAAAAGATGCTATGTGGCTGCCAGTTGAGCCTCCCTGGGGAAGCAATTCCGCAAATGGATGCTACCATAGAGAAAGCTTTCTTGCTTGTGAAAGACTATGTCATCTTCTTTGGTTAAGAAACCTGGAGGAGGGCTTCATAATATAGACAGGCATAGTTAGATACAAATGGGACAAGATGCTCTCCCTCCCTCCCTCCCTCCCTCCCTTCCTTCCTTCCTCCCTCCGTCCCTCCCTCCCTCTCTCAGTTTTCATCCCTCCCCCAAAAAAGAATAAAAAATTAAATAGAAAAAGAATTTTAAAACTAACCGAATAACACAATAAGTAATAAGAAAGTGATAGCGTATCAAAATAATATATCACTTTTATATATATTTATTCTCTTTCCTGTGAGTAAAACATATTTGTTGGCAGGCCTGGCATATCTCTATAGAATGTGTGCCAGATATCAAGTTTGAAAAGAAGTTTAGCCTGAAACGAAACATTTAAGTGCGAGGTTTTTCTCACTACAACTGCTAAGTGTGTGAATCATAGCACCTTTGGTACTTCATCCATATTTGAAAACTTGATCTGTGAGCTTCAAAGCATGTGCTTCTATTTTTAATATCTGTTCCCCTGACTGGCTTATGCCATTTATATTTAGATAGATAGATGATAGATAGATACAAATACGCACACACATATATATATATATATATATATATATATATATATATATATATATATATATATATATATATATATATATATATATGTAAATGTGGTTTTTATGTATAAAAGAATATTCATATGTGCATGCATTTTATTAATAATGCCAGTGGGTGGTTTCACTGTGAGTGATGATCTGTTGTTTTGTTTTCTGAGCTCTGTCTTTTAATAGATACCCCCTGAGAATTGATGTGACTCTACTGATTTGCCTATTGATTTCATTTAGTGAGTAGTTGAATCTCCTTAATGCCTAGTTCATGTCATCAGTTAGCTGTCTCTGTCATGAAAGTAAGAACAAATACCATTGGTTCTTGCTAGAGATGATAGATTTGTGGTATGTTGTGGGTGGTAGTTGGAAGCACATAAAAAAGTACCCTAGACATGCCAACAATTTCTCTAAGATGAAGATAAGAATAATCAATATTTCAAAAATGAAACCTCTGCAACAACTAAGAAATGGCACTAACTGTGACCTGGATAATTTAGATCTTGAACTGAGATCCTAGTCATCTTATAGTACTTAATGGAGTGCTTCAGAGCAAATGAGGAGGAAGTGACAATTATGCCAGAGGATAGCTGACATGGCAGATCTAATTAGGAGTAGCTGGTGATAATGATCAGGAGTGAGTTGACTATTAATATTCACAAACACATTTCCTTTATTTCCATTGGTTCTTGAGTACAGGATGGTATTGAATAACATTTTGATATTTTCTACATTGAGTGTAGGTCAGAGATGTGAAACCCGAGTCATCACAGTGTCGTCATGTGACATATCGGGAATTCTCCCCCCCTTTGGTATACTATGGACATCGCCAGTGCAAAACTCATCTGGCCTGCGGGTCAGGAGTTTGACAGCCCTGGTCTAGGTATTGGTTGTGCAGCTTTCTTAAAAATCTTGATGTTTATTTGCTCCTTATGGTGTTTGAGTCCTGCCCAATGCTCAAAACTCTAAGAAACCAGAGATCTTAAGCAGTTATGATTCTATCTATCTATCTATCTATCTATCTATCTATCTATCTATCTATCTATCTATCATTTTTATTGTAAACTGATCAGGTCACATGTGAGATGGGAGGTTTAGAAATGTGATAAATAAATAAAATAAAAATAAAATATATCATAATTATCATGCTTTAATTCAAAAGCAATTATAGACTTAAAAACAAAGAACATAAACAGAGACATGGATCAATAATTTGGTTCTGGAGAAGGAGAACCTCAAGTAGATTTCTGATTATCTGAGTAGTAGATTATTATTATTATTCTGATTATCCTCATGTAGGTTTCTTATTAATCAGATTACTGAATTAAAACAAACAATGAATGTCACAAACGCAGAGCTCCTGAGAATAGGAGAGATGCAATCATGGATTCCAACCTCTTTGTGACACTTATCACAGCATAAATATTAATGTTTCCAATTTTTATTGCTTCTTCAAAATTTAGGTATTAAGGGTATGGAGGTTCTTATTTTTGATTCTATCAGATTTTATCAAATAAATGATTTACAATTGCCTCAGAAAATCTAGCTGATCCCTTGTCCTGATTTATGTATCAAAACCTTCTTAAATTGTCACATTCCTTCAGATGCATTCAAGTTGACTATCCAGATGTTGATCCAATTTTGATATTTAATGGAATCATAATACAAATGTTTCTCCCCCTTTATTGCTTTATTAAACATGAATCCAGTGTCCAAAAGGCTCTACATGATTTCTGTGTTGTTTTCAATATTAAGGTCACTTTAGGTAGTGGTGTATTTCTTGTTTGTCTACCTGTTCTTTTTCATTAGATTTGTGCCATTGCTTAAATGCCACCACCTGCACTGTGTTTTGCTGATGATGACTTCTCTCAAAGCTTCTGCTTTCTCAAGCTAGTCCATTTTGATTGAATCTGAGCAGTGGAAATATTGATTGCTTGCTTTTAACTTCTGGAATGATGCCAGCTGAATGGATTTTGGTTGTCATTGAACAGCTGTTATTCTTCTAACTTTAGAGTTTTGGAAGGATTCTATCTCATTTGCTTTAACAAAAGCAGAAAGCCATTATATTGGAAGAGCAGAAATAGGTTGTTCCGATTTAGGGGATCACTCTTATGGATAATTTGAATTACCCACTGGTGAGAAATGTAGAAATAAGCAATAGACATGAGTCACTTTTCTCCAAAAAAATATATGTTTGAGCATTTTATTGAAATGAATAGCAATTGAGCATGTAGAGGGCTTATTATCTCTGCATGTCTTTTCAAATGCTTAACTTTTGTTATGTTAATATGAAGTCTACATTTTTAATCTTTACTTTACAATATTCACATGACTTCCTTGCATCATGGAAATATGTCAATATATAAATATTGTAACAAATAACAACATTCTCTATAATGCTTGCTTACTCTAGTTTTTCTCACTAATTGCTACAATGCAACTTGTTAAGAGGAATGTATTATTTTAAGTGAGACTGCTGATGCATCAGGTTTAATATTGTCTGCACTGGCAGGCAACGGCTCTGTAGATCTGAGCTAGAAGTATTTTCTGAGCTGCCTTGGAAAAGAATGGGACAACTCGCTGGGCCCCACTTGCCAAAGCCAACTTCCCATGGCCAGCTCACCACAGCCAGCTCGCTATGACCAACTCACACAGGCCAGCTTGCCACGGCCAATTCACTGCAATCACCATGCAATTGCTCACCATGACCAACTCACATAAGCCAACTTGCCATGGCCAATTCACCACAGGACAACTCGCAGTGAGACAATTCAATTCAGTTCAATTTAGTTATTTAATTATTTAATTTATTTAATTTTTAAATTCTTTTATTTTTTGTCATTCACATTTGATTGTGTCCCTCCTGTCTGTTGGAATCCTTTCTTTAATGATTGTATTTCATCATTTCTTAATGTTACTGAAACTCTTATCCCATGGCAAGTTGTCCTGCAGCAAGTTGGCTATAGTGAGTTGGCAACAGCGAGTTGTCCTAGACCCCCCATTGGAGATGCTGTGGTTTAACCTTGGCCGCTTTAGCAATTAAAAGTTTGTCCTTCTTGCTCTTACTTTTGTTTATCTTAATGTTTTTCACTATCTGCTGTTGAAAAAGAATCATTGTTTTCTGCATAGGAAAAGCTGTTTTCCCATTTCCTTTCTACAGTCATTTAGGCATCTAACCAATAATTTTTAATTTGGAATAAAGAAAGTGAACCATACCAGGAGAGTGACAGCAAAGGATTGGTCTAAAAGAAAGGGTCAAGCAAAGCTATTCAGATAGCTAATTTAATTTCATCCTACTTATGTTTTAGTGTGTCTCTGAAATTCTTATTTTGCTTTGTAATTTGTGTTTCAGAAGATTTGAAAGCTTCCTATTCATATGAGGTTTTTTTTTTCTTTTTCCATCCAAAAATTTAAGCACCTACATTTGACTTCTCAAAATACACACGGCATGCTGCAATTCTGTTCTATTCTGTACACATAGTGTTTATTTGGGAATAAGATCCATTGATCTAAAAGAGATTCTCTCTCCCATCCTTGTATTAGTTGTAGTTCTCTACCTTAAGCATCCTTAAGCTATGAGCTGTGATCCCTGGGGAGATTACAAACAGCTAAGATGAAGCTTCATTTAAAAAAAAATAAATCAGGGTTGCCTAAACCAGTGATGGGATTCAATTTTTTTTTTACTACCGGTTCTGTGGGTGTGGCTTGGTGGGTGTGGCATGGCTTGGTGGGATGGCAGGGGAAGGATACTGCAAAATCCCATTCCCTCTCCACCCCATTAACCTGCTTTCCAGCTCCGTTCTCCTGTGCATGGCAATAAAAGAAGACTCAGCCGATCAGCTGGGACTCAGGAGGCAGAGAATAGATGGGGGTGGGGACAGTCAGAGGTGGTATTTGCCGGTTCTCCAAACTACTCAAAATTTTTGCTACCAGTTCTCCAGAACTGGTCAGAGCCTGCTGAATACCACCTCTGGCCCAGTCCCACAGAGGGTAAAATTGAAGTGAATTTTAAGAAACAACTAAATCTATGTATCCAACTATAGATCAAAACCATTGCAAAGTTCAGCATTTTTATACATTATTTATTATTTAGTTATTTAATCTTTAAATTTATGTCCATCTAAATAAATGTAGTTTGATTTCTGAATGGAGAATAATTATTTTAGGGTGCCGTGGTATTACAAAAATAAAATAGAAGGAACCCTTTTTTTTAGACCCAATAATTTTTCTAAGTAACATTCAAGAACTTTCTTACTTTAAGATGTACAGCATTAAGCAAATCCTTCTTTGTTCTTTCAGAACACTCTTCCAAATTTTACACATCCTTTCATTCTCTCAAGTTATCATATCCAAGTATTCATCAAGAGCTATAATTGATAGTTATTCATTCATCATGCATCTGTTGAATAGTTTCAAATAAAGACAGGAGATAATCAATGACAGGAATATTGTTAGCTGAAAATTAAAATAAAATTATGCACTGAGGGAATGAGATCACTCTGTCTTACCAGATAAAGAATGGCATCCAGTTTTGTTCACCACATTATAAAAAGGTGTTGAGAATCTAGAAAAAGTACAGAGAAGAGCAACCAGGATGATTAGGGGACTGGAGACTAAAACATACAAAGAACGGTTACAGGAACTGGGCTTGGCTAGTCTAATGAAGAGAAGGACCAGAGGAGACATGATAGCAGTCTTCCAATATTTGAAGGGCTGCCACAGAGAGGGAGGGGTCAATCTATTTTCTAAAGCACCTGTAGGCCAGACAAGGAATAATGGATGGAAATTGAATAAGGAGAGATTTAACCTGGAAATAAGGAGAAACTTTCCCACAGTGAGAACAATCAATCAACGTAACACCTTGCCCTTGGAAGTTGTGGGAGCTCCATCATTTGAGACCTTCAAGAAGAGATTGGACTTCCATTTGTCAGAAATGGTGTAGGGTCTCCTGCTTGGGTGGGGGGTTGGACTAGATAACCTACAAGGTCCCTTCCAACTCTGATTATCTGTTACTCTGTTATCTGTTACCTGCATCACAGCTTAATGTAGGTGCATTTTGCCACTGGAAAGAAACTACAGTTGGCTCTTGACTGTTCACTGAATATGGAAGTCTTGTACATTAGAGCAGGGGTATCAAACTTGATTTCATTGAGGGCTGCATCAGGGTTGTGTTTGGCTTCAAGGGCCCAGGGTGGGCATGGTCAGGGTGGGTGTGGCCAGCTTAACATCACTCTTGTCGGGGATGCCTGAGCACTCTGCCAGAGAAAATGCCTCCTGAGCTCTGTTTTCGGCTGCGACAGCCTTCTGCAACCTCCTGCACACAGCCCTCCTGAGCTCTGTTTTCACTAGCAGAGACACTGCAGCCTGGTCCTTTGCTGTTTCCAGGGTGGCTCCATGGGCCAGATCTAAGCACCTCGCAGACCCCATTTGGCCCACGGGCCTTGAGTTTGACATCCCTGCATTAGAGTAAAGCTTTGAATGAAGGCTGAGTGTTGCATTTTGCATATTATTGTTCACTATGATGAAATCTGAAATAAATATGAGACATTGATGTAATTTCAGAGGTAGTCCAACTTCATGCAGCAAGAAACATATTCTTTTCTTCTCCATAGTGATAACCTTAGGTCACCTGACTATTCTTTTCCTTCATATCTTGAAAATATTTTACTATAATTTTTCCCTGTTGGACTATTTAAGCAAAGAGCTTGCTTTGTTAGCATCTGTCGTACCACCCTTTCCATCATTTATTCTTAGTCAAGCAGCTGTTGGGTGTCACAAAGTAATTGGGTTCAAATGGTTGCCATGTTCCATCTTTCACTTATTTCAGTTCTTCCTATCTTGTAAGTATTCTAAAACCTCATCTCCCATGTTGTTTTGTAATAGTCATTTAATTTATTTTAAAATTTCTGGCCTTTTCTTTTTTAAGTTGCTAATTAGGCTAATAAGATATATTTTTCCATTCTTGCTGTGTGGCTGGTTGCACTTATTTTACTGATTTATGGCCAGAGACACAAAAATATCTGTCTTATACAAGAAAAAGAATTATTGACAGGAAAACAAATATTTTGAAGCCTCGGCAAAAAGTCAATAAGGATATAAGTTAGGTCCAAGACCTTCTAATAGTGACTGTGATCAGGCAGATATTCACTACATTTCTAGAGATTTCTTAGGTTGAGAAGTCAACATGCAAAAGCAAATATGTAACAGTTTTGGCCCAGCCTCTGCAACAGCAAGAAATGGTTTTATGAGCTCTTCTTGCTAAGTGCAATAAAATAAGCCCTGAAATGTCATGGGTTACTGATTCAACTGCAGAATGTTCCTCATAAGGAATGTTATGATAGCTTTTCTCCATCAACTTTGAAGGTAAGACATTAAACTATGCTAATATGAATGTTCTTCTATCTCTTGCAGAAGTAATCCTGTAAAGATAATTAGGTGACATAATAAATCTAAAAAGAGACTCTTGAAACAATAAGATGGAATCTTGGATCTATTATAAAAGTATCAGCTAAAAACAGAGGGTAAGGCAACTGGATTTTGTTTTTCTTTGAAAATGTTTTGCTTCTCATCCAAGAAGCTCTGGAGCCCTTCTTGGAACTGAAGAAGCTTCTTGGATGAGAAGCAAAATGTCTTCAAGGAAAAATAAAGTCTGGTTACCTTTTGAAAAAAGCATTTTTGCGACAACCATAATCTGGATGACTGAGAATCTATCTATCTATATAAAAGCAAAATATCACTCATGCACCATCCCAAAATGTTCAGAACTGTAAACCCTACAAACTTGAAATTTGGCACATATGTTCCTCTTGGCTTCTAGATGCTCACTAAGAAAATATTTTTCGAAAGGACCATCGGAACATTAGTATTTCATATATTATTATTAACACGCTCAGATGCTAAGGAGTTCTAGTCCCGCTCCTCACCTGAAAAGAAATCTCTTCCAAATGCAAAACGCAAGCAGAGCAGAGGAGTTTCAGTTTTAGTTTCACAGCATCAAGAAGCTTTAGTACAGAACAGTTGAGCTAAGCCATGCCCAGACTCCTTGCTGTCTCCCTTTTGCTCACACAACAGTTTCAGTTTCCTCTTTCACACACTGACAGGACGCTAGCCAGATGAATACCGATGGATGCTGGTAGACAGAGGCAGATTTTTTCCCCTTATTTTCCTTCCCCCAAACTAAGCCCGACCACATAGTTTCATAGCGAAGCACGTGTATCAAGCTAGTTAAAGGCATATTCAAGATATTGTGATCAAGAACTCTGTTAACTACTCATAAGGCTTTACCTGTTACAAGGAATATAAGAAATGAGGGAAAAACATAGGAGGACAAATCATTTGCTATGATTTTATTTCAGATTGAAATAAACTTACCAGAAAAAGTGATTCATCCAAGGAGTGTATCTCCACAATAGTTTAGGCAGCAGAATCTCATTTGAGCTGCTGAAGTACTAGTTGTAACTGAATAACAGCATTAAAAGTGGAAGTGTGAAAGTGTACATATGGATTACTCCAGATATCTACCCCCAGATATTTTCTAGAATTTGCATTCCCTGAAAATCTGTATGTTGAGTTAGGTAATATTTAAAGGTCCAGTTTTTATATTTGAATATTGCATGTAACTGGACCAGATTTGGAAACAATCAATTCCATGTTTCATAAGTTGCAGTAAAGAACAGATGAACCAACTAGAACTCATCTCCTCAATTTAACCTTTCAGTCTATTACTTGCACTTGAATCAACAAACTTACAATAGTTGTAAAAAGGGGGTTCTAACAGAACATTTCTAAGAGAATTGTTTATTCTGCTATCATTCAAAGTGACTGAACTGTGTGCCAGGCTAACCACCAGACTACTTTTTCTGGTTTTTCTTCTTTTGATATTATTCAAGGACAAGTAGCAGTAGAACCCTGCTTAGATAAATGGATCCTGAAGATTTATTGAGGTCAGTATGTAATGAGAAGAAGTGCATGATATTTTTAAGCTGTCTCTAACAAAGGAGATGAATGTGATTACTATAAGGCTAAGGGCTGTCTGTTTCTCTTCCAAGTGTTGATTTTGACATGTTTCAATGTGTGCTACATTTGATGCCATTTGCAGAAATCAGTAGAAGAATAATTTGGAATGGTTCATATCACTGAGTTATGAAGGGCACTACAACACAGGTTTTTCCAATTGTGGTTCCAAAACAGGCTGTGGAATTTAGATGGTACATTATGCCAATGCCTAATTCAGCTATCAAAGAATATCTTTGTTATTTTAGCTATCTTGTTGATGATCCAAGCTCTGTAAAGGACCTTGGAATACTCACCTCTAATGATCTAAGTGCTAGAGCCCACTGCAAGTCCATAGCCAAAAAGACACTAAGAGTTGTTAACCTAATCCTACGTAGCTTTTTCTCTGGTAATATCACACTACTAACCAGAGCATACAAAACGTTTACTAGACCAATACTTGAATACAGCTCATCAGTCTGGAACCCACATTGCGTATCTGATATTAGCACAATTTAGAAAGTCCAAAAATATTTCACAAGAAGAGTTCTCCACTCCTCTACTCGTTGTAGAATACCTTATGCCACCAGACTTGAAATTCTAGAACTAGAAAACCTTGAATTACGCCATCTTCGGTCTGACTTAAGCATGGTATATAAAATCATACATTGCAATGTCCTACCTGTCAATGAATACTTCAGTTTCAACCATAAAAACACAAGAGCACACAATAGATACAAACTCAAGGTTAACCGCACCAAGCTTGATTGCAAGAAATACGACTTCAGCAACAGAGTGATCAATGTCTGGAATACTCTACCCGACTCTGTAGTTTCTTCCCCAAACCCCAAAAACTTTAACCTTAGACTGTCTACTATTGACCTCACCCCTTTCCTAAGAGGTCTCTAGGGGGCGTGCATAAGTGCACCAATGTGCCTACCGTCCCTGTCCTATTGTTTCTTTTATTTTTCTTTTATTTTTCTTATATGTACCCATTTCATGTATTCGTAACTATGTATACACTTATACTTATTATCTTGTAAACAATTGACAAATCAAATAAATAAATAAATAAAATAAATAAATAAAGAAGAATGTCATCCCAAACACAGTGGATGATGTCATCCTAAACGTTGATGGGACTCAAATATCCTCCATGTCACAACCTTAAGGTTGGATAGCACCAACTTGCACTGCATCTGAAGTTGTAATCTGTAACTACATTCACTATTTATGATTTTGGATGCCAAATCTTTTCAGTACATAATGGACCTGATAAAGATTACACAATTTAGGTGTAGGAAGGGACTAACAGATAAGATGGGGAAAAACAATGTTATCTATTTATTTACAGGACTTATCTGGCTTTCTATCTTATGTAATGACTCTAGGCAGTTCACAATATTGCATTAAAACATGGTGAAAAGCAATAGTGCCAGGCATGAGACAGTTCAACCAATAGTGCCAGGCATGAGACAGTTCAACATCCTCACAGTTCAGCCTGCATCCTAATCCAAGGCTTGGGAGAAGAGTCAGGTCTTCATAGCCCTCCAGAAAGCTAAAAGAGCAGGGATCATTTTTATGAAAGAGACGGATCTATATCCTAGTGATATTTGTTCAATACAACATACCTTTGCAGAAAATAAATGTGTCTTAAAGGTCAATATTTGGAAGGCACAAAGTGTAATTTTTTTTAAAAAAATAATCCCTATGATGTGTTCAACCTAGTAGTTTCTTTTGAAAAGTTATTGTTAATTGTATTATTTGCAGTTTAAAGTCTTTGCACCTTAGCAATACCAATAGCATTTAGACTTATATACCACACCACAATGCTTTATAGCACTCTCTGAGTGGTTTATAACATCAGCATATTTCCCTAACAATCTGGGTCCTCATTTTACTGACCTCAGAAGGATGGAAGGCTGAGTCAACTTGAGCCAGTCAGGATTGAACGCCTGGCAGTGGGCAGTTAAACCTATAATACTACAGTCCAACCACTGCGCCACCACAGCTCTTGATATTACTTCACTCTGAAAGTTGCATTATCAATGAAGTTGATGGTCAGGAAATAAAGCAAATGTCTGTGAAAGCTCATTTATTTAATTTTCTCTTTTTTCATATCTATTCCAGGGCTTGCTTTGGTCAATCTTTAGACTTCTCTATAGGTGCTTATGTTCAAGGGTGAAGACACCACTAAAGACAGCATTGATTGTCAAACTTTTATTTTTAAAGAAAAAAATCCTTTTTGGTGGGATTTCACAGTTAGAGTAACTGTGCTGCCCCAGTCGCTCACATATCCATGTTGTTTTAGAGAGAGCTTTATTTTGTCTTTTCCCAGAGCAGTTCTGTTTCAGGTGTCAGTTTTCTCACAGCTACTAGATTAGAACAGCATTTTGGCTCGAGACCAAGTAGATAACAAAGACATGAAAATACAGCAAACTCAAAACAGTCTCGGAAATGCAGGCTTTGCCTGGGTAGTTTCAAAATAGAAGCCAAAATCCCACTTGAGGTTTGCAGCTTCCCATTAGGTTTGTCAGCCAGTCCAATGTCAGAGCTTTAGGGTTTACAAGTAGAATTCACAGGAACAGCCCAGGACAGGAATTCAGAGGGTCGTTTCCAAACGAAGCCAGCCATGAACAAGCCCCAGACTAAACTTCCAAGCAATTAGTCCATCAAATAGATGGATAAACAGGGTCCAAAACACAAACACAGACTCTCAGCAACTACACTAAATCCACTGCAGGATCTCACAAGCATCTGGCCATGACCCACACCCGTTGCTTCCAGCAATGGCTCCCTCTGCCTACCATGCTAAAATAGCTCCCAGTGCATCCCAATCAAGATGGATGGAGCCTTTTCCCCACGACTTCCTCCTGTCTGCCCTGCATACTCTGGCATTCACTATGGCAGGCAGCTGCTCCCCCTCATCCTCACTGGCCTGCATGCTCTCTTCAGCCGAGGCCTGTTCTGCTGGGAGTTCAGGGTCAGTAATTCCTGATGTGTCAGGAACAACCTCATTCTCCCTCGAGGCCTCTGAGTAAGAAGTGGAGGAGTCGTTGTCCACAGGAGAAATCACACTTACTTGAATGTCTAAAGAGGAATTCATCTTTTTATTTTTCTTAATCTCATTCCTTCTTAAGTAGGACTAGAGGACCAGAGGACATATGTTTTAGAATTAAAATAAACCAAACCCCTACCATTACCTTGACTCAGGAAAACCATTACTCCTCGGTTTAATTTATGGCATAGTAATTTATTGCAAATTGCTAATTATGCAGAGAATGTGTAGTTAAGAAATGCATAACAAGTAGTTAGACACTTCAGATTTTATGATATAAACAAACCCCCTCCAATTAAATGTGGAGAAACATGTGTCTCAGAAATTAAAATACAGGAAAATTACTTTAAAAATCATCAAAATGGTTTGTTCTATCTTTACAAAAATCCACCTCTATTGTACTAAAAATATGATATTTTACTATCAGTAATTGCATATATAAATCAGTCTAAAATAACTCAGGAATGCTATTTTATGTACATGGAAATGAATGCAGTTTTGCTTTAAAATCAAGATAATAATTGTGATAGTTTTCTACCATTTTACAAAAGCAATTCAGAAAATGAAAATGAGTGTGTGTTTTCTCGGGAGATAATAGAAAGCAATGTGTCTTGCTGGACATATCATCTTTTCTAATCGAAATTATTTACTTTATCGAATATTTTATATTTCTGTTTACAGTACTAGCACCATGAAAGTTAAAATTTTATCTAATGTTATTTTTTTCCATCATAGTAACAAAACTGTGCATAACATTTCCGCTGCTTACCCTTCTGGTTTTTTTATCCGAATGTAATGTTGCCTCATTTAATAGACCTAGATCCTTTATTTGAAGTATGTGAGGTTAATGTTTTTATTCACAGCTTTAAAAAATTATGTGAAATGAATAACTGATCTTTGATCAAAAATAAAAATGATGATGTGGTTATTGTAACTCTCAAAAATCTTTCAAAAGCACAGAATATCCAGTTTTATAATCTACTCATTGTTCATTGCTGCATTCTCAGAAAACAAATGTTATCAGAATAAGAAATTAGGGTTTTATATTAGTTGGTGAGTGACTTCTTATTAATTCCAGCTATCTTAGCTCGAAGTAGATTTGACTTTTTCACACAGCCGATACAATTATCTTCTATTCATAGACACTTGGATAGATAATATCTGCTACATACACTCCAAAAACATATGGACTACACAACTCGATCAGGGCAAAGCAATAGACGCAATCTACATAGCCTTTGATTCAGTGGTACATGACAACTACTCCTAAAACTAAAATCTTACAGGATCTCTGGCTTTGCATAACTGGATAGAAGAATTCCTGTCAAACAGACAACAAATGGTCAAAATTGGGAGTGTCCTATCAAATTCTGTACCTGTCAACAGTGGTGTCCCCCAAAGCAAGGTTTTAGGACCAACTCTCTTCGTACTCTACATAAATGACCTCTGTGATCATATGAAGAGCAACTGTGTCCTCTTCGCTGATGATGTAAAGCTATTCAACACCACAGAGATTACTACTACCCTTCAAAAAGACCTTGACTATATATCGGAATGGTCAATCAAATGGCAACTTCAATTCACAACAAATAAATGCTCTGTCTTACATACTGGCAGAAAAAATCAGAAAATAAAATACAAGCTAAATAGTCAAGACCTTGTTGAGGATCCAAACTTTGTCAAGGACCTTGGAGTACTCATCTCAAACGATCTAAATGCTAGAGCCCACTGTACTACATAGCCAAAAAGGCATTAAGAGTTGTTAATCTAATCCTACATAGCTTCTTCTCTGGTAATCTCACTACTAACTAGAGCATACAAACATTTGCTGGACCTACACTTGAATACAGCTTATCAGTCTGGAACCCATGTCATGTATCTAAAACTAACATAATTGAAAAAGTCAGAAATATTTCACAAGAAGAGTTCTTTGCTTCTCTACTCATTGCAGAATACTTTATGCCACCAGACTTGAAACTCTAGTCCTAGAAAACCTAGAACTACACCGCCTCTGGTCCGATCTAAATGTAGTATATAAAATCATATATTGCAATGTCCTACCTGCAAATGAATACTTCAGCTTCAATCATAACAGTACAAGAGCACACAATAGATACAAACTCAAGGTTAACTGCACCATACTTGACTGCAGAAAATACGACTTCAGCAACAGAGTGGTCAATGTTTGGAATACTCTACCTGACTCTGTGGTTTCTTCCCTAAACCCCAAAAACTTTAACCTTAGACTGTCTACTATTGACCTCACCCACTTCCTAAGAGGCCTGTAGGGGGCATGCATAAGCGCACCAATTGTGCCTACCGTCCCTGTCCTATTGTTTTTTTATTTTTCTTATAAGTATCTATCTCATGTATTCAAAACTATATTTATTCTTATACCTGTATCTTGTAAGCGATTGACAAATCAAATAAAATGTAAAAAAATGTAAATACTTTGTTGGGAAAATAATCCTCATTATGTTCAGTTTTTCTACACTAAAAGAATATTTTATTTTCAGAGACAAAGAAGTTAGGGTCTATGCTTCTAGTCATTTCCACAAAGCAAAGCACTATTAATCTGGATTCCACGTAAATAATATGTAAAATTCAAGTAGCCACTGCCGGCCTTTTGAAAGAGTTTAAAAACCTGACTATGCGTAAGACTTGTGTAAGACTCATGAAGGAACATGAACTCTTGAGGCTGGTTTGTATTTTCAAGCACTGCCCATCTTTTAAAGTTTATTCTTTGTTTTACATGGCTCCTTTTATTGAGATATAATATTTTTATATGGTTTTAATTGTACACTTTCTGCAATCACTCCGAGAGTAAAATGGACAATCTCTAAATTTGATAAAAATTAATTAAATAAACCAATAAAATCAATACCTAAGGCAGGGGTTCCCAAACTTGGCAACTTTAAGACTTGTGGACTTCATCTCCCAGAATTCTTCAGCCAGCTTTGAATTCTGGGAGCTGAACTACACAAGTCTTAAAGTTGCCAAGTTTGGAGACCTCTGACCTAAGGTATGACTGTGTACTTTCCCATTTATGAAATTAAAGTGTGCAATGCTGAAACAGACCAAGCTTTTAGTCTATGGAAGTTCTCAGTCATCCCGGTCATGTTTGTCCTGAAGGTGCTTTTTCAAGAAGCAACTGGACTTTCTTTATTTTTCCCCCTTTTTCATTTCAGAGCTGAAGAAGCTTCTTGGATGACAAGCAAAACTTCTTCAAAGAAAAAACAAGAAAGTATGTTTGCCTGCTGAAAAAGCACCTCTGGGACAACCACAACCTGGATGGCTGAGAATCTCCATAGACTTTTAGCTATGCACTTTGGGATGAACACACTTTGAATGGTGTGAGAGTATGAATGGATTTCCAGTAAAATTGCAGACTACAGGAATCATTTACACTACTCAGGCAATCCTAACGACATGGGTAAACTTCCAAGTGCCTCAATGATTCTCCAAAAGAATGCAAATGACCAGCTGTCTGCAATGAATATAAATCCTTCCATTCCCCACCATCCAGTCAGAGCTGAAGAAACTTCTTGGATGAGAAGCGAAAAGTCTTCAAAGAAAAAACAAGAAAGCCCAGTTGTCTCCTGAAAAAGCGCCTTTGAGAGATCAAGATCTTTAAACACAGACTTGCACAGTTATTTAGTATAGCAGATCTCCCTTAAAGTGACAGGATATGGGAAACCACCAAACATGGTGTGAGCAGATGCCCCCTCTTGGCCTCTGAAGTTTTGAGAGATGAACTTCTAGCTGGTATTCAGTATCCACCAGAGCCATCTGTCCAGATCAGGAGTTGCCAACCTTTTGGACCTCAGGGACCACCAAACTCATACTTTTGGATCCCAGGGACCACTAACTGGTTATGTGGGTGTGGCCTAATTGGTGGGTGTGGCTTGGTGGTCATGTGACTGGCTGGGCACGGCTTGTATGTAAATATTATAAATATTTATATAAATATTGATTTTTTATAAAATGAGAAACTTTTACCCTAAATCAGGCAAAGCAGGCAGATTGAGTTGCTCACAGAATCATTCAGTGATCTATCTATCTGCCATCGGCTACTCAGTCTGTCACATAAAATTTGCTTGCAAGCAAACTCATAAAATTAACTCACAACACACCATGCATGTAAATATTGAATTTTTTATTTAAAAAAGAGCAATTTTCATCTAAAATCAGGCAAAGCAGGCAGGTTGAATTGCTCACAGAATCATTCAGTTATCTATCTATCTGCCATTGGCTAGCTCAGTCTCTCAAATTTGCTTGCTGTGAGTCGGCACTGAATTTGCTTGCAAGCAAACCTTCAGTCCTAAGGGAGGTTCGTCTGTGCTTAGCTAGAAAGCAAGAAATCCAACCATTTCCTGCTTCCTAGCTAATCTAAATCTCCCGGCACAGCAGAACAGATGATGTCCAGAAAAAGGAAAAATTGCAACTTAGCAGACAAGTTTGCCGGGTAAGGAGTGAGTGGGCATGGAGGGTTCCTGTGGGACATGTGGGCTGAGCAGCCTTGTGTTTCTGCTCAACCTGGATTAATTGCTTTGGGGAAGTGCTTTGGGGGTGAGATTTTTCTGTGGCCCACAAAACTTTTCTCGTGGCCCACCGGTTGACGACTGCTGGTCCAGACAATCTAGCCCCCCAAAGCCTTATTTTCAGCAGATCTACGTCTGAATTTACCCTAAGTTGAAATGAAGCTATATCTCTTCCTTTGTTCTCCTCCTCTAAGACCAATTTTAACTTCTTTTTTAACCTTACACCATGGAGGTTAAGACCAGCAAGGAGAAGCAACAAGAAAAAGAAACACAGATACATTTTTTTAAAGGCAAAAAAGAATACAAAAAAGAAACCTTCAACATTCTAACCTTGCAGAATAAACTTTTGTAAATAGTTTACAAGGTTTCATCTAGGCTCCTTGGAGAAAAACTAAATTAGTTTCATACTTCCTATTTAACATTGTCACTTACTGCTAGTCTCTGTGGCATATCAGAGGTACAGTTTACTTTGAAACCAGAATGTCTTATATCCTAGCATTGATAGAGTAGAAACGTCTTAAAAATTGATGGCACAGCAGGAACCACTAAGGCATATAGCAGCAGGACACATTGTTTTTGTTTAATTTTATCCAATGGCATCACATTGCACTAATTTCCTAATTTAAAGCATATCCATGTGCAGGCAAGTAAACTTTGACATGCTAAGACCTGAGAACTCCCTAGACTCCAGAAAATAATATATTTCAGTAAACAGTGACAATAAAAGAAAAATGATGAAAAAAAAAGAGAAGGAATATTCTCAGATGGTTTCTTTCTTTTTTCTTTTTTTTTTAGTTCAGCAACAAATGTTTCCTGCTGTTCCTGGCTCTGAAAACAAATTGGTATACTGCTATGCAGAACACTTCCCTCAAAGTGCCTGTTCATCATGGAGTTGACACTCTCCTGAAGTTTTATATCTTGACAAAAAGATTCCTTCCTTCCTTCCTTCCTTCCTTCCTTCCTTCCTTCCTTCCTTCCTTCCTTCCTTCCTTCCTTCCTTCCTTCCTTCCTTCCTTCCCTCCCTGGATTTGAAACTCCAGAATATCTTATCTAACATTCAATCTCACTTTCATTAAAAACCTTGAAAATAGTCTTTCCATGATATACAATTATACAAAATAAGTGTTTTAACATTCATAAACTCCACAGGATAGTGTTTCTAAATAGGGATATGTAACAACTTTCATATTTTACAAACATCAACTTACATAATAGTAGACATGCATTTTGGATGCAGTAAATATTGGGAATATATGGGTAGCATGTTGGGTTTTTATTTTTATTGTTGATTAAGCATTCCTATAATATCTTGGAATGGGGTAATGATTATGGATTCAGTAGCATTCATTCTTTAAGAAATTCATTAAAGTAGGTAGCCAAAAACCTGCTTTTGATCCTGGGATCTTTTGCTTAATCCTTAAAAAATGGTATACCTTTTTAAAGTTGTTATTTGTTGAAAAGTTGTTATTTGTTGAAAAGAGTCTACATAAATTTTATTTATTAATAAAATTTATATAGATGCCTGTCTCACAGGAACCGACTCTCATCAGCATACAATAAACAAATAATAATAATATATAAAGGAATAATGATAAAATATAAAATATCAATATGAAAAATAAAATATTATTAAAATACATAAACTCCAGGCACACAGAGAGGGAGTATATCAATCTCAGTTTGCCGAGAACTCTAGACCTGGTAAGTAGTGAGTATATAAGTATTGAGTATACATTGAAAGGAAAAAAACAGCATAAATGTGTTATAGTAATTGTATAGTAATTGAAGTGAACTAAACAAATTAACAAGATATATATATATATATATATATATATATATATATATATATATATATATATATATATATATATATATCCCACTACAATGACGTGGGAAAATACCGAACAAAGCTGAATACCATACATATAAGTACCCCAAAAACTTAAGAAATATATATATATATATATAGTACCCGAACAAAGCTGAATACTATATATATATATATATATATATATATATATATATATATATATATATATATATATATATATATATATATATATATTTGTTTTCTGTGGTTCTGAGGTACCATATATATATATGGTATTCAGCTTTGTTTGGGTATTTTCCCACGTCATTATAGTTGTGCTTTTAAAGTTGTAGCAACGTTTCGGCAGAATCTCATCTGCCATCATCAGGCTTCTGTGTTGTGTTCGTCTGTGAGTCAGATTATCACAGCCGTTTCAGTTTTAAATTTGGGGCTAGCCTACTGCTCTGCCAGAATGGTTTTTTCTTCATCCTGATTGGTTGGGAGTCTTGGTCTGTGTTTATTGGTCTTGGAGTTTGCTGCATTCTGCTTGATTGGTGTTTCTAATATCTTCTGTCTGTTTTGTGGCTTTTTTTGTCTTGGTTGGCTGGCAACATTGTGTTCCTGTATTGGAGGCTTTTAGTGGCTTTCATCTGTTGGACTAGTGAGGAAATGTGTTCCAGCTTTTTTACTGCATTTTTGTGTTCATCCAGGTGGGTACTTATTCTTCTATTGGTCTGTCCAATGTATGTGGCCAGGCATGATGCACAGGGGACTTCATATATGCCTTTAATAATAAGGCATATACGAAGGCATATATGAATAAAGGCTTGTGTCTTCAGCTTTGTGCTTCTCGGAGTAATGTGTGCTTGCAGCTGCTTCTTCCTTTTAACTGCCAGTGGGGGTGCGACTTGACTGGGTGGGGGCTTGGCTGTGTTCTGATTGGTTGGGGGGTTGGCTGTGTTCTGATTGGCTGGGGGTGTGTTCTGTTCAGGTGGCGGTTTGGCTGTGCTCAGGCTAGTCTTAGTTGTCAGGAGAAAACCCAAATAACCAAAGATACACACACACACATACACACACATATAACATATAAAGTTTATAAAATTAATTTGGCTCTTCAATTCATCATTACATCTATCCTCATAGCAGTGTAGTGTTATCTTCTCAGTTATAGAACAGGAATAGTTTTTAAAATTAGATATCAAACTCATAGCCTGGATCCATTTGTTAAAATCAGGTGAATGACTTACTTTCCACTTTGTAGAATTACCTCTACAGGCTCTATAGTATGTATAGTCGTTAGGCTTTCATGAGATGAAAACCTCCTAATTCTCCACTGATTTTGCTTGTCAGAACGTCACAAAAGCTGACCGCATGACCTTGGGGAAAAGCGTCTGAAATTTGCCAAGCATCTGAAATTTGATCACATGACCATGGGGATTCTGCAATATTTGTAAGTTTGAAAAACGGCCATGAGTCACTTTTTTTCAGTGCCATTGTAACTTTGAACGGTCAGTAAATGAACTGCTATAAGTCGAGGACTACCGTACCTGTACTTGAACACCTGGACGGCATCTGTCTAGAGAAGACTGTGTATAAATCTGGATCAAGGAAGAGAAATTAAAACTTTTCTTGGGATATTTACTGTCCTTGGGGGCAGGCATATATATTCAGCCACAGGTCCCATGAAGATAAACGATCGACTAATTTCTTGGCTTATTTCTTCTGTTTGCCTCACTTTTTTTCTTCCTAGAGAAAATGTCCCTAATTTTAGCCTTCCTTTTCTAAATTTTAAAATGATATCATCTGCAAAAACATTCTAACTATACCATCAATGGAAAGCTTGTAAAACATAGCTGCCTGCATTCAAAGAAGATAACAGCATATAAAGGTATATCTTTTTGTTTGTGTCTATAAAATCCATTTTTGATAGAGCTTCAATAAAATTACCAGTATATGTTACTCAGATGAAGGTGAGCAAAGAAACTAAAAAATAAAGTTTTTTAGAAGAAACTAAAAAATAAAGTTAGAGAACAGAACATAAGTTCAGAACCAGAAAGACAGCTAAAGCATAGAAAGACTCTTAGTTTTTATGCTTCAACAGCAAATGTTCTATTGTGGGGTAGTGGCTAAAGACCAAGAAGATACAAATTAAAGTCCATCTTCAATATAAAAAACTCACCAAGAGATTTTGGCCAAGTCAAAATCCTTTCCTTCCAATCTTTGTCACGGAGCTGTTACTAGTATAAATTGAAGGGCAGCTCTTCCTATAAGCTATCCAGAGCTCCTGAAAGAAAATCAAGATGTAAATTGAGAGATAATAATAATAATTACTCAGAGGTGGACTTGCTTATATTGTAATAGATCTGAAAGAGAGTGACTAATTTGAAGTCACCAGGGAGTTTTAGTAGCCCGCTGCTATTAACATCTATGAATTCAGATAACTATGTTTTATATCTTTCCTCTTTATTGTATGATAAAGGAAGAATAATAGGATCAGAATGATGTTATCCTGGGATGGAAAGGATCCCACCAGAAAGGAATCGGCTTCTGTCATTACAAGTTAGTTATATTGAAGTAGCAGAGTTAGTATTTCAGTATCATTCTTATCCTGATTATTTTATATTGTAAAAATTCGTATTCCATTTTCTGAGGAAATACTAGCAAAGGCATTTCAGACCATTAGCTTTCTGATTTCCCATGCACTGAATATCAATTCCTCCTCAGAGGGCTAACATGTTGTCGTTATTTTTAGGATTTGAGCTAATATCCAAATGCCGCAAATAACTACCACCTCTTCCTTGTTTCTTCTAAAGAGACCCATAGGATCAGAGTCCTATGAATTTCAGATCGTAAATTAACAACTCTTTCACCTTATGAAACCAAAGAAATACAATATGTTTATATAACAAAGTTAGCATGGAAGAAAAAGGAGGGAATACCTCCTTTATATGGAGCAAGGGAATAATGGACTGGTACTAAATTTAAAATCAGTGGTGCGGTGGCCTAGAGGTGGAGCTCTTGCCTCACTATCAGGAGGCTGCGAGTTCAATCCTGGGTGGAGGCAGATATTTCTCTCTTTGGGCACAATGAGAATATATCTGCTGAACAAAACTCTGCATTGGTGACAGGAAGGGCATCCGGCCATTCAACACTCTACTCACTCCATTCAGTTGTCCAGACTCCAACCCCACTGTTGGATGACTAAATTGAAAATCAATTCCCCTGGACCTACCAGGGGAGGTAGAAGTCCTACCATGATGATCATATAGCTTCCTGTATGAATAGAAAGGACACATTAATGATTATATGGTGCCATGTTTAAACATATTTTGAATAGCAACATGCATGTTATTAAACATATCAACAGGTAACAGAATATTCATTTCAAATAGTTCAGATGCAAATACAGGTAATCCCCGGCTTATAACAGTTCATTTAGTGATCATTCGAATTTACAATGGCATTGAAAAGAATGACTTATGACTGTTTTTCACACTTAAGACTACTGCAGCATCAACTGGCTCATGTGATCAAAATTCAGATGCTTAGCAACTAACTCATATTTATGATTGTTGCAGTGTCCTGAGGTCATGTGATTCCCCTTTTGCAATCTTCGGACAACCGAAATCAAAGGGGGGAACCAGATTCACTTAACAACCATGTTACCACATTAAGAATTGCAGTGATTCACTAAAACAACTGTGGCAAGAAAGGTCATAAAGTGGGGCAAAATTTAACGTAACAACTGTCTCATTTAGCAATAGAAATTTGGGGCTCAATTATGGTCATAAGTCATAAAGTGGGTGTACAGAGCAAAACAGGTGGTTCAGGAGCCAGGGAGAAAATTTAAAATTGTAAGAGTGCATTCCCCACCTCAGTTATATTGAGTTAAGCAGCAGCAGCAGCAGCAGCCAAAAAAGCCAATGCAATCCTAAACTACATTAACAGAGGGATACAATCAAGATCAAGGGAAGTACTAATACCACTCTATAAAGCCTTAGTAAGACCACACCTAGAGTAATGCATCCAGTTTTGGTCACCACACTATAAAAAAGATGTTGAGACTCTAGAAAAAGTACAGAGAGGAGCAACCAGGGTGATTAATGGACTAGCAACTAAAACATACAACGAACGGTTGCAGGAACTGGGCATGGCTATTCTAGTGAAGAGAAGGACCAGGGGAGACACAATAGCAGTCTTCCAATATTTGAGGGGCTGTTACAGAGAGGAGGGGGTCAAGCTATTTTCCAAAGCACTTGAAGGCCAGGCAAGGAATAATGGATGGAAACTGAACAAGGAAAGATTTAACTGGAAATAAGGAGAAACTTCCTGATAGCGAGAACAACCAACCAATTCAACATCTTGTCCTTAGAAGTTGTGGGAGCGCCATCAGTTGAGACTTTCAAGAAGAGATTGGACTGCCATTTGTCAGAAATGGTGTAGGGTCTCCTGCTTGGGCAGGGGGTTGGATTAGATGACCTACAAGGTCCCTTCCAACTCTGATTTTTTGTTAATCTGTTAAAAGTGAATGTTCCTTCCACTGGAAAACAGTCTATCCTCACCGATTACAGGAATGCTATTTCCCCCTCTAATGTGATATATGTCATCACCTGCCACCAATGCTGCTAATCCATCATTCTAGGCATCTGATGAAGTAAGATGTAGCTCATGAAATCATTTTTCTTGCAATAAAAGGTACTATCCAATACTTTTTTTAGCACTGCTGGTAACGTTACAAATGTTAAAGGTAAAAGAAATGGCCTTTTCTCATCAAAGCAAATGACCAAGTGAGTTGTCATGGGGTTCAGGGATAGACACAAACAACTGCGTTCTGTATTATATATGGAAAATTATTCTACTAAATGGTTATATACCGTTTCTATTTTTCTCTTTCTTGGTGGGTCACTGTTGGAGATCTTCATAGCCATCAGGGTATTGTCAAGCCCCATTAGCTTGGAAGGATGACACAGATTTCAGGAAGATATATTTCCAAATTCCATGCTTGCCTGGAGTAAGTCCAATTCTTTAAAATTGTAAGAGTGCATTCCGAGCTTCAGTTATATTGAGTTAACTAAAGAGGAATTTCTTTCAAATGCTTTTGTCCCATGTCCGGTGGTGGGATTCAAATAATTTAACAACCGGTTTGCCCAGGGTCAGATTAGCTGTCGTGGGAGGCGTGGCCCAACCTGACCCTGGGTGAACTGGTTGTTAAATTAACACACACATACACACACACACACACACGCACCATGTTGTGGATCCTGGGTGCTGTGCTGCAATGGAGAAACAGGCAACAGATGGACAGCATGAGGGAAGGAAGAGGAAGGAGCGTGGAAAAGAAAGAGGGAAAATGGCCTTCAGCTTCCCTTGCACCGGCTGCTCCATTGCCCCTTTCTCCAGTGCAGTGAAGCACAGTGCCCATGATCCACTTTGATAATGAGGGGTGGGTAATTTAACAACTCTGGTTTGCCTAAACCAGTGAGGACCAGCTGAATCCCACCACTGCCCATGTCCCTCACACTTGGACTGAATTATCTCCTCTAGGTAATCCTTAAAATGCCTTCTCCTTCCATTGCCCCTATACTCTCACAAGCTGTTCAGACATCTTTTCTCTTAACAGGAGTTGTTCTCTGTTGTGCTGTCCCTGACTATGAAGATACATGTGTGAGAAGTGGATAGCTTTACTTAGATATCTTCCCAAAGGGAGGCATGTATTGCATTACAGATGGGAAAGCTGTGGCACCAAACATCAAGCTGCCTAGCAGATTAATACACATGTCTTGAAGTGTTCAGGACCTGCTATGAAAAATGCAATTTCCAATATGACAGGAAACAAAGGAGTGGCTAAATGTGAATCCCCATGGGGGAGACTGAAAGAAAAATTAAATATCAAATATTTACAGCTACATACAAAGACATATTCAAAATCTTCTATCCAATCTGACAGAAAGGGGAACCAGTTAATACATGAGACTCAAAATAACATGGCATACATTCAGATAAATTAAATGAACTTTTAGTAAATAAGATCACAGATTAATTTACAATAAAACCAATTTTAAAAGAAGACAAGAAAGATCAACGATGGCAAGAATGACATAATAGATGGAATAAAGCAAGGAATCTTATTTTCCTCCCCCAAGGGTTTGGGTGAAGAGCCAGATTTTCATGACTGTTCTAAACAACTGAGTGGGAGCCATCAGAATCTTGGAAGGAACCTCATTCCAGAAGACACCACTATTAAAAAAAGGCACAATGGTTATGATCAGAGTTAGCCTGCAATACTGCTTTGTAACTACTGCACCAGCATAAATCCTTTAGAAGATGAATTCGTCTTCAGAATAACACTTGACTGATAGTTTTATTCCTCTTCCTTCTAAATATTTTCAGTCAGAGGAAGAAAAAAATAGTCAAGAAAAAGTAGCTATACTCCAATAAGCACTTTTTCTAAACATGATAGGTGCCTGATGATAAATTTTAAGTATAAAATAAGATAAATGGTGACTCAATACATAATGCTATATTATCAGAGCTTGTTTTTTTAGCTCTTTTAAATATTTGGAGTCAATTATTATTGAGATTTACCTCAGATTCCATAATCTCTATATATTCACTTGGTTGTGATAGATCTGTGATCAAACATTATGACATTTCTTTTTAAAGTTTAAAAACAAAATAATCATCCATATAGAGCCAAAAATCAAGTTAAACCTTTATATCCATGCAGTAACCTAATCCTTAGTTAATTATCTGACAGCCTTTTCTTTGGTCACCAAACAAAACATAAATCAGTAGATTTTATACATGTGTAGATGAACATACCTTGAAGTCTAGTTTATAGCATCTCTATAATTAGTGCTTTCTCAAATTTAATGAGATCAAAATGTTAAAAGACACATTGGAAAATCCACATTAAGACCATATGGACATCTCTCATAACATGTTGCATATTTCAAATATGTCAGATGGCCAAATAGAAATTGAGGGGTTGTGGTGCTGGAGATCAATCAAGATCAAGTGAGGTACTAATACTACACTATAAAGCCTTAGTAAGACCACACCTAGAGTACTGCATCCAGTTTTGGTCACCACATTATAGAAAAGATGCTAGAAAAAGTACAGAGTAGAGCAATCAGAATGATTAGGGGACTGGAGACTAAGGCATATGAAGAACGGTTACAGGAACTGGGCTTGGCTAGTCTAGTGAAGAGAAGGACCAGGGGAGACATGATAGCAGTCTTCCAATATTTGAGTGGCTGCCACAGAGAGGAAGGGGTCAAGCTATTTTCTAAAGCATCTGTAGGCCAGACAAAGAATAATAGAAACTGAACAAGGAGAGATTTAACCTGGAAATAAGGAGAAACTTTCTGACAGTGAGAACAATCAACCAATGGAACAGCTTGCCCTCAGAACTTGTGGGCGCGCCATCACTTGAGACTCTCAAGAAGAGATTGGACTGCCATTTGTCAGAAATGGTGTAGGGTCTCCTGCTTGGGTGGGGGGTTGGTCTAGATGACGTATAAGGTCCCCTCCAAATTTGATTATCTGTTATTTGTTATCTGAGATCACCTCACCTCAAAATCTTTAGCAGCAGCCTCAAACTAAAAACATATTCATTTCCCAAGCATGATTCCACAGAATTCTTCTTAGAAAATGTTTTGAGAAAATGAAATGTTCTCCATTTATAAATGATATATCCTCATGCATATTAGGATGAAGGCCTTCTAATTTATTCCCTCTAAAATCATCTCATGAATGGGCAGGGAAGTGGGTCTCTTCACCCAGAAACTTACATGTTACAATTACATTTCATGAGGTGATATCCTGAATTTTAATCAGCCTGGTAACTAGTACCTCCCTGTATTTTCCTGTGCTTCAGACTGAAATTTTAAAATATGTGCTCTAATTAATAAACCATTTTAGCACTGCCAGAGTGTAATTTGGCAATCTAAGGAAATAACTGGAGGAAACTGTAATGAGGCCAAAATTATAATTTTAACTGAAGCTAATTTGGCCAAACAAAATTGGCTTTAATTCAATCCCTTTAAATTTTTCAGTTTTCACAACTGATATGTTTTAAATAGGATTCAACACACACATATCTGGGTAGTTAAATGAAGAATAGTTATATTGCAGTTCTGTTGAATCCTAAAGTTCTACCTGACATTTATTAGTTTAATTTAGTTTATTGACATTACACCTCATACAACGAAATTAAATGCTGTCTTCAGTATACATTATAACTATAAAAATAAAACACAAACACACATCCTTCACATTCTATACAATTGAATTGAAAACCCGATATTGTATTAATATTGCACTATACAGTGGAATTCAATATAGTTACTCCACTGGGATAGAAGTTGTTTCTCAGCTTATTTGTCCTTGTTTTTATTATTCTGTACCATCTGCCAGATGGTAATAGTTCAAAAAAAGTGTTTCCAGGATGAGATGGATCTTTGAGGATGTTTTGAACTTTCTTAAGGCAGCGGGAGCTATAAAGCTCTTCCAAAGAGGGGAAAGGGTAACCAATGATCTTCTGGGCAATGACGTTAACCCTCTGTAGTGCTGTTCTATTTATCACTATGCAATTGGCAAATCATACACAGGTGCAATAAGTTAAAATACCCGCTAAGGTGCAGCCAGAACAACCAGTTCGCCAAAAATGTGAGCATGCGCAGGTGGGGCGAACGAGCCAGATATATGGAACGGGATAGCACCAGCCAGTGGTTGTAACTACCAGTATGGGTGAGCCGGTTCAAATCAGTAGCAACCTACCACTGGGTTCAGTGGTGGAAGGTCATCAGCAGTTTTTCATTCAGTTGTTGTTTTCTGAGAAGTGTCAGGTAGTCTAATCTCTGCTGGGCCCTTTTGACCAGTACTGCAATGTGAGCACCCCAGGTCAGGTTCTCTTTTATGATAATACCCAAAAACTTAAAACTGGCCACTTGCTCTACTCAGTCTCCATTGATAAGCAAGGGCTGGATGTGTGATCTATTCCTTCTATAGTCCACTATAAGCTTCTTGGTCTTATTGGTGTTAAGGACCAAGTTATTGTCTCCACACCACAAAAGCAACTGGTCCACCTCATCTCGGTAAGAAGACTCATCCCGCCTGGAGATGAATCCCACTACTGTTGTATCATAGTAATAGTATTACTAGCATGAGTGGGAATGCAGTCTTTAGCTTAGTTGTGCAAAACAGGACTCAATATTTTTTTTAAAAAATAGCATCTGTACTGACCTGAAATAGTTGACTACATAAAGAAATTGCAGTTTGAAATAGATTAGAAATAAATACCAAAGTGACACAGAGAGCAGATTAAGCCTGTGTTCTTCATGATTAATGATTAATTGTAAGAATGGGGACAGAACAGGTGAGCCAGTAGTTCAAGAACAATTGCATAAAGAAAGAGCAAAATGAAATAACTTTTTTCACATCTTACTCCAATAGAAATCCTAGTTAATTTATAACTGTTTAATTATTTACTTTCTATACATACATCACTGTTCTAAAATATACATAGCCTTTATTAGTACTCATTCCCTGAAAAACTTTAAATAGCTTTCTCCATTCTAAATAATCAAATGCTTGTTAATATTGTTTTAAATTCCAATAATATGTGATAAAGAATTTAAATATAGAGAATACACAGCAATGGAAAAATGATATAGATTAATGAAATTTAAGATAATGTAATATAATTATACAATACAATACAATACAATACAATACAATACAATACAATACAATACAATACAATACAATACAATACAATACAATATATGGCATAATAGTTCATGAGAGAGAAGTAGTTAGAAAAGAAACATATTGCAAACATAGGTCTGGCTACAGAAACAGGGTGGACAGAGAGATGTAGTTTCAGGGACCAGGGTCTAAATTATCAGAAAACTGAATGGTATAAGAGGGACTGAACCTTACAAGGATTGTGAAAAGTAATAGAACAAAGAAAGGTGCACTAGACCAGGAGACCTTTAAAATGAATCCTGGAAGGACTGGATTAAAAAAAAAACCCTTGATACATAACTTCAGGTAATAAATTGTACATCATGAAGGACATGGGAGATACTTTAATGTGGCTTATTAAATCACCAAGGTTTTCTTTTAAAAAAATGATACTTTGGTTCATAAATTTTATGGCTTTTTTGCAATGCAGCAATACTGTATAACAAATGACAAGTAACAAATGAGAGTATAAAATGAAAATATTTAGTAGATATAATATAGACCTGGTACAGTGATTGCTGTAATAGGAATATAGCAATTGAAAGATACAGTTTGTTCTAAAGGAACAAATTTTCCTTTTAAGTAGAAAAGGAAACCTAGTAGAAAAAAAGGAAGTAACTGTACTATATTATTTAAAGTGTATCTGCTCTGGAGGGCTTCTTATGATTGTCAGTGGACACGATGCAGGTTCTTCAAAAACTTTGCAGAACTTTTACTATATTTCACACTTTCTCCAAGACTTTGCCCTAGTTGAATAGGGTTAGTTTCACTCTGCCAGTTCAAATAAGTTGGCCCACCCCCATAAGCATGGTTTTGGCTTATTTAGTCTTATCCCATCTTTTTAGGTTCTTAAATGTTGTCATGGCTGATAGCCAAATCTGATCCTAGGTTCTGTCTCGGTTTGCCTTCCAAATAAGCAACTGAGACAGAAGATCATTTAAAAGCAATTTATTAGGCTCTACCAGGTACCCTAATGAAGTGGGATCTCCCTCTGAAAAGGGAGAACCTGAAAACCCATCCTACATTCCTTTTTATAGTTAACACAACAAAGAAAATGCAAGAGGAAAGTTGGTTGGACAGGATAAAAGTAACCTCCCCTTTGCATAGGAAATCAGTTACATGTAGTCAAACATGTTACATATTTGCATCCCATGATATCACAGATGTTCATTAAAATGAGGTGTGATGTCAGAAGGGGCGTAATATTTAAAGAGAAGGATTCACGAAGAGACAAACAAGATCCCACTTAGCACTAACAAACTTTTTCATCAGGCGATTTATCTTTTCAGTTTAAGAATATTAAAAGCTATCGATTAATCCATACAGCATTTTAAGAGAGAGAGAGAGAGAGAGAGAGAGAAAGAGAGAGAGAGAGAGAGAGAGAGAGAGAGAGAGAGAGAGAGAGAGAGATAAGTTAAAAAACAAAGTAACTATGTTAGTTAACAAGTTACAAAAACCATATCATATGCCCCTCATGGTCTATAGTCTTTACTCTCTTCAGACATCCTTCTGCTGTTGAGGATTTTGTACAACTGCATCAAACTGCATCAGTTCCAGAAAGAAATTATGCAGAGTTGTGGCTCTTTAATGTGGCTTTTTAATCCTTGGCAACTGGATATTGGTCCTGTTTTTCCCCTGTCATTACTGAATTTGGCTAGACATGACTTCCACTTTCTTCCTTTCCAATTGTAATAGTTCCTTCTCTTGTTCTCATGCTTACTTGCACACCTTCTAGGTTAGCTTGTTCTGAGAATTGAGGGTATAGTTGGGATGAGGTGGACTAAACTGTCTGGCTAAAAGCTAAAAGTAAATATGAATAATGAATATAGAAATGAAATAAAAATTTAAGATAATATTGTAAAACAAGATATGATAATATTTTAAAAAATGAAATAAGTGATGATATGAATTGGAATTGGATAAAATAAGTGTAATGAATATAAGAGTATTTGAGAATATTTAAAGGAAAATGGAATAAGTAATAATATGATATTAAATTGAATATGAAAGATGAATATGTAACTATGGTCATTTTTGTATTGAAATGTAAAAATCTGGGACCACATTGTTCACCAAAAGAGATGTTTTTTTTAAATATAAAAATAAAAACTTATTGAAAAAAAGAAGGTCTCTTGACCTTCTTGTCTGTCTCCCCAAATTTAAAGTAAGCCTAGATGGGGAATCTCACTTAATACAATGCAATGATTGGAATCTAAATAATAAAAGCAATGAAATAGGCTCAAATGTTTACTTGAAGCTTTGTAAGTTAATCAGTCGACCAGATATTTCTGGTGGTAAGGGAAATTGTGCAATTCAAAAAGACAATTGGAACAAATAAACTAAAATATATAAATAAGAAATGGACCATTAGAAAAAGATTATTAGGCAAATGACTATAGATCAAGCAGACTTTAGCTATTTTCCAGGAAGTTGTTGCTAAAGTATCAACTAAAAAGAGAGGGGAAAAACCACTGTCTATTTAGATTGCCTAGAGGATGAGAGTAGTAAATTTAAAACTTTAAATTTAAAGGGCAAGAGAGGAGACTATGTACGATTAAGGCCATTTATTCACAAAGACTGGTCGAAGGTGCCATTTCTGGACTGTTTAATTCCCTTTTCAGAAAGACTTAAAGGAGGGTATAACATCTGATTATTTTGCCAAACATGTTTTTCAAACTTGACAACTTTAGGAATTCTGGGAGTTGAGGTCCACTTAAAATTGCTAAGTTTGAAAATCCCTGATGTAAAAACTCCTCTGCAACAAGGACAAATGAGGCATCTTTCCACTAAAAAATTATCTTCTATCATGCCCGAGCTATAAATTGTTCAATTTTTGCTGGAGTCTTTTGGTGGATCTGCTACAGAGTTTTCTCACAGATATCAAGTGTTGTTTGGAAAAACCATAGAATATTAACATGGACTTGATACAGAACTGGGATCTTTGGGAATGAATTATCTTGTGTAAATGTATCATGAATAGGAACATTAGGGTCTCTAGTGAAATCAGGTATATACTTTAGCCTTACAGGGAGTTAGAGATACTCTAGGCATGCCAAACTGGGCCCTTAAGAATTTTGATTGCATGGCTTCTACAGATCCACATTGCAATAACTATCAACTTGTAGCCATAGATCAAACAGCTCTAAAGGTAGTTCTGAAGTTTTGGATTATGGCTGGAATGTAGCTATTACCACTCTGAATAGTGGAACGAAGTATGGCATTCATCATATGTGCAGGCAAGACAGAAAAGAGATTTTACCTGCTTACACCAAGGCATCAGGATATGGGAAGGAGATTGCAAGACATCTGCTTCATTAAAAATATATATATATATACCAAGTTACCTTTAAGAATCTGAAAGAACAGCCCACAGTCTAAGACAGCCTGGGAAAAGCAATAGGTAATATTTTGCTTAGCGCTATTAATTTGAAAACATGGGCATTGCAAACGACTTCTTTTTTTCCTTCATTGAATTTAAAACCAACATTTAAAAACATCACTCTTTTCAAGAACTACGTTTCCACGCTATGCAGAAAGCCTGTGGTATATAACACAGCATTTCCTCATTTCAAAAGGTAGAACAAAACTGTTTGAAAAAGAGAAAACATCAATTGAATCATCCTCACACAATCTAATTACAAACCCACATGAGCTCCAAGCTATACCAGAGCAAATAAATGTATCATAGTTAAAAATGCCTGTCTGGTAGTGATACATCTTGTACTCCAAAAGTAATTAAAAACAATGTGTTTATTTTGGTCTGGAACTTTAAAAAAAACATTGATGATATTTTATCTTAGCAATAGGAGTGTAGTTACAGAGGAAGATAATGAAATCATGACGGTGCATCTTAAATTATGCTGTTGCATAAGAAAAAAATGATACATTTGGCTTTCCTTCTGCTGTAAGGAAAGAAGGGCTATAATCTGAAAAACAACTCTTATTGTACTAAGAATAATTCATACTGTAGGTGAATCAGTTTGATTCAGAACCAATCTCTAAGCACAAAAGAAAAAGAATTCATAGCTCTGTGCATCTTTTGAAGTCCATAGAAATTTCACAAATGGTTGTATTTTGTACCTGAAAACTAATTGAAAATGTATTTTAATATATTTAAATAATGGGTGACGATCTGGGAAAGATTGGAATTAGACAAATTAACAGATGGAATGTGAAGGGTTTTGTTACATAAAAAAGCAATTTTTCCATTTAAGGTGTCATTCATTTATCTTTTATGCAGAGAACAATCGAGTAAAATGCTAAAAGTGGCAGAAACATGTACTGTATGGTGTCTGGAAGCTGGAGCAGCAGATTTGGAGGCTATGTGTGCGTTAATCTCTCAGGTGATTTGTGCAAAAGGATCGTGCCCCACAAAATAAACTATAGACTGGTACTTCTGCTCACATAAGACATGAATGGATGTGAATTACAAGTTGTGCGTTGCTCTCACTTCATGAGCATTAGCTGCTTTGCTTCCTGTTTTTTATCTGGTCATTCAGAAGGTTTTGTTGAAGGAAAAGGCTACCAGTAAACAGTCCAGTAGTATAGTGTAGTCATATCACAGAATCATGTCACAACACAGGCAACTTACAACAGAGCAAGAAAGGCAATAAAACTTTTATAGGAGAAACTAATGGTGGAAATGTCTAGCATTCTTTTGAAACTGAAAAGTATGGTTTATATTAATAGCTGATACGAACCATTTGATGAGTCAAGCAAATATATTACAAGGATTCCTCTGAATGAACCAAAAATAAGATCCCAACTATTCACAAAATTCAAGAGCATTGTATACAGCAGGGTTATCAAACTGGCAGCCCATGGGCCGGAAGTGTCATATGCAGGCCACACCTATCCCAGCTTTGTGAAGGGAAAACATCATGAAATATCATGTGACAGCAATGTGACACCACAAGTTTGACACCCATGATATACAGTAAACTGTATTCATAGATGTCTGTAGCAGGACAAAATGACAAAATGTGTGTGATGAGGTCATCACTCAAATGTTGAAAATTACATACTTGTATCAGTGGTCAGTCCATAATTGTAGCATCTACATAATAACATTGTCACACCTGATGTTTAGTTTAGCATCTTTAAGGTTTTCTGTATGCAATGCTGGTTGCACTAGATTCAAGAAAAGCTATTCCTTCTCCAATCAATCCCAACATAGAACAGGCTTGATTCATTATTTAGGCTAGGCTTGTGCAACAAGGCAAAACATTTCAATTGACCCCAAGCACTCAGTTGCAGTTGCCATTTTGATATTATTGATCCCTCTCCTTCACAGATGCCCTTGGCTGTGCAGGTTAAAAAGGAGCTAAAGTTTAGTCATTTTTTTCCAGGTCTCCATCCTCCCATTCTCCGTGAAAAGCCTACCAGTTTTTTCCCCCCAGGAGAAAGGCTTTTGGAAAAGCAATCTGCTGCACATTACATTTACTTGTAACCAGAGAGCTTAGAGTTTTCAGGACAAAGTCCATATTTTCCTCCAGTGCCCTTCTCATTATTAATTGTTTGAGTCACTGCCTCACTCTTCCAAATGGTGGGACCATTCCTATTTTTTGCATTTTTTTTAAATAACATCAAACCTGAAGACATTAACAATATTATTCTAGGACCAAACATGCTTTGTCAAGAGGCAACTGGACTTTCTGGTTCTTCTTGGAAAATGTTTCACTCCTCATCCAAGAAGCTTCTGCAGCTCTTCTTGGATGAAAAGCAAAATGTCTTCCAAGAAAAACCAGAGAAAATCCAGGTGCCTCTAGAAGAAACACCTTTGGGACAACCATGACCTGGATGACTGGGAATCTCCATAGATATTATTCTAGGTCATATTTGTGGTGGCATAACAATAATAAGACTTGTTTTTGTTTGCTACTGTAGATTCCAAGGTGTTCAATATCAACAACTGACACTTTTATATTCAACTCGGAATCTCGACATCAGGCCTAAGTAAGCAAATGGAGCTCTTTAGCATTAAATCTCTTTGCTAGCATATCAAATCTTTTTATTCTTCCTTCCAATGATTCTGTTTTATTGACTTGTCACTGTGTCTGCCTGCTTAGTTTTATTGGTATTTTACAACATGATTCATTGAATGCTATTTAATTATGTTTTACTATGAGCACTGTCACATTCTTTTTCTTCCTCTAACCTGGCTTATCTTCTAATGCTGCAAGAAAGGAACTTTCAATTTCAAGTACATAATTTGCTCAAGGGCTTACTAAGTTGAAATTATCCGATTCACTAGACGCTTGCTGAAGATTTTGCTCTCATTCAAAATTCAAAAGCTGAATGTTTGATTACATGTTGGGATTTTCTGATTATCATAGTTTACCATAATTCATTTTTAAAACTAAACTAATCAAGCAGACTGAGAAAAGCTTCTCAAAAATGCACTGCATTATATTTAGGGGGCTTAGTTCCAGGTAAATGCATGTAAATTTGCCCATTCTTTAAGAGTCATGATGATATTTTTAAAAAGTGAATTGGGTCCAGAAGGATTGGTAACACTAACAATCTCTCTTGGTTTGTATTTTGTATGTATACATTCATATAGAACATAGAAGAGTAGAGTTGGAAGGGACCTTAGAGGTCTTCTAGTCCAAGCCTCTGTTTGAGCAGGAGACCCTATACCATTTCAGGTATTTGGTTGTCCAGGCTCTTTTTGAAAGCTTCCAATAATGAAGGCAAGCTATTTCATTGGTTGATTGCTCTCACTGTTAGTTAATTTCTCCTTAGTTCTAAGTTGCTTCTCTCCTTCATTAGTTTCCATCCATTGTTTCTCTTCTTGCCTTTTGGTGCTTTGGGAAATAGTTTGACTCCCTCGTGTTTGTAGGAACCCCTCAAACATTGGAACAGTATATATGTATGCATGTATATGTATTGCTGGCAGTCTTCTATAGTATACCTTGGAAAAGCAGATAGTCTTGTCAGCTGATACTTATCCTACTATGAAACCAGAAAAATGGAAATCTATTAATGTATTGTATTCAGTACTTAAGATCCCTAGTTTATTTATCTTTGCAGTGACTTTATCTGGTAGAATTGAAAGCAGCTAGAAGGATCATAATCTCTTAAAAGTGAAATGAAAGGCATAGCAAGAAGAGGAAGATGTGAGAAGATTTATCACAAAAAAATAAAATAAAATAGTTGTTTTCCCCTAGATATTTAGTTGCCTCCAATTTATCAAGACATTTTCTAATCTAGCTGTCATTCAACAAGTTGCGTTTATAGTGTGAAGAAACCACATCCTTGATTTAAAGGAGCACAGAAGCATGCTATTTTATGTGCTTTTTTAAAAAAAAATCTTTTTATGAAGGGAAATGTGTAACATATTAAAATACAGCTCATGGTACTTTTGTTTTACTTTGTTGAACCAACTTCATTTAGAATCCCAGGTAATCCTGAGGAAAGATACAGCTGCTTTAAAAGGGTATTGAAAGATGCTGTGCTTTTGCCCTCACAGGACTCAATGCCTCTTTGGGGATTTGAATCAATGATTGTTTACAGATTGTATTCAGGATGCTATCTTTTTTCACTAGAATAAGGCATATAGAGATTTTTAGTTGTACATATCAAAGTAGTCCTTGTCCTATGGCTGCAATCGAGCCCAAAATTTATGTTGTTAAGTGAGACATTTGTTAAGTGAGTTTTGCCCTATTTTACAAACTTTCTTGTCACACTTGTTAAGTGAATCACTGCAGCTGTTAAATTAGTAACAAGGTTGTTAAGTAAATCTGGCTTTGCCATTGAATTTGCATGTCAGACGGTCATTGAAAGGGGATCATATGACCCCAGGACACAGCCACTGTCATATATGTATATGTGTGTGCGTGTGTGTGTGTATGTATGTATGTATGTATGTATGTATTTGTTTTCTTAAGTTTTCGCGGGTACTTACATGTATGGTATTCAGCTTTGTTTGGGTATTTTCCCACGTCATTGTAGTTGTGCTTTTAAAGTTGTAGCAACGCTTCGGCAGAATCTCATCTGCCATCATCAGGCTTCTGTATTGCATTCGTCTGTGAGTCAAATTATCACAGCCGTTTCAGTTTTAAATTTGGGGCAGCCTACTGCTGTGCCAGAATGGTTTTTTCTTCATTCTGATTGGTTGGGAGTCTTGGTCTGTGTTTATTGGTCTTGGAGTTTGCTGTGTTCTGCTTGATTGGTGTTTCTAATATCTTCTGTCTGTTTTGTGGCTCTTTTTGTGTCTTGATTGGCTGGCAACATTGTGTTCCTTTATTGGAGGCCTTTAGTGCAGCTTGGCTCCGAGTAAATGGTCGGCTATCATTTGTTAGGAAGCTAGGTTTCATCTGGGTGCCTAGTTGGGGTGTGTTTGAGCTGGAGGTATCAGGGGGGATCTGTTTGTGCACAGGTGTTTGCCTGGCTTGTGGTGTGGAGATTTTTTTTGCTTGTGAGTGCAGGCTTCCAAATAATTGACAGTCTAGTGGAATCATCTCTTCTATTTATGCTTTCAGGTCTTTTTTCAATCTCTATGGCTTCTCTGATAATTCTGTGGCTGGGGTTTTCTATAGTGGCTAGGGTTTTGGTGCCATTGAAGTTGATGTTATGACCTCTGGCTTTCATGTGTTGGACTAGTGAGGAAGCGTGTTCCAGCTTTTTTACTGCATTTTTGTGTTCATCCAGGCGGGTACTTATTCTTCTATTGGTCTGTCCAATGTATGTGGCCAGGCATGATGCACAGAGGATAGATACTACACAGGCATCGCATCAAGACTGCCTTCAAAACAGACAGAAAAATAGCAGCCATCCTTGGAAACCCCAAAGAGGAAATTGACCTGGAAAACCAAGACATATATGAAGTCCCCTGGCCAAACTGGTAGAATCCCACCCCTGATTTGTAAGCAAGAACATTGCCATCTGTTATGTATATGTAAATAACGTAGTTGGGTTGACAATATATAAACTACAAATATATATGTTTGTAACTTCAAGGAAAAAAAACTGTAATGTATTATGCTGTATTCTGGTTGGTTAATTATGCTATAAGTTGCCATAAGAGGGAGCTATAGATCATGGTTTTCTTTCTCTTCTTCACTGCTGATCTTTCTTGAAACTGATACTGACCATCTATGGACTGATACTGACTAACCCTGTTTATTTTGATATCCTGTTGATATTGAAGGTTATTTGCTGTATTATGGTTTGATATTTGTCTGCTGTAAAAGACATGGAACCAGTAAGAAGACTTTATAACTGGATATTTCTGGACTGTTAAAAATGTGTATGACATGGACTGTTTATTGGACTGTGCTATTTCTTCAAGTAAACATTAATACAACTTGTTCAACTCTGTGTGGCTGTATATTTCTTCATAACTGTTCTCATAAACCGTTTTCTATGTGCATATCCTTTTTATACAAGGGTTACACCATCCATTAGTCTCTCATTCGCCATCAAACCTACCTTGAAGTACATTTTTCAGATACACTTTTCCAACGTACTTCCAACTCAGTATAAGAGTTCTTAGGTCAGTGTTCCAAGTAACAACCTGCAAAGAAAAAGACTCTGAGAATAGCTTCTGGGCTGCCATCTTCTACATCTCATTTAGTTCCTTTCAGTCTATTGAAGGCCAACACCACCAGTTCCATTGCACATAAAAGAACATTCGTTCCACTGAGTCAGTGTTATCTTCTTCTCTAAAGCATCATAAAGCTCTCATTATCATATGTTCCACAATAAGCACAATGGAAGTTTTACAAATCTTGCAAATAGAAGATTGCTGGTTTGAAACCTGGCAGAAACCTTGACTGTAATTACTATTTTTCTTGCCTATTTTTCCTGGAGCAGCTGCATCCTATTCTTCTTCCTCCTCCTTCTCCAAACAATAAGGTGCTCTTTTATTCTTTTTCTACTTCTTTGGAGTAGAAAGGTTTTATCCTTCACTCCCGTCACAAGTAGTCAAAATCATTTTGAGGATCTGGGGTTTCTCAATGTGTGTATTAAATTCTTTTATCTCAGGTAGAAATTTCACACCATTGAACTTAAAGCAAAAGCATACAGAAGAACAAAAAGCTCAGAGAAAGGAAAACAGCAATTTTAATTTTTTAAAAAAAATTAAAGTTTTTAAATTTTCATTGGAGATCTGGCAAGATTCTATCTTCTTATGTATACATGAAATCATTGGAGGAAAATCATTTGATGAACTGGTTGCCAATAATAAGCTGATGAAACTCAGTTTTACTTCTTGCTTATAAGTTTTGGGTTGAACAAATCTAGAGGATTGGATTTGGAATTATATGATAAAAGTTAAACTCAGATAAGAGGAAATGACTGTGATGTACTACCTAACTATCATGTATACTTTCTGGATGCCTTACACAATCCCACTCCAATTAAATGTGGAGAAACATGTCAGCTTTGAAATTCAGCTACCACCTAACACTAATACCTATAACAAAGAATGATTTCTGTCAGCTGTTGTTGAATTTGGGTCATTCCTATCCGATTTATTCTGGTGGACTACTACAGTAACTTCTTCTGAAGAGCCCATGAAAACAGCTCAAGATTTGCAGTTGTCCCAGAATGTGGCAGAATGCGTGGGTGAATTCTCAGCTAGCATCTTTCATAATGCCCATAAGTGACTTGGAAAAAAAACAATAGGTATATGTATTATATTAACAAATAAAGTTTAATATTAATAATGCCCTATTGTTCCTCCACTGAGTCCATTAAGAATGCATATGAACTTAGATTGTATTTCTGTCCTTTTTTGTTTTGTAACAAGCTTGCAAATTTTGCATAATCTAATTATGTGGCAATCATTAACATTAGCAATAGAAGGAAGTTAAGTACTGTATTATGGAAAGAATCTAATGCACAGACATGTTTTTAAGCTCTTGGGAAATATGTATTCAATAATTTTCTTTTGGTAAGATTCTAATTTATTTTGTTAATCAATCTGCAGTTTAATTGTGCATACCTTTAAAAGGTTGCTCCATAGGAAAGACTGTTAATTTGTAAAGATATATGTGATCAAGGTAACAGTAGATTTTCAGTGAATTGTTGAGTTGTCCAAGGAACAGAGAAAAGCAAGAGAAGTTTAACTCCTCCAATAATTACTGCAGCTTCCATGGCTATTCCAAATCCAGTAGAATATCATTTCTGATTTTGGAGAAACAACTTTATGAATAAGCTATTTTCTGGTCCTTTCTCTGTTGGTCAGTGTAGGTGGAGGTGATTGGGTCAGAAGGAACAAAGCCAAGATTAAAATTCCGTTCCAAAATATGAATCTTTTGGATTACAAATCACTTTGGAGCTGGGGAAGAATCCAGAAACTGACAGTAGGGCTTTCTAAAGCTCTTGAAAGCATAATAGCGTGAGGGGAATACCTCTCCTTGTTCCACCTGCTTTGAAGGCTGTCTCGTGTGTGCATGTAGAGGGAGTCCTTGACTTACAACCACAATTCAGCCCAAAATGTAAGTTGCTAAGTGAAACCTTTGTTAGATTAATTGTTGCTCCATTTTGCAACCTTTCTTTCCACAGTCATTGCATTTGTTAAGTTAATAATAATAGCATTTTAATTTTGATCAAGTGACCATGAGGATGCTGCAACATTCGTAAGTGTGAAAAATGATCATAAGCCACTTTTTTCAGTCCCGTTGTACCTCTGAATGGTCACTAAAGGAACTGTTGTAAGTTGAGGACTACCTGTACAGCCACTTTGTCACATTGTTGGTCCTGGTGGAGGTTCAGGCCAGAGGATGTGGTTGCTCAAAGAGACATGTTTCACTCAAGCTAACCTACTTTGCAAAAACCTCCTTTCAAATGTTAAGCAATGAACCATCTCCTTGAGATGGGGCGTTGGTTCTTACGTGATACGCTTCTTTTCATGGAGCTGTCGAGAGCGTCCAGGTTGGGAGGAGCTCCAGTCTCGGCTCTTACAGGCTGAGCTTGAAATTGAGGAACGCCCCTCACCGTCACGTGGTCCTCGGGCGCTCCCCAGGTTTTTGCGCAGACGAGAAGGAAGGTCCTGTTCTCATCACACTCAGGAAAAAGAAATATATTAGATTGCTCGGTCGAACAGCCAGGTTTCCCACCAGACGGCCTACGGTGGGGCTGGACGCTCTCGACAGCTCCATGAAAAGAAGCGTATCAGGTAAGAACCAACGCCCCTTTTCCATTGAGCTGTCTCGAGCGTCCCAGGTTGGGACATACCAAAGCTTGGCTAGTCCTGCGGGTGGGGCCCCGTCTGGTATAGAATCTCTCCTGGGACCCTGAAGACCCGCTGGAAGGCATGCCCAACAGAAGGAACCCCTGGAGGTTGGAATGTCTCAACAAGGGGCCTAAAGAGGCGGAGCTGTCCAGAAGGCAGTCCCGCCAAGGAGGCCAACAGATGTGCACTGGAACCGTGATTCAAGAGACTGGGAAGGTCGACCTGTGTTGGGAATTCCCCTGGGAGAACTCTGGGACAGAGAGGAGGAGGGGAGGAGGGGCCCCTCTGCTAGGATCAGGAAGGCCCCGGGGAACCAATTGCCTGGACGTAGCGAGTTCCCGGAACAGCGGCCTGCCCCGGGGGAGCCAGGTTCGGTTCCGCCCAATGGCGAGACGGACGACTTTACTCAAGGGCCCAGCTGGCCGAGGGCTGCCTTGTCTGGGGATAAAAGTAGTAGTGAAGGCTAGAGATCTGTGTGAGGACCGGGAGCGCAAGGAGGGGCCCCAGCTAGCATTGGATGGGGGTAGATGTGTTGCCGACCAGTCGCCCAGGGCAGGGTGAGGGGGACAAGAGTGCTCCTGGGGTAGGAGCCTGTTGCAGACAGGGGTTAGAGGTCGGAGTAGAGATTGGCCTTCTCGCACTCCTTCCTCTCTCCTTTTTTTTTTTTTTTTTAAAAAAGCAAGCGCCTGGGGACGACTGCATTATCGGGAACGACGGAACGAACCTCTCCCGGATCCCCGGGAGGGCTTCCTGGAAGAGTTACCTCCGGACCCATCCGGCTCCGCTCGGTAGGGAGATCTGTAGGGAGAGGATCGGTAGTATCTGGAAAAGGAGGAGGAATGGGAAGAACCCTGGCGAGGAGAGGGAGAGGAACCTCTGAAGTCAGACCTCCTAGAGAGGGAAGGGAGGTACTTGCGCTTGTTCCAGGTCTCGGCCAGGAATGGGTCGAGAACCGGTCCAAATAACTTCTCCCCAGAGATGGGGGCTGATGCTAGCTTAGTCTTGTTTTTAACGTCTGCTTGCCAGTGGCGGAGCCAAAGTAGACGGCGGGCGGTAACCTGGGACGAAATGGCCCTGGTGGAGAACTTTGCCGCCTGGAAGGTGGCGTCTGCCGAAATCTCGGCCGCGGCCAGGATCTTGGCAATGTCCTGGTGCGCCCTGAGATTGGCTGCGGGAACATGCTGCTTGAGCTGCTGGAGCCACTTGATGGAAGACCTGGTGAAAAAAGACGCGGCAGTGGAGGCCCTGACTGCCCAGGCGTCAGAGAGGTGAGCGCGGCACAGGGCCAGTTCAGCTCGCTTGTCCTCGGGCTGGAGAGCATCGAGTGAGTCGCTGGGAGTAGAGCGGGAAGCCAGGCCTACCACGGGCTGCGTCCACGGGAGGGGATCGAGCAGGGTGGAGAACTGCGGTTCCAGGTTAAAAACCGCTTGTCCTGGGCGTTGGGGGAGGGGGCCCGAGGAGGCCAGCTGCCTAGAGACCATGTCTGAGAATATGGGCGGGACAGGGATCACCTCAGTTTCCACCACGGGCTGAGAGAAGAGAGAGTCGGGAGGAACCCCTGCCGCCGCTGGTGGGGAGGGGGTTCAGGCCCGAGGTAGTCCTGGCTTTGAACAGGAGGGACCTAAATAGGTGCGGTTTAAAGAGCCCTAAAACGCGGGCTGGCCTGGAGAGAGGCCCTCGTCCTCCGACATGTCCCCCTCTAGGGGGCCTGTTCCCGAAAAGAGTTCGCTGCCTATGAGGGACCCCATGTCAAGGTCCTGCTCGTCCCCAAAGAGGGAAGGGTCCCCGGGTTCTTGGGCCTCCATCCCCTCCATCTCCAAAGGTAAGGTTAAGTCCCCTTGGGGAGTTGCCTGACCAAGCGAGGCCGCTGATCCTAGGGCCTCGGGGGCCGCAGGCCGAGGAGCCAGACCGGCCAGCTGCTGCATCTGTTGCGCTACCCTTTGCCGGATGGCCAGTTCCATAGCCTGCATTAGGTTTTCGGGTATTTCCGCCATGGGGGGTGGGTGAGACTCCTCCGGGCGCAGTTCTACAGCAGTGGTGGGCAAGGTGACCTCAGGGGCCTGTCCAGGCTGTGGGGAAGAAGCAGAAGCAGGAGAGGAGGGGAGAGGAGGATGGGTGGAGGTTGATGGAGCGGAAGGGTCCCGGGGCACAGAGCTTGACTCATGAGAGCGTCTGTCAATTTCCCTTTCGAGGGCCCTGTGTCGCCTGAGGGCATCCCTTTGGGAAGCTTTGGATGGTTCCTGTGCCTGTTTGCGCAGGTGGTGGGATTTAGCCTTGGCCTTCAGAGAAGTGCCACGAGAGGTATTGTCGTCTGCCATCTGGAGAGGAGAGAAAAAAAGGAAAAAAATTTTCTGGTTAATGCGAGGCGGTTAACGGGTCTGGGTACAGCCTAAGCAGAGGCTGGAACTCCCAGTGCTCGTATTGCACCCCCTTTTTTGTCAAGGCAACAGAATTGTTCTGCAACGTGTTGGGAAGTAGGGCCTAGCCCGGGGGCCAATCAGCCAGAATGAACGCCAAGCTGTCCCTGCCGGGCGAACCGGGGAAGGGACCTAGGCAGGATTGCAAGGTATTTGAGCAGTCCCAGGATCTGCCCAGGAGTCAGGGAAACAATGCGGCCTACTGGTAGGCCTCTGATAAAAACCAATGACCCTGGGGCCGCAGGCGGAAGGGAATAATGTAAGCTGAAACCAGGTCTGGATGCGGCCTACGTGGAGGCCGGGAATCCAAGCGCACGTTCCACGCCCCCCTTTTAGTCAAAAAAATTTTTTCTCTGTTTAAAATAGAGGTTTGGTACGAACCAGGGCCTAGCCCAGAGACCAATCAGCCAGAAGGTGAATGCCAGGCAGCTACCCCTGCCGGGCGGACCGGGAAGGGGTGGGGGGCAGAGCTGCTACTTCGCCTGCTGGGGAAAAGCTGCAGGGCCAACGGGCCCTATTTCTGCAGGAGGCCTGTCGGTAGAATGAAAGACAGGCTGAGACGTGGGAGTCCCAGGCTGCCTAATAGTCAGTTAAGGCTGCGGCCTGTAAAAGGCCTCTAGTAATGGCGGACGGCCATGCGGCCACTCACAAGATGGCGGCCGTTCCAGGGCACACCCAAGATGGCGGACGCCACAGGGGGCCCAAGATGGAGGCCGCAAGTAACGGAGGCAGCCCCAGCGGTGGTAAACTCCCAGGGAAAAATAGAGAAATTGACCCTTTGGGAGAACCAGGGAAGCGTTCCCTGGGCTAAATGGCGTTCGCGGGGGGGAAACGGCGGCTAAAGCGAGGAGAGACAGGCAGAAACGCGGCCTCGCCGGAGCGATTAGGCGGCAAACGAAGCGGTGGGGGGCAGCGCTCGAAGCGCTCGTTTTCTCCCCTTAAGGAAACAGTTCGGATGTTAAAAAACACTCCCTGGGGAGTTCAAACCTGAAGTCCTGCGCTGCCTGCCGGTGATTCAGTAGAAAGCGATGAGAAGGAGAGGCCTAGAATGCTGAACGACCGGAGCAAGGGAAAAACAGCCTGTTTGCCACGAGGCTGAGCAAAAAACTGGGGAGCGCCCGAGGACCACGTGACGGTGAGGGGCGTTCCTCAATTTCAAGCTCAGCCTGTAAGAGCCGAGACTGGAGCTCCTCCCAACCTGGACGCTTGAGACAGCTCAATGGAAAAATATTTTTTTTCAACTGATCTTGTCAAACAAGACTCAACAAACACCTTTGTTTTGTTTTAAACATCTGCTTCCATAACACTGAAGATCCGTCTTCTCTTTCATAATAAATGGTCTCTGGTCATTTTATGATGTCCAATACATGGAAATTATTGGGAATAAGATTGATGAGATGAGGTGGCACAGTGGTTAGAATGCAGTACTGCAGGCTATTTCTGCTGCCTGCAGGCTGCCTGCAATTTGTCAATTAGAATCTCACCAAGCTGAAGGTTGACTCAGCCTTCCATCCTTCCGAGGTGGGTAAAGTGTAAAATGGAGTCCCAGATTGTTGGGGGCAATAGGCTGACTCTGTAAACCACTTAGAAAGGGATGTAAAGCACTGTAAAGTGGTATATAAGTCTAAGTGCTAGTACTGTTTTCTGCAAACCACTTCCAGAAGATTTATCAAAAAGGTAAGTGACCAACTGATGATGGGGGGAAAGGAGGAGGGAGAGGGGCCCAGCAAGGTGAGAAGCAGGCTAAAAGCCCGCAGGGACCCTGTGGGGTGACAAACCAAGGTCTGTGGGGACCTAGCAGGGTGGCTAGGGTGGAGATATGCAAGGAAGCTACTGTAGCATCCCTGTGATCAATTGCAAGGAAGGGCAGATTGCCAAATGCCTGAATTTTGTTCAATCAAAATTGAGGCACTGCACAAGCCATGACTTCGGACAGGGATCATGAGTCCCCTTCCTTCTGTGCCATTATAATTTTGAATGATCTCTGGACAAATGGTTGTATGTTGGACTATTAGATAGGAAAGATGCCACCATTATGTTACTCATAACGCAGTTAGGATTAAAAAAATGCTTTCCAATTCACAGAAATGCCAAGATTGCTTTATAAATACCCATTTAGACAGTACCAAATAATGTTTACTTCTCTGTCAAGCTTTTTTTAACAGTGAGAAAAGACTTTATTATATTTAGTATCAGTAATTTTCTTGAATAAAATGGTTATTGCTTTGCTAATTTTAATGGATTTTCTACCTTCTTTCTTTAAAGAGGATTCTAAATAGCTGTATTCTGTACCAAAGTGCTAAAAAGAACGTTATTTAAACTGAGACGTTAACAGCTAATGGATAAAGCTTAAATAGATTTAAATGAAAACAAGTTTTAATGTTTCTTCATGATTCTCTTTTTATTACCATACTTTTCTAGGCAATATAGTGTTGTGTACAATAACATAAAGTAGATATCTTTTATACAGAAATTTTATTTAAAATGGAATAATTATATGTTCATAATTGCATAGAAATTTCTTCTGGAATCTACTGAATATAACATTATTCAGGAATGTTGAATTGAAAAGAATGAACTATATACTTTCCCAATTTATCTACCACATTTTCATCTAATAAACACTTTATATGGAAAGTCTGTTCTCTTAAAATTACAGTGACAAATATTTTTTTCTTTCTCTTTTGGTAAAAGCAATACAAACCGGTGTGTCTTTATCTTCACAATGCCAGCTTTGTAAATAATAGAAACCCACAATTCATTTTCTCAGCACATCCAGATCTTCAGAAGAATGAGATATCCTTTGAGATTTCATAGAGAAGAGAGAGAATAAAAAGATTATTCCACAAATGAATCTTTTTTTTTAAAAAAAAATAAGCACCACAAGGGGCGAGAAATTCTTTCTAATGGTTTGATGCTCCATGCAGTGACCAATAAACCTTTTACCACTTATTTTGGAGTCTTTATTCTGGGCAAGAGTCTGCCTGTCTCAATACAGATATGCACACTTAATATTACCTAGGACATGCAATTACTTAGAAGCAAACAGAGAAGATACAATGTCAAATTAAACAATTGCATATGCTGTTTTCCAAAGGTATTTTCACTTTATAAGAGTATGTAAAAATTCCATAATGGAGATGTGTTCAGTTATTAAGAAAAAAAGATTTGGCAGTCTTCTTGGTGTTCCAAATATATGGCTCATTTGGCCTAGCTTGGGTTGAATAAGATCTTTTTTGGGGAAAGAAGATTGAATATCAGAACAAGAAACCAAACCAAACACAAACCATTTTTTTCCATTTTCCAATGAAACTCAAGAATTTAAAGACTAAAAAACTTTATGCAATGTAATAGTAGTAATTGTGAGAGGGATCTTGAAGTCGTAGTGGACAATCCTAGTGGATAATCCAGCTGCAGCTGGCAAAAAAGCCAAAACAGTTTTAGGCTGCATTAACAAAGGGATAGAATCAAGATCATGTGTTAATGCCGGTACCACTTTTAATGCCTTCGTAAGGCCACACTTGGAATACTGCATCTAGTTTTGGTCATTATGATGTAAAGAAGATGTTGAGACTCTAGAAAGAGTGCAGAGAAGAGCAACAAAGATGGTTAGGGGACTGGAGACTAAAACATAATGAAAGAATGGTTGCTGGAATTGTGTATGTCTAGTTTAATGAAAAGAATGACTCTGGGCGACATGACAGCAGTGTTCTGATATCTCAGGGGTTGCCACAAAGAAGGAGTCAAGCTATTCTCCAAAGCACTTGAGGACAAGACAAGAAGCAATGGATGGAAACTAATCAAGGAGAGAAGCAACCTTAGAACTAAGGAGAAATTTTCAGACAGAACAATTAACCAGTGGAACAACTTGCCTCCAGAAGGGGGTTGCACTAGAAGCCCTCGAAAGTCATTTACAATTCTGTTATTCTATTCTGTTCTATTTCTATTTCTATTCTTTTATTATGATGAATTCCCATCCTTCATATGCCCAATTTCTTAAAAAAAAAAAGGCTGATGATATACCCTTATAGCCCTAAACCTTAAAACCTAGTCTTTAAATGGAAAATAAGCACTGGTGCTTTTAAGCAATTTTTATCCATGGATTAAATGATCCTACAGAGATGGCCCACCTACCCTTAAATATGAAAATGCACATTACTTACATTTTTAGTTCACTGCCTCATGCAGATTCTGTTGCCTGATGCTCCACTACATAAGGCTGAGGAGGTACAGTACTCATGCTGGAAGACTTTTATTGATTATTATATTTTAGGAATATTCAGAAGCTAAGTAGTGATTGCAGAGTGAAATTTGTGCATCCTGGTTGGAAAGAAACAGCATAACACTGTTCATGCTTCCTACTACAGTGTTGTAAGGAATAGTTTATGGATAAAAAAAATGTATAATCTCGGAATGAACAACTCATGATAAAGAATGATTGAGAAGAGTGAAAAGAAACAAGGGCAGGATAGAGACATAAGAAGAAACATAAGGGGCAGTCTCCTAAGAGTAAGATGTTTTCCATTCTGTACTATTGTTTCTCACTCTTAATCAAAGTATTAAGCTTACAAAATTCTGGAGAAGATCAAATAACCTTGTGTAAACACAGCTGTAAAAACAAAACAAAACATAACTTAACATCAACTATGATCACAGAAGTTTTTCTAAATCATTATTTATTTATTTATATCCCACCTTTATTAATTTTACAAATAACTCAATGTGGCAAATATATCCAAGACACCTTCTTCTCCTCCTCCCCCAAGAAACCACCTTGTAAGGTGGATTGGGCTGAGGGAGAATGTATCATGCAAATCATTGTTTGCAAGTGACAGGGAAGAGGTTAAACCTAATTTGTGAAAGAAATCAAGAAAGCCTATGTTCAAAAAGTAGCTAAGAAGATTTAATTGTTGCCCAAACTCTCTAGTCATTGCCCTGCTATAATATTGAATGTCTTTGTTATTGTTCCTCATTTCCTCAGGTGGAACCCACTGAATAAAATTTTGAATGCTGCAAATGAATTATGTTTTCATGGGTTCTTTCTATGTAGCCAAGCGTATTTTTTTCATAGCTTGCCAGAACTCTCTGTATATAAGTTCTTTAGGAGGAACTATGTCAAGGGAAATGGAATTCAGATGGACATAAAGCCTAACAACTAGAAAGCCTATCAAAAGACTAAACCACTATGCAAGACCCAAAAATAAATAGAACCTGCGGCCTAGCCTTGTGTTCTGCCAAAGAAATGGTTGCTGGTGATCGAAGATATCCAGTTTTGTTTTGCCAGCGGAGTGTTAAAATTACCATTCGGTTTAATTCCTTTTTTTCCTCAAATGCAGGACAATTCATTATGCATTACTCTTTGGCATGTTATACAGTGTACCAGAGTATTCATGTGGCATATTTTATTTAATTTCCTTCTTACGGTCCATAATTTTATGCACAATTAAAACTCTTCCTCTGCCTACGATTCTGTATTCAACATTCATATTCACAGCTGAGATGTCTATAATTTAATTTCTTCACTTCTTGAAATGAATCCATTTCCTTTATTTTCTAGAAAATCTCTACTCAATCAAAAGTTAGGAACTATGGTTAAATTGGTCCTTATTTAGATATGGATAGTTCAACTCTTGGAAATGTTTCTTTGACCTTCCTTCCTACAGGATCACTCCAGATTTCTCAAAATGCAAGGATGTTTAGAGAACTTTCCTGAAGAGAGGAAGATAGAGAATGACATATATCATCTGGAATCTGCTTCTTTTTCTAGTGCTCTCCTTCTTTCTCTTTTCAGGAACCAGAACTCTTAATATGAAACCCACTTTTTCTAAAAAAGAATGGCAGAGTAGACTTCATCTGTGATCAATTAAACTTGATTAATTTAATGTAGAACTTGAGGTGAATCTAAAATGAAAGAACATGAAAATTATCTATAGTGGCCGTGCACAAAATAAACACTGGTATTCTTCCATAGATGAGAAAAATACATATGCACATAAATAAGTATGTGGAATGTTTATTTAGTTTCTAAGAGATGTTGTTAATTTCATTAAACTTAATGAATTCTAAGTCTGTTGTTTAGTCAGGTTGTCAGCAATCAGTCCGTGCAAACAAATGAAGGCCCATCCGCGAGATGTAGGCAGTATGCAAAACCACGCCCCCTCTGGTCCTCAGAAAAATCTTTCTCCACAGAACTGGTTCTGATGCCCGAAAGGTTGAGAGCCTCTGCTTTAGAACAACCATATTTACAATGACTGTTGTGTGTTGCCACTGTTAGTGGATTAAAATATGCTTTGTACATTTTAATCCACTGAATTGTCAGTGTTCTCTGGATAGATTATAAACTACTTAAAGTATTAAAAATGTTTTGATAATGTCTTTAGCATTGATCCAAGTATTTGTAGCATAAGACCATGCTGCAAGTCTATTATTTTGCATTTCTGTTTTTTAAAAATGAGCATTATTTAACTTTTATATTAATTGTTTTAACTCTGATTGGATTTTTTAAATTTAAATTGATTTATTTAAGCATTTTTTTTCTTGCAATATTCTCTGGGGTACTCTGGAAAGAAGACAAATAACATTTAATATTGTTACTATTACTACTACTACTAATGTAATACATTGTTATAATTATGTAACTAGATATAAATAATTCATACCTAATGAAATTGTAAGCTTTTGGTCAGGGGAATATTCCATGTATTTTCATATTATTACACAATAAAGGTTTACCTATAGCAAAATAGTTTTGTAATAAACAATTAATCAATGATTCATTATCCTTGAATTGATTAATGTATATAGTTTCTGTTTTATTGTATAGAATAGTTTCATCTCTCCAAAACTAATACATTGTTTTAAATTTATTAAAAAAATACAGTCTATTTTGTATATTAAAAATAGTCTTTTGGGGGCAATGGGTACCTGTATAATTTTTGCAAAGCTTTAGAGAATATCAAGAAAATATACAACATAGCAAAGAATACTGAAGAGCAGTTTAGGATTGCATTAATGTCAACATGATTCCCATGTTCTACAAATCTATTTACATCTGCAGGAGATGAGTTTTAAAATATGTTTTTGATCCTTTCCACTTTTATGAAGTTTTGAAACTGTTTTCCTTCTATGTCAGGCATCAGGAATAGCTCTGAAAGTTGTGTGCGTATGGGTGAGGGAGGGAAGGAGGGAGGGAGAAGAATTGATAGAAAAAGGTAAAAGGGTAGACAGCACTTAAAGGAATTCATCCAGTTATTAGCACAATTAATAGCTGAGCTCATGTTCAAAGACCCAACCTCACTGTCCATAGAAAAACAAAGAGAGCAAGGTAAAATGATTGTGCTGTGGATAAAATAATCACAGAAGAAATTATTCAGCCAATGAAGTAGCCCATAAAATTTCTCAGTCCATTAGATCCCAGCTTACCTCAACATTAGCTGAAATTAAAAGGAAACTTTAAAGGGAAATTCCAGCAATGGATTAATCTGGATCACAGCTTGAAATATTAAATTGATAAAACAATATCAAATGTAAGTTAATTACAGAAGTACCTGGGACTCTAATGCGATTCTCATGGTTGCTTTTATCCCCTTCAAACACAAATAACCATTTCCTGTAAGACTAGCAGTTGCAACAATAACCTAAAAATCAAGGAAAAGCTCAAAATTATGGGTAATAAATTATTGCTTATTTTTATTATTAAATTTATATGCTAATAATCTCACAGTTCTAGAAAACTTTATTTAGGGAGAACTGTAAGACGAATCTGTATCAAAACATGCATCCATAAGGAATAGAAAACACTACAGAGACTATAGGCTGAGTAAAAAAAGGGAAATTCCCAATCCACTGACGAAAGTCATGTATCAATTCTGTGCACAGGGGTAAGACATAACTCAGCATCTATACCAGAAATCGTATTCAGCAGGTCCTGACCAGTTCTGGAGAACCGATAGCAGAAATTTCGAGTAGTAGAACTGGCAAATACCCGCCCCATCTATTCTCTGCCCCCCGAGTCCCAGCTGATTGGCTGGGTCTTCTTTTGTTGCCCTGCACAAGAGAACAGAGCTGGAAAGCAGGTTAGTGGGGTGGGGAGGGAATGGAGATTTTACAGGATTGTTCCCCTGCCATGCCCACCAAGCCATGCCCACCAAACCATGCCCACCAAGCCATGCCACACCCACCAAGCCATATCCACAGAACTGGTAGTAAATTTTTTGGAATCCCATCACTGATCTATATATCTCTGCTGTGAATAATCAGGAATGTGGACTGCACTTAACTATTCCGATAGATATTTTACAAGTGTTGTGATTAGAAAATAACACTTAATTCAAATGAAATATTAAAAGTGAATCATTTATTGGGAAAATAAAAGACAGACCAAAAAAAGAAACAATCAAAGACTTTAAGAAATGACTTCTTTTTGTTTACTGTATGTTAAAATATACAATAATAGTAAATAAAAAACATCTGTTTTTAAAAGGTAATACTATACATGTACTCCTTGAAAATGATGGGAATTAGAAATGGAATTTCCATCCCTCAGTGATCTGATCGTAAAGTTCATGTGAGATTTCTTAACAGTAGCAAATCTTTCAAAGTTGCAGACATTAAATCATTAAAAACACTCAAGGAATATCCAGTTAACAATTCTAGAATAAAATAATAAATAAAATCTATATTAAAATCACAATTTGGTACCCAATCTGCCAGTTTCACATGAACAAAATGCAGCTTGACCTAACTATAATGTAATATCAGTCCTTAAACTGTGAGGCCCATAGTCATTAAATACTAAAATGCTAGAGAGGGATAATGCAAAAGGATCTGCAGCATTAATTCTCTAAAATGGGTATGATGGATTATTCACCTGTTTCCAATGAATCCTCAGTGCTGTTGTGCAGAATCTAGCCACCAGAATCTAGCTACAGTCTGTCAGTTAGTTAGTTAGTTAGTTAGTTAATTAGTTAGTTTACTTTACTTTATTGTCATTGCACCTTGTACAATGAAATCAAACACCATCTTCAGTGCACATCATGAAAATACGTTCATCCTTAAGCAGCCATTGGAGATAAGCAATGTCTCTACCTATGCCTATTGATTATTCGGAAGATAAGGTGTCCCCCCCCCAAATATATAAAAAAGATCATTAGCAGAGTATGTATCCAATAGTCTCCAACTCTCCAGAGCCACAAGGAGCATATATGTCTGATTTGATGTGTTTGGTTTACTGTGTGTGTGTATGTATGTTTATGTATTTGTAGTGATTACAATGGAAGGTTAGAAACCAGGGAACCATGAATTCTAATCAGGGATGGAATTCAACAAGTGTAACAACTAGTTTGGTGAGCTTGTGCTTCATGCGTGCTTTGTGCATGCCAAATGGGCATGCATACGCAACATTTGCAACTCACCTTCTGCTGCAAGCCTGTGTGTAAAACAGTGACATGCGGCAATCCGCTGTGCTGTGTGAAGCAGCTGAGCTGAAAAACCCAGAAATAAAGCACAGACTAGAGCCAGGGCAGGCAGGTGGGCCCAACAGCTAATCTTCAGAGCTACCTGTTCACCTAAACCAGGCCAAACTGATAGAATCCTACCCCTGGTTCTAATCCTACCTTAGGCACAAAGCCAGTGAATAACCATGGATCAGTCACTTTCTCTCAGCCCTAGGAACAAGGTACTAGAAAGCAACCTCTGAAAATCTTGCCAAAAAAACTTAGTCCAGGCAGTCCCGAGAGTGAAAACTGACTTGAAAACATATATAACTTATAACCTGAAAATTTGCCAGGGCATAGCAGGAGAGGAATTGTCCAGTAGGTAGTATCTGCAAGTCTGTGCAGACATTTGGCAAGCCACATCCCAGTCAAAAGTTAATTTTCTTTAGGTGGCTTAGAGTCTAGCTAGCATCAGGATAAGACAGGAACAGATTAGGATGTCACATGGATATGCCCTCAAAATGGGCTTAGTGACATTTCCTCAAGGAGGGTACAACATTTGGGGTGGCAAACCCTAAAAGCTCCTCCTCCCTCTCCCCGGCATTGTACACAATCAAATCTGCAAAAGTCCAAAAGTAGCATGACAAACAGAATAACGCATATTCTGAGCAGCCTAAGGAAAAAACAGTGGGCCATAAGGAGGGAATATAAGAATGAGAGAGGAAAAGCGGGGGGGAATGATATAGGACATCCCATAATATCTCTGTTGTCAGTACCTATTTATGTACACATACCTGTGTAGTCCAAATATGACTTCAGCAGTTTGTACCCAACACAGAAATGCACCAAGAACTGATTGATGAAAATAGTTAATTCTCATTATTTAAATAACAATGTATACCAGCACTGATTCCCAGGGAGGCAATTGTTATTTCTGCTTTGTTAGCAGAAGCCTGCTTTTATTGATGTCTGCAGGATGTTTACTGATCCAAAGCAAATCAGTTAATGTTAGACTGGTAGATGTTCTTCATGCCTGTAGATCGAAGAGATCACTTTCAAATATCACTCCATTTTCTGCATTTTCACTCAGGCTTTTGTGTGTTTCCCACAGACAATCTGATAAAGGTTATTATTTCAAAGATAATCTGAGCTCACATTTAGCAACCATGCTAAAGACATAATGTATACGAGCCATTAACTGACAACAGTGTTTGTCAGATGCCAACAGTAAAGTTACAGAAGAAATTCTAACTGCAGTGCAAGTGATTCATTATTAGTTACATTATAGGTCATATTGTAATATTTGGCGTTTGTAGTTGCAAAACATTATGTGATGTTAAATATCTAATTTAATTATATTTTTCTTTTACAAATATGAATATTTAATGCAATACATTTACAAACATACAGATGTGCTGTTCTCAACCATTCTATTAATAACATCTTATCTAATGCTTAACTTGGCACATTTTAGGACTGAATCTTTATTTTTAACATTAAGGCTGAAGACCTATTACCATTCTTGATTACAGTTAAGGCTGCTGCTGCACATTATAACTTCTTGGATATAGGGTACTTTTAATACCTTTATGCAGCTCTACAGAAAGCTTGTTTTATTCTTCCCATGGCCTATGTATGTTAAGAGGCTTGTGGTCACTGACATTGTTTCCCTGGAAAATTTTAGAATCTAATTTATATCTCATAACTATTTCCCTTTCTTCCACATTCATGAGGTATTTTAGTAAAGTTTAAAGGATGTGAGTAGTCAGAATATAAACTTCTGTGCTGTGTTTATAAGATGGCATTTTAATGGATATGATGTAGATCAGGGGTGTCAAACTCATGGTGTCACATTGTTGTCACATGACGTATTGTGATTTCCCCCACTTCACTAAACCAGGGGACGGGCCGCAAGTTTGATGTAGATCAAGAATTAAAAATGGCTGTTTGGATTTTACATAGTTTACACTTTTTTCCTTCTTCTTCTGCAAACATAAATTGCAGTGTTAAGTACCTTGAGTGGGAAAAAATAATATTTTTTTTGACCATGGAATTTCAGTGTTGGTGGCTTAAGTAGAAAAGTAATTTTCATAAAATACTGATGCTTAATTTTCCCATGATGTCAAGAACACAAAAGAATGTGAAATGCAAAAGCACCCAAATATGCTCATATTATTTAACTCTTTCACACATAACTGTGTAACATAAAAATTGTAACAATTTTCTCATTATAGAAAATCTGCTCTTAATGCAAGCTTGGTAAACAATTCTACTTTATGCCTGCTGTTTCTTAATCAGATATTCCAACACGTTATTATTCAATGACCTTTTTCATCCTCTGGCAATTTGCTACGGGGAACAAAATGCATATAAACTGCATGCAATGCTTATCAGTGTTTCTCCCAATGGTGGGATTCAAATGTTTTTACTACCGGTTCTGTGGGTGTGATTTGATGGGTGTGGCATGGCTTGGTGGGTGTGGCTTGGTGGGCATGGCAGGGGAAGGATACTGTAAAATCTCCATTCTCTCCCCACTCCCGGGAGAAAGTTACTACTTCCCTCCCCGCCCCACTAACCTGCTTTCCAGCTCCGTTCTCCTATGCAGGGCAACAAAAAAAGACCCAGTCGATCCGCTGGGACTCAGGAAGCAAAGAATAGATGGGGGGTGGGGCCAGTCAGAGGTGGTATTTGCCGGTTCTCCAAACTACTCAAACTTTCTGCTACCGGTTCTCCAGAACTGGTCAGAACCTGCTGAATATCACCTCTGGTTTCTCCCCCCCCCCCCAGTATGAAAAGATGTCTTAAAGGCAAAGTTGTAATTTAGCCAAAGCTGAAACTTAAATTACCTTTGGTAAAATCCTCTTGAAATTACTGAATTATTTGAATAAAATTTCCCAATAATTTCAGCAGTGTGTTTGAGAGATATGAACATCAGAAGAACTAATTCTCTTGACTTTTCTTTGGTAGTTTTTCTTCTTCTTCTAATGACAGAGATATTGTTTCTATATCACTGTGGCATTATATTGTATCACAGGAAGCTGTGTATTATAATGATATGTGACTACATATGCAACTTATCTTGGTTTATAATTCCCACTATTATTAGCAATGCTAACTAGAGCTTGGGAATTGGGAATTTAATTTGGAATATTTAGAGTGCACTGGATTTCCTATCCCTGGCATTGTATAACATACCATCACAAAGCTATCAGTCCATTGATTATCTAACAAATTTGCTGTTTACTCTATCTGCTAAAGATTCTCAAAGAATTGAGGCAGAGATCTTTCCATTCAGTAATGATAGGTGTACTTTTCTTTGTGTTACTTTGAAACCATCCTGAAAAAAAGGGGGAGGAATCATCTACCTATCCAACTGAACATACCTTGTCCTCTTTCCCTCTAAAACCAGGTTGAAGTTCCCACCATATTTCCTTCCACCAATTTTGTTTGAGTTATTTATTGTCATTGTACGTATATACACAGTATATATACAACAAAAATCACATAACACCCAGATACTAGACCCAACACACATGAACACATGACAATCCCCAAACCCTCCCACACTTGCCAAAATTCCCCACTTCCTAAAAACACACAAGCATCCACACAACAGATCAAGTAATACTGTTCAACAGCTCACTGATGGTGGTCCTTAAATTCGTTGTTAAGTGCAATTATAGCTCTGGGATAAAAACTATTCAGAAAATGTATGGTCTGAGTTTTAATTGTTCTGTATCTTCTGTCAGCAAGCAACAGTTCACAAAGATTGTAAGCAGATTGGGAAGAATCTCTGAGAATGTTGTGCAACTTCCTCAAACAGCAAGATGCGAAGAAGTCATCCAGGGCTGGTAGCTCAAGCCCGATGATAATCTGGACAATTGTAATGATTCTCTGTAGAGCTTTTTTGTCTTAGTTGTTTCTTCTTCTTCTTCTTCTTCTTCTTCTTCTTCTTCTTCTTCTTCTTCTTCTTCTTCTTCTTCTTCTTCTTCTTCTTCTTCTTCTTCTTCTTCTTCTTCTTCTTCTTCTTCTTCTTCTTCTTCTTCTTCTTCTTCTTCTTCTTCTTCTTCTTCTTCTTCTTCTTCTTCTTCTTCTTCTTCTTCTCTTCCCGATATTTTCTCATGAGGAACAAAAAAAGAGTCCACAATGAACAAAAACATTTATTTGAGTTCATCCCTGCAGGAGCAACCACTATGCCCAGTGGCAGTGATCCAGAAAATAGATGAAACAATATCTACACAGAGAGGTCCCCTTGGGCCAATCCTGTAAAAGACAGCTGATAGGAACTTCTTTTCAGCTCTTTGTCCAGAAGATGCTGGCATTCCCAAGCAAAGCCAGCCTTCCCTCAACTTCCCCTAACACTGAGCTAGTAAAAGTGCTTTAAGTATGACCTGAAAGTTTGGTCAAATTCACTGGAGTGTAGATGTTCTTCGATTTACTAGGACTCTAACCAGGGGTGGGCTTCAAAATTTTTAGCAATGGGCTCTCTGCCCGGTTGCTGGATGGGCCTGGCCTAGTCAGCTTCCTGCACCATGGTGGGGGAGAGTTTTTGTTTTCCCAAGACTCCAGAGGCTCTTTGGAAGCTGGAAACAGGCCCATTTCTGGCCTTCCCAAACTTCCACTTATGCCTCTAAAGGTCAATATTAGCATTTTGCAATGTAAAATTTACCAACTGGGTAAATCACCCAATCAACAAATGGCAGCAAAAAATAAAAATAAAAAGAAGAGCATTGACTATATTTCTTTGCTGTCCACTAGTGTTCGCCCATAGTTTGCATGCCAGATGTGGCAACCCTATAATTAGAAACAAAGTACACTTGCTCATGGGACTAACTACCATTGGGCCTATGAATGCCTTAATGATTATTGGACCCCACCTGAATGTAACATCTGTGTGGAATTCATTACTGATTGAATGGGTGACGTTTAAGTATCAATAAAACATGACAAACTGCTCTAATGAATCAGAAAATTAAAGCATCCAATCTTAAGTGTCTTATTGTGACTCCTTAAAGCAGGGACATCTTTAGATATCCTCTCTACCTTATGACTTAGCTTAGTATCACTTAGCTGATGTTTGCAGTCTTATTCTTTGCTAACTAATGAAAAACAAAGTGATAAAATGACAAATCTTTGCTGGGAGCTGTTTATAGTTTAAGCCTCTGTGGATACAAACATATGCTTCAAGTCTTTTTTATTTCTTAAAAATGTCAGTGAGAAATAAAATCCTTACTAGGCTATTTCTAGCTGCTTGGAACTGTTTGACACAGAACACTGTTCAAAGGCATTGCATAAAATTCCTTTCACTCATCCTGTTTTATTCACCCCAATAAACAAAAGGATGTGAAATGGCAGAGAAACATTAATAAATCACTGATATAAGCCTAAAGAAGCTAAACCATATTTTCAGTATATAAACCAGAACTGCAATAGATCAAAATTAAAGGCAGATATGCTGGACATTAGGCCATTTTCCCCGCTCAGGCACTAGGCACATGCTTGTAAATGAAAACGGTGTCATTCTGGATGATTGATAATTATTCAATCATGGAAGCGAGGTGGGAAAATTCTATTCCTTTTTCCATTGCTGATATTTTGAAATAACACATTTCAATGTCTCTGCTAAACTCCTCAGTGCTTTTCAGCAGTGATCTCAATTCAGCTTTAGTTTTTGCGAGAAGTTTTAAATCATCCATGTAGAGCAGGGGTGTCAAACTTGTGGCCTGCAGGCCAGATGTGTCACACGCAGGCCTGCCCATTTTAGTGAAGGGGGAAAAAAGTCGTGATAAGTCACATCATGCCATCATGACAATGCGAGTTTGACACTCCTCATGTAGAGCCAATTTGAAATTTTCAACCCCTTTTAAGCTATTACATAGACATAGTTTGTTTTGTTCAAAATGCTTGTTAGTAGCGCCATCAAAAGTACAAATAACACAGCTGAAAGTGAGTCGCCTTGGAAGATTCCTCATTTGTTTTCAGTTTCACCAAATTCTTCTCCATAGGCCATCAGCTTAGTTTGTGATAGCTTTATGGAAGTCTTCAGAATTTCTGGATGTTGCTGCTAATTGCAAAAATGCTTAAGCATTTCTCAATCCAGCTGTGTGGAGCAGAATCAAATGCTTTCTTATAACCAATCCAGGCAATGAACAAATTGGACATGAACAAGGACCTGTGATAGACGTATCCATTCTTCCACATTTTTTCCCCTCTGTATTTTAATGACTCTCCTATATTTGGAGTGGATAACAATAAAATGCAGTAAAATAGTTTCTTTAGAGAATTCCCATCCTTCATGACAAAACATATGAGCATGTGACTTTTAGTTAGAACAAGAAATTTGAACTTTCATGCTGTCCTGGGTAAATTCCAGGTTATTTCCCTTTGAAACTGCTAATGGATAGAGGCATATTGGGTAATGTGACTAAAAGCTTTACCAAAATAGCTGTGAGAAGTGAACTTTATTTAGCATCTGTGTCCCTTTGGACTGAATAAAGAACACAAAGGAAGATTCTTGTTCAATTGCAGCACCGAAATACAAATGTAGTTGTCTCAAGCTGTCTTAGTCGTTGCTTAATTTTGGGTGAGCAAATCTTTTTTTGATGGGAATGTTAATAGGAAATGAAACCTTGTGGGTCACTTTATGTTAAAAGTGCCTAGCAAATCATTTATATTACATAATAATATGGTTGATCTGTATCATGGAGAAGTGTTAAGATGTCCAGACCAATTGAAAAGCTAACCTTTCATTCTTTCTTAATGATTTATGCCTAAATAAACTTCTCCTCGCATCATGAACAAATAATGCCATTTTTTCCACCTTCAAAAGACAACTAAACTAAATTAAACTGTAATTTACAATTCTTGCTGGGCTTCCTACACTTAATCTAGAAAATTATGAGTTTACATTTTTTTTGACATAGCTTAAATATATTAAGTAGAGGTGATTTACACCTTACATTTTCCTTCCTCGCTGCCTCCCTTCCTTCCTTTCTTCCTTCCTCCTCTCTCTCTCTCTTTTTCTTTCTCCTTTCTTTCCCTCCCTCGTTCTGTCTTTTCTTCCTTCTTCCCTTCCTTCTCTCTCTCTCTCTCTCTCTCTCTCTCTCTTCCTTCCTTCCTAAAATGAAACACCCCAAGCTGTTTATGGTTCCCACACTTTGGAATGATAATTGTCTCATAAGGGACTTTCACAGAAGGTGACAAAAAAAAAAAAAATCAAGAAGGCAGCTGCGAGGTTGCCTTTTCTTCTGTTATATATATATAAAAGAGTCACTGGTATTATACAACCAAAATTTCATTTGTAGTAAGTATGAAAGAGTGGATTTCTTTCCACCACAGCAGCTATTGACTAGGAGTGAGAGAATAAGGTTTCAGTCATGATTAATTTCAACCAGTTTCTAGATTTTTTTTACACTTTAATTTAGTTCTGTCTAGTTGTAATTCCATACTTTTTTTCCTGTGCATTTTGCCCCACTGACATATTTTTGAGAAATGAACTGCATCACAAAATTAGAAAAGTGCAAATTTTGAAAAAAAAAGAAACCTTAGTTCTGGATCGTAAATAGCTTGGAAAGAAATTTGGTATGTTGGAGTTACAGTGTGAATCAAACAATCTTCTTAGCCATCCCTGAGTCAGAGAGGAATAAAAAGATTGTGCCAGTTGCAATATACTTCAGAAATTTGGATTTCTCTAACAATCAAACTGGTATTTTAATAACAGTGTAATCAGTGGTGGGATTCAATTTTTTTTTACTACTGGTTCTGTGGGCGTGGCTTATTTGATGGGTGTGGCTTGGTGGTCATGTGACTGTGGTCATGGCTTGGTGGTCATGTGACTAAGTGGGTGTGGCCAACTTAATATCACTTATGTCGAGGGCTGCCTCACCTGGCCTCTCCCTTCCCAGCCATTCCTTGTCACACCCAGCCTCAACTTATCTATAGTTCTGTAAAAATGTTGTTCACCTTTTTTTGACTTTATTATCTACATACTATAGATTTACTTTCATGGACCACTGACAGGAGAAAATGGCTCACATGCTTTGCCCAAGAGTGTGATAGGTAACAGGCTTTTAAGGGGCTGCCAGAAAGAAGTGGGGGGGGGATATATTTTCCAAAGCATCAGAAGGCAAACAAGAAGAAATGGATGGAAACTGAACAAAGAGAGAAGCAACCTAAAACTAAGGAGAAACTTTCTGACAATGAGAACAATTAACCAGTGGGCCTGCCTGTCCCCAGAAGTTCTGGGTGATCAATCACTGGAAATTTTTAAAAGACTGGACAGCCATTTCTCTGAAATGGTATAGGGTTCCCTCCAAAGTCCCCTCTAAGTGTTATTCTGACACCTTTCCCAGTACTTCTACTCAGACTTTGGCATCCTCAGTTTTCCTGCCTGAGCAGGGGCTTGGACAAGAAGATGTCCAAACTCCCTTTCAACTCTGTTAAACACACATGTATGGATTATATTCATCTGGATTATAGACATTGAATGCATGTAAACCCTGAAAAATATGTGGTGGCCCTGGGCAATAGAAAGGCAGTAGAATCACTCTAGGTGTAGGGACAGTGTAAAATATTAACACATGATAAATAATGGAACAATTAAAAATAATAATAGCACATAGTTTTCTCTGTCTCTCTCCCTTCTTTTTCTTTCTTTTTCTTTCTTTGTCTCTTTCTGTCTTTCTCTCCCTTCCTTTCTTTCTCTCTCTCTCATGCACACAACTCTCTCTCTCTGCCTATTTCCTTCCTTCCTTCCTTCCTTCCTTCCTTCCTTCCTTCCTTCCTTCCTTCCTTCCTTCCTTCCTTCCTTCCTTCCTTCCTTCCTTCCTTTCTCTTTCTTCCTCTTCCTTTCTCTCCCTTCCTTTATCTTTCTTGTTTTCTTTCTTGTTTTCTTTCTGGTGCCAGATCAGCATTGTAGTACTAATCTGTGGGCCGGCGGTGGTGGTAGGGGATGGCAGCGGGGATGGTAGGACAGATGCCTCCTACAGGCTAAAATGGGGTGTGGGGGGTTGTCACGCGGCCTCCTCTGTGCCTCATTTTCATCTCCATGGCCTTCTGCAGTACTCTGCTGGTTGAAAATGGGCCATGTGGCCTATTTATTTTTTGGTAGTTTTTCAGCACTTTTTTGACACATTTTTGGATCATTTTTGGCCTCTTTTTCGGGTTATTTTTGGTCATTGTGGGCCTGGTTTTCAGCCCATTTCAGGCTGTTCTTGGGCTGTTTTGGCCCATTTTTCAGCCTGTTTTCAGCCTGTTTTGGGCCTGGTTTTGGCTGGAAGAGAATTGTAGGAGGCCATGGAGGGTGAAAATGAGGCATGGGGGGTGTACGCAGCTCATTTTAGCAGCCTGAGGAACCACAGGCCAATCCTTTGATAGTTCCAGGCTGGACCTGTGGGCTGGATATAAGCACCCTGTGGGGCTGATCTGGCCAGTTGGCCTTGAGTTTGACACCCCTGCTGTAGAAGGTATAGGAAACAGCCTTGAAAAATTGGATGAAAAACCACAATCTAAGGAATGATCAGAGAAATCCATTCTAAGAAACAAAACAGAGAAAATGTCTTAGCCCTCTCTCAATTCACAGGAAGGTGAGCGGAGCACATTCAGGCTTACAACTGTCTATGATTAGAGCTGCTCCAGTAAAAGTAATTTATTTATTTATTTTTTTAAAATTTTATTTGGTTTTTCAGAAAAACAATCTTTTTTGAAAATAGCATGGTCCCAGGTTATCATACAGACATAAAACTCATTTTCATGCTCATTTTTATATTCTATTCCATATCTTATTACCATTTTATATTTTCTACATAGTTTTTCCCCTCTTCTAATTTTCTCAACTTTGTTTTAATTATCTCAATTCAAATCATCATATTTATACTTTTGTCTGTCCTGTTACAATTTCACATTATCTTTTCTTATAAAGCAAATTTTTCCCTGTAGTTACCAATTAGAGTATGACACCTTTATATCCTTTAATTTTATCCATTCAAGCTCTTATTTAAGCTTCAATGTATAGCTTTAAGATTATAGCATTCAATATAATACATAACTTCCAGTTGAATTCTGCTTGGTACATTCTTAAAATAGACACTACATACTTAAAAGAAAATATATATATATATATATATATATATATATATATATATATATATATATATATATATATATATATATATATCATTTTAATTCATTTATTTATTAACAAACATCCCACAGCATTACAATAAATATTTTATCCATCATCATATTTTCTAAAGTTATTTCTATTTGTAATTTAACAAAGCTATCTTATGTATCTTTGCAGAATCCCTGTTACAATTAAATTTTCACCCATTATCTCTAAACAAACGTATGGTTACAATCCTTATATCTTTTCCCTGTTTCTCCATTTCTTGTTTCTGTCTTTTACAACTTATTTTCCTTGCCTTCTTCCCCCCTTCTTCTCCCTCCCCTTTTTACCCCCTTGTCTCTCTACTTCTAACTCTCTCATCTGTAATCCCCTCTTCTGTTGCTTTCTAATATTATACTTATCTTTCAAATTGTTCTTCTTTTTGGTTGTTTTTTCTAATCTTAAACCTTATACTCTCTTTCCTCCCTTTTCTCCCCCCACTTAAAATTATTTGATCATTAAAGATGGCTTCTTCTTTGTCCCAATCTTCTTGTTCTGCAAGCGTTTCTTGTTGCTTCTCATAGTTCCAGATCTCCATTTCTAAGAATTGAAACATGAAGCCAAAGAACTTCTCCCTTCTTGTGCGTCTTCTTTCCATTTTTTAAGTTCCGTTTTTAGTTCTTCTAAGCGTGATACCATTTTAAAAATTTTTAAACAACCACCCAGTTAATTTTAGTCATCTAAATGCAAAAACCAAAAATCACTAAGTAATCCAAATAATCCAAGGCTGTTTCTACTTGCTTCTTTTTTCCACTTTCTCTTCCTGGGGTTCTATTATTTTGTTACCAAGTTTCCATTAAAATATATCTTTGAGGAATCTTGTTAAAATTTCACTGTAAGTTCCTTTTAATTACAGTTCCATTCCTTAATTCCAGGCAGTCCCCCCCCCCCCCATTTTTCCAGATCCTGCCCTTCTATTCTTTTTTTCCTCCTTTCCAGCTTTCAAAAACTTTTAAATGTCCAGAAATCTTTATTTATCCCTTTGACTTTTATTTTCAGCTTAGATGCCTATTAATGTCAAAGTGGATTTTTTTCTTCAGTTTCTTGCCTAAGTCTCTTAGCTGTCAGTATAAGGAAGGGAAGAAAAAAAACCTAATCCTTTCCCTTCTCTCTCTCCTTCGCAGCTTCAAAATCTTCCTTGGGAACAATGTTAAGTTTAAATTCCAGGGTACCTTATTTGTTGCTTTTGCTGTTTGACCTGGTCAACCAAATTTTTCTCTTCTTATCTTCCTCCTGCACATTCTTTTCTGGTTGAGTTCTTTGTGGTGGCCATTTCTGACCACCGCTACAACCGCCTTCGGGAAAGGGAGTAATGACCAGCTGGGAAGGAGAGATGCGGCTCTCCTCAACCCTGCAGGCAGTCTCCCCCCTCTTCACCACCTCAATGGGGTGGCTTAGCCCTGAAACCAGCCGGCTTGGGGCGCTCCAGCGGCGAGCACGGATCGAAGCCTCAGAGAAACGAGGTTTCGGTCTGTCGCCAAAGAAGCTCAAACCGGAAGTCCCCTAGTAAAAGTAATTTATTTTACTATGTGGTAACGTTTCTCAGTCTGATCTATTTTATAGGGGTGATCATTATCTCCCCCTCCAATCTCAAATAAAGTGTTTGCAGCAAGCAGACATACCGTATTTCCCCATGTATAAGCACCCCCTTTGTATAAGCCACCCCCCCAATTTTTGGACTGTGAAGTTTTGAAAAAAATATTTTATTAGAGAAACAAGTTATGAAGAAAGAAAATTTACAAAGAAACAAAATTCGACGTCTAGATCTACAACTTCGGTCATGACGCCGAAAGCGGTGCGGGCGACGCTAGCAATCTATGCATCGGAACGAGAGTAGGAATGAAGCATTCAGGCTGATGCCTAGCGTATGCATTTCTATCGCGTACTCGCACTCGTAATCGTATCATCACGTACAATTTTTACAAAAAAGTATAGCATACTGCTGGAAAACCAGTTTATTCCTACTTTATTATTTTATGCATTTTTCATGTATAAAAAGTGTACCTGCTTTGTATATGCCACCCCCCTACTTTTTGGGCTTGAAAATTTTGGAAAAAAGGGGTGGCTTATACATGGGGAAATACGGTATAGACTTCGGTTGCATTACACGACCATCGCAGCAACATCAGTCTCCCACTAGATCCTTGACTCTCACATAAGCAGTTACAAATTGCTCCATTACCCTCAGGATGTGTCCAAATTATCCCCTTGTAAATTACTCCCAATTTAGGAACTCCTGTTTCAGAAGTTTCTGCCAAAAAGTCAGGAAACAAGCAAAAGCTTTACACAGAAATAACTGAGGACTACTCATATTGCAGTTTCTCCTGCTTCTCTCTATCCCCCAATTCAAAAGTTCTGCTCTTAGGTGTCAATTATGATAATGTTTTGGGATCGATTGTTTGAAACTCTTTTCAGAGTGGAAAATGGGGTATTAAAAAAACAAGGTCAATCTCTCACCCATCCCTGAGTCTTTCTGATTTTCATACAGTCAGCTGGGAATTCTGCAGAGGAGGTGTAAATGAGTTTGTTGAGCACAAGCACAGCTCTTCAAGAAAATTTGTTTTTAAGGGCTCCAGATTATTCTGAGAGCTGTACTCTCATTCCAAAAAACGTACGTATACGGTGCCTCTTCACTGAATGCCATGAAATTAGAAACAGCGGGGGTCATAGACAAGGCATGTGACTCAGGTCTCTATCCAGGCCTCTTGTAGTCAGGTAAACAGCTGTCGGGGTTCTTCATTTTTCTTAGAAGGTGAACATCTATCTGTTTGATAACCTGTTAGAAAATGTTCTTTGTGAAAGCCAGGCTTTTTAATTTTTGCCAGACTATAGCATAAGATCTTAGTTTGATCTTTGAGCATCAGTACAGGGCCTGAGATTGGTTATCTGAAGGGAAGGATGAGAAGTGGGGGAGAAATGACACCGTATATGGAATGTAAATGTAAATCAGTTTCACTGCAACATAAGCCTGTGTCCTCTCTGCCACTTTGGGGAGCAATTGGGAATCAGTGTGACAATGTGTTAATATGTTCACATGGCACCTTCCCCCCCCCCCACAACAATAATGGCCAACTAAAGTATTTAAATTGTACAGAGCTGCAAAGACATTTTGATGCATGACCTGACAAGTCGATATTTGCAAAAAATCAAGTACATATAAACTGGATATTGCTAATATGCCAGAAAACTGTTATGCTTTAAGATGTGGAATGAGTTGATTAAGTTATAAAGTGGAGGAAATAGCTTTGGTTTAAGTAATTTTCTAGTCGTGTCAATGAAATAAGAATTAAAGGCACCAAAAATATTCACTATACCAAGAAATTTTCACCCGATCTTTGATGACTGGTTTCAGTCAAAGAAGCCATTTCTGCATTCACGTAGTTTTATATATTACAACAATTCTATTTTAGACACTAGTATTATTAATAATAGTGACATTTTATTTATTTATTCAATTTACATAGCCATCTGTCTCACGTTTGTGACTCTACTTGTTTTGTTTTGTTACTTTTTGCTACAAGTATTAACGTGTTAATATTATATTTCTATATAGTTACATTTTTATAAAATTAAACATTTCAGATGCTGTTTCTTTGAAGGTGTTTAGCTGAACAATTTCCAGCATGTTGTTAGGCTGCATTTTGAATTAGTGCTCTTTCAAATATATAGCATCTTATTGACTAGTTTGAAATGAAATGAATGAGTTTTATTGTCAATTCTTAAGATTTCTAGCTTTTATGAAATTCAGAAAAAAGAAACTTTAGAATGTTGTTTTATGAATATTGCAAAAACAAAATCAATTTGAATAAATAATGCAATTAAATATTTTGATAATTAAAATGCTTTAATCCATTTCATGGCAGATCCTAGTCTGTAGAACATGTTCCCTAAACTTTGACAAAATAATTTTGATTAATAAGAACTTTTTTCATGAAGTGAAAAGAATAGTTTGAAGTACAGTAAAAATGTAACAAAAATGCATTAAAAAATCATGTTTTTAAAAGTCTTTGATTCATTCTGTTTCTAGTTCTCAGCCATTAATAGCTTATTGCTTGTTGGAAATTTAATAAATCTTTATATTCCCCATGGCTTTTAAATTATTCACAATACTTACTGCTCTTCTTCTGAAGGAAGATTATCTTTTTTTAATTGGAAATATTCTATTATTTCTGTCTAAAATGTTTCAAAGCACAGGTCTGGGCTCCAGCACTGTTAATAGCTATACTGCCAGTGAGCATAATAAAGGATGAGGTTCATGAAATCTATTCATTAGAAGGCATATTAACAGTCACTTTCATTAATCAAGCTCAACACATAGGAACAGTTTAACAAAAGTCCCACTTTTTATTTCATTAAATGTTGTTGCAGTTTCATTTCCATTGCTCACATGAAAAGTGAATGGAGAACCAAAACAGTCAGTCCTAAGTGTATTCTGAGCACCCTTGAAAAACATTCCATAAAACCTGCTGAAAGATAATAATAACCCTGTTTGAAGGAGTACACTGAGAAAAGACTCATTGAAATCTCTTCGCTTACTTAGTTTGCTGGTTTGCATTCATTTACAGCATCAAGTATGCCTCCTGGGTTGATCACTATTCATAATAACACAATCTTATGAAGACTGAAGTTTCTTAGGATGCTTAAGGAGTTTGGTTTTCAGGCATGTCTGCTCTGAACTGGCTCCTCTTAATAAATGTATATAGCATCAAGATTCCTTAAGAATATATGTGCTTAATGTAACTTCTTTATTTCCTTAATCAACCCAGCAATATCATTAAAGAAAAGAGGTAAAGTTTTCCCTTGCTTAGTCATGTTTGATTGTAGGTCAGCTTTCTTAGCTGATGTTGTTTGAAAACATTTCCATGGTCATGACTGTATGCCGAAGCACACAGAATGCTGTTACCATCCCACTGAAGTGGTACCTATTTATCTACTCGCATTTACTTCAGTGGTGGGATTCAGCCACTTCGCACCACTTCGGGAGAACTGGTTGTTAACTTTCTGAGCAGTTTGGTGAACTGGTTGTTGGAAGAAATCATTAGGGCAGAGAACCGATTGTTCAATTATTTGAATCCTACCACTGATTTACTTGCTTTCAAACTGCTAGGTGGACAGGAGCTGGAACAAGTAGCAAGGAGATCATTCTGTCATGCAGCACTCAGGTCTGGAACATAGTCTTTCAGCTTTCTAGCTAACAAGCTCAGTGTCTTTAACCACTGAGCCATCACGCCCCCTATTATTAACCAAATTAAACAGCAAGCTGAAAAATACATTTTCAAATCAGGTAAACCCAATCCTTTTCTTTCCTTTGCATCTTGTAATATCTTATATTTAAGTCATGGTTTTATCACCTATCCTACGAACTTAGCTATATCCTTCTGCCACTGTTTACATGGTTTACCAGATGTCAAAACAGGTATTCTCTGAAACAAAAACATCATTCTAGGAAGACATTCATTTTTAATACATAAATTCTCCCCAGCATTGACAGTTGTAGTTTTTCTCATCTTAATAAATCTTTTTTAAATTTCACTCCATGTCTTAACATAGTTATTTTAAAATAACATACAATTCATATTTGTGATAGTGATACTTAGACATTTTGCTTTCCTCTTGATTTTAAAACACATTTTATTCATCAATTATGTTTGATCTTCTACTTTCATACTTTTGTCAACATCTTTGTCTGCTGTTCCTCGACTTAAAACTTGCACCAAATTCTTAATTTATCCATTAATATTTTAACTATCTTTACAGGATCCTCCAGAATTAACAGCAAAGCCTGTAATTTATAAGTTTTTTTAAAACTTTACACCCACAATCCTCTCATCTTGTCTTATATCTCTAAAATTTCAAGAACCAAAATAAACAGTCTAGGATAACCATGGCCAAGTCACCATAGCCAACTTGCTATGGCCAACTCCCACGGACCAACTCATTGTGGCATAAGGAATTACACTAATATTAAAGAAGTGATAGAATAGAATAATTAAAGAAAGGATGTCAGAAGAGGGACAAAATGAAATGTGAATGACAAAAATTAAAATAACTTTTACATTATTTAAAATAATTAAAAAATTGAATGATTGAATTGTCCCATTGCTAGTTATCATGAGGTGAGTTGGTCATGATGAGTGTCCCATTCTGAAAATAAATAAGAGACAATGGACATCCATGTCTTCTTTCTTTATATATCTCACAGGTTTTTGTTAGATCTCCATTAACAATTACTTATGCTTTATGTAAGTACAAATCAATCTTAAGCATTTTATAAGTACTTTCCAAAATTCAAAAATGTTGAACAAGAAAGCCCAATCCAAATTGCCAGAGGCCTATTGTATGTAGTTATGCAAATGCAAATTAAATGCAATTTTTAAAAATTATGTGCTGCAGATATTCCAAAATATCTGACACACTTCTAACATTATCCTTTAATTGTCTTTTAGCTAAAAACCCACACCGATCTGTTAGCTAAAAACCCACACTGTTGCATGAATAAATGCAACATTATTTTCAGATTATCAGCTAAAATTATTGTGAATGACTTGTGGTCATCATTCAATAATTCAATAATTCAGTAATGATGTGAGCACATAATCTCTTGTGAAAGCCAAATCTTGCCTCTCTAATAATGGACACTTTTCAACGCTGACATCTTTCCTCCATATCATATAGAATTCGTTGTGTTTTGTAAAGGTTGTAAAAGTTTATCCTCAAAACATTTATAATAAGAACTTGATAAAAAATCTGGATCAGGCATCTTTTCTAGTTTTTTATAGTTTCAGAAAACTTGCCTTATTATGATAGGTCCATTCATAATTTTCTTCTCTTCCTCTGTAATCTTCAGTAAATTTTATTTCTTTAGATAGTCATTTATTGTATTACTTTCTTGTCACTTTATTTAAACCATTTAGGAAATACAGATGAAATGCTTTTTATATAGCTGTATTGTCCATCAATACTGTATCACCCTCTTGCAATTTTGCTATCATTTACTTCTCTTGTTTATTTGCAAACTGTTTTTTGTTTTACATAATTCATTTTTATTTCTACTCCTCTTACTGTTAACATAGATAATTGTCATTGAAAAAACTTAATTTGTTGAGAAATACTTATCTTCTCTGGAAAATAATTCTCCCCCCCCCCCTTTTATTTATCAAAAATTCCTTGTGTTTTTCTTTGACTCTTGACTTCTAATAAAATATTTATTTGCATCCTAAACCATTCTTAATGCGGGGCCTTTACTTAAATTATTTTTTAAAAAGCCTTCTAATTCATTTTACGTCCTCCATTATTGCTTCTTTCTGTAGCAACTTTTCATTTAGTTTCCACCTAAAAGTGTTAGATTTTCTTTTATAAACCAAACTCCCAATGTTATGATCCAAAAAAGTATTTAGCAATATGCTACATTTGAAAACTTAGTAGCCAAGTTCTTTAAAATCCAGATCATTTCAATTCTTGAAAAGGATCCATGTCATTCAGAAAAAAAATAGGTATAATATTCCAAATTGCCATTTCTCTGCCTCCATACATCAACCAGCCCAAATTGTCCATTAAATCAAAGAAAAAAAATGATTTTACTATTTTTCTCAGAAGTTCTGCCCAATTGTAGTGCAAACACTTTATTCCAATTCCACAACAAACACCCATTTTCATAAGAGAAATCTATTAATCCCTTCATAAGCTATTTAAAAAATTATACTTTGCCTTCATTTGGGCCATATATTTTCAGTGTCAAAGTCTTAATCCGGTGCATATTAACTTTACCATGTCTTTGTTGTTCTTTAAAAATCGTTGTTTGATCTTTGTTGATGTCTTCTCCTCCCCCTTGTTTAAGGATTATTCTCTATATTATTCATGTTGTTTTGTATTTTGGTTATGGATTGCACCAGTAGAGGCTAAACCAATTTTGTTGTATACACGACACACAATGACAATAAAGGCTATTATTATCTCCAAGTCTGATTGCAAAACTATGTCTCCAGGGCCTTGGATGATAAGATCAAAGTGCATCATAGGATCAGGGCCAATCTAACCACAGGGAAGATGATGTTCCCGAGGGCAGATCTCATGGTAGTTTATCATAGTTTGTTATAAATAACTGCATGCACATAGGAGTAGATCTTTAATAAAAAGGTAACCCTATAAATAGGGAACCCTATAAAGGCATCATTGGTTTTAATTGTTTTTGCACATCCCATTATGGAAAACTGAAGAAATCAGCTTAATTATGGAATGAAATATATTGGTACATTATGAGAGATTCTCAGTCATGCTGACATTATTCCATACAAATGATGGATGGAGCCATACAGTTGATGGATCTCTCGTATTTAATAGTACGTAGCTCAGATTATTTAATTGCAATTGAAGTGAAGCTCCTCTCCATCTAGGTGTTAGAATCTTTTCAAAATAACAGGACTGGCATGATGTATGACAAGTGACATTTAAAAGAAATACGATCTTATGATTTATTTAGGTCATCATGCAAGTTAATAATTAATGACGCTATATTGATTTGAAAGGAAGTTCTGAAGAACTCATTCACTTTGTTTCATATGCTTAAAATTCATAATGGTCTCTAGAGCCCTGCATTTATAATGAATTATTCTATTCAATACATTAACAGCAGCACCAAATGAAAAGAATGAGACTAAAATACAGAAAATCTGATAATATTGCAGATACACGTGCATAGTCTTACATTATTTTATTATAGGGTGAATTCCTTCCTTCCTTCCTTCTCCATCCCTCAAACATTTACCAAGGGAATGTTTCTAAATAAATAAAGTGAAACATTTCTTTCTTTCCTTCCTTCCTTCCTTCCTTCCTTCCTTCCTTCCTTCCTTCCTTCCTTCCTTCCTTCCTTCCTTCCTTCCTCCCTCCCTCCCTCCCTCCCTCCCTCCCTCGGACATTTACCAAGGGAATTTCTAAAGAAATAAAGTGAAACATTTCTTCTCTTCCTTCCTTCCTTCCTTCCTTCCTTCCTTCCTTCCTTCCTTCCTTCCTTCCTTCCTTCCTTCCTTCCTTCCTTCCTCCCTCCCTCCCTCCCTCCCTCCTCCCTCCCTTAGACATTTACCAAGGGAATTTCTAAAGAAATAAAGTGAAACATTTCTTCTCTTCCTTCCCTCCCTCCTTCCTTCCCTCCTTCCTTCTTTCCTTCCTCCCTCCCTCCCCAAAACTAAGAACATTTTTATGCTAGCAAATACATTACGAAAATTAAATAATATTTAGAACTAAGGGAAGTTACTAACACGAAGCAATATATTTATTTCTCTAAGAACTTCCTTTTCTTCTGCGTGGATAAACTAGCTATCACCTTCTCCCAGCAAAGAGAGCATAAATCTGGACCCACAGACTGACAGCTCTACAGCATGCTGGTGATACTGCACACCAGGGCTGTTGAGTTAGGATATGTGACCTAACTCAGCAGTTTTATGTAGATGTTGCACTCCAGGATTGGCACATAGGGAGAAGCAATCTACAAGCAACAAGCCAGTCTCTCTGGAGACTGCGTATTACAAGCTGGTAATAATAATTATTCATATTAAGGTTACAGAATAAAGTAAGTCCAAGTCGTATTTGTGCTTTATACTAAAAAAATACCTTATATACTGTAGAGACTTTCCAATCTCATATGCTATAATTTTAATCTATGCTTTCATAGTTTTCATTGGTCATTCAAGTCAACAGCTGAGACTGGGTGTTCCTGAGTAGTTCCTCAAGTGATGCAGCTTCTATTCTTACTGATATTCCATACACACACACACACACACACACACACACACACACACACACTTATTGCACCTGCATGAGTCATAGAGGATGCCACAAAGTTCTACATAATTTTAATTATGAAAGGCAGAAATTCATCAGGCTTGAAGAAGAGAAATCTGAAGTCCTGCTTTCAACTAAAGGGGAGAAAACATTATGTCTTCTTTCACATCCTTTTTAACTCATTCTCAAACATCCAGCAGGAAACATGCAGTAATTTGAATGAACAGCTCAGGGAATTGTGAGAAGATGCATTACTTGAAAAAAGGCAATTTAAAATGCTTTTAGGAAAACAGTCCAAAATACTCCCCTGTTTTTCAGTGCATTTCTGCTAATGGTATACTTGGTTTACTGCTAATATATGTGTTAATTTCTTTACTCATACTTCATGTCCATTACAAGAATCCTTCTTGCTCATTCTCAGCTTTACATTTATTTGTACTATTTTAAAAGGTATGCAACAACATGGGTCTAGAGACTGCACATAATTTTTACCAGCATTCCAGCCATCAACAAAAAATGGTTTCCCCACCTATAAAAGGCTATCAGTTTAAGGCAGTGGTTCCCAAAGTGGGTGGTACCACCCCCTGCTGGGCGGTGGGATGCCTTAGGGGGGCGCTAAGGGGCAAGCGGGCTGGCAGGGGGGTGCTAAGAGGCGGCAGGGGGGTGCTGGAGCTGGCCGCCTTGCAGGGCACAATTCAGGGGTGGGATTTTGGAGGTAGCTTGGCCGAACTCCTGTGAAAAGGGGAGCACAACATTGTTGCACCGCACTAACATGGGTGGGTGGGTGGAGGTGGGTGGAAGCACCAGCATTGCTCCAGCGATGCAGCCCCAAGGATGCTACCTTTGACTGCACCCATCACTAAAGTGCGGCAGACAGAGAAGTACTCCATTCAGAAGCGTTGAACTTCCATTCAGTGCTGGAGGCAGCGCTGGAAGGGAAGAGGCAGCGCCCAAAAGGGGTTCTACAAAGGGGGAAGAAAACCTTCCCTCTGCTGCCGCCGCTGCTTTTGCCCTTCTCATAAACCCTGCCAGCTCCTGTTTGCAGTCCCACATGAGGACGTGCCCCCTGCCCCCCCCCTCCTGTTACGTGTCTATTAGGAGCACCCAAACCTGGCTTCTGGAGTCCTTCAGGGCACTGGGTGTAAAACTGCATCCAGCCGGCCACTCCTTTGTTTGAAGGGGAGATTTCTGGTTCCTTGTGTTGCCATGTTTTTTTTTCTTCCATGGACGGTGGAGGAATCAAGAGTTTCATGTATTTGTGGCGTGGGTCCCTGTCACAAAATCAGAGCCTTTTGGCAAGGCTTCTTGTGTTTTATGTTACTGGCCCATGGCAGAGAGGTTGTTGAGAGAAAGAGAAATTGTAATATAATGGCAAAATAGTTCCATTTTATTATACTGGTTGGAGAGTGGCTTCTGATAATCATGAAATGCAAAACAGTAAATGTTTCCCCCTCCTAATCAAGGTGACAGTATTTAATACCTGAGACAATAAGCAGTAGAAATTCAACAATACAGAATGAACCATTTTATGTGACACCTCAGTGTTGATACTTAGAGACAGTTTTGCTGTTACAAGAGAGAAGCAGCCAGAGTAACTCTCATCTCTTGAGAACCCGACCAAAATTTCCTGTGCCACCATCAGTCAAAATTCAAATTAGTGGTCCACAGGATTCAAAATTATGAGTTTGGTGATCCCTGAGGTCCAAAAGGTTGATGACCCCTGGATTAGGCCACACCTGCCTGGGCAGAAAATAGGTAGATAGGTTAAGGAAGGGATAGAGAGAGAGGGAAAGAGAGAGAGGGAATGAGAGAAAGAGAGGGAATGAGAGAGAAAAAGAAAGAAAGAGAGAGGAAGGGAGGGAGGGAAGGAGGAGAAAGTGAATGGGATAGGGAAGGAGAGAGAAAGAGAGAGGGAATGAGGGAAAGAAAGAGGGAGGGAGGAGAAAGTGAATGGAATATGGAGGGAGAGAGAGAGAGAGAAAGAGTAGGAAGAGACAAGAAATAAAAAAAAGAGAAAAGGGAAAGAGAAAGTGAGAAAGAAAGAAAAAGGATAGACAAAGAAAGATGGGAGAATGGAAGGAAGGGACAGAAAGAAAGAGAAAGAAAAAAAGAAGAAAGAAAGAAAGAAAGAAAGAAAGAAAGAAAGAAAGAAAGAGAGGGAAAAGAAAATGAATGAGATATCTAGTCCAACCACCTGCTCCAGCAGGGTTAGAAGGGTGTGTGTGTGTGTGTGTGTGTGTGTGTGTGTGTGTGTGTGTGCACGGCTGTCAACACTCCAAAAACAGGTCAAGTAGCTCTGGTGAGGTCAGTCATAAATTAGAACACTTACTAAGCAACCAGCCATTAAACGAGGACCACTTACATCTGGTTTGCCAGTCACATGGCCACTGGCCACACCCACCAGTCACATGACCACCAAACCATGCCCAACCAGCAAGCCACGCCTAGCCAGTCACACAGCCACAAATTAAGCCATGGCCACAGAACCAGTTGTTAAGAAATTTGAATCCCACTTCTGGGTGGGGGCACTGAGGATGAGTTTGTAGCACCAAGGGGGCAGTGGACTGAAAAAGTTTGGGAACCACTAGTTTAGGGAATGTGTCACCAAATTATAAACTGCTATTTATTTGGACAATCAGATCCTATTCATATCACATCTGGTGGCAGTTAGTGTCTCTTTTATGGATACTTAAAGCAAGACTTTTTCAAGAAGAAATAATATTTGTTAATAGACATGTATATTATAATGTTGATTCTTCTGTTCAGCTTCATAAGTTTTTTCTTTTGTTCCTCAGTACACCATATGCTGTGAAAGAAGCTTCTGGAATGCCATTCAGAAAGGTAATAGACTTAATTTTTTCCAATCTAGCCATAAAATTTCACAGATTCCAATATTTGGAAAAGTACCTTAAACTTTTGAACACACTTATGGTGGTTAATTGTTCATGATTAGTGATCTGGGATTGTTGAAAAAGTAATGGCATATTGAACATCTCACTATCCCTCCAACAGGACTAATTAAAGGCTAAAATATTTGTTCGTACAAGCTGATGGAATAATCAGTTTTTTTGTTTCCACAGCAAAGTTAAAAGCTTTCATAATTTAACATTAGGGGACTCGGTGATAATTGGAATATTGCAGCAGCCTTCAGCTTCATCCTACTAATTGCTAATAATGGTTGTGGACCATAAACAGTGATCTATCCCACCAAAGAAGATTGATAAAGTCAAGAGAGTTGAAACATCTTTCGTGCCACATAGTAATTAATGTTTCTCAACTATGGTTCCAAAGAAAGGGACTGTATATCAAGTGACTCTAATTATAATTATTCAAAGTATTTGCATTCATGAGTCATATATTTGGCATGTCGTTTCCTGTTTCTGTAGCAGCAAAATAACATTTCAGGGATATCTACAGCAAAAAAAGTTGATGGGAAATATTGGCCATGGAAGATTTAATTAGCAAGAGGAAAATAAGGTTGTCTGCTTTGGAGCTGAATCAATGAACCCTATTATTGATACTTTTTTCAGCATTAGATGCCCTGGTCTTTTAATTACTTTTTAAGTAGAAATTCCTCCCCATAGTCTATTTGCTGGGCAGAAGCTTTTCTATCATACTTTTCAAAGAATGGAAATTTGTACAGTAAATGTTTTTAGTTTGTTATGCTTTCTGCTAAGTAGGAAAAATGTCCCACAGTACTTTTTAATCTCCATACACAAGGTATTTAATCCACATGGTACCATCAGTTTAATATTTTAGGAATGCTACTAAAATACTCATAATTATGCTTGATTATTGGGATGTCTTGGAGGAAGGTACCACTCTAAATGTACTACCATCAGTGAGACTCAGCAACTTAAAATTTGGAAGAGATTTTGCTTTTAAAAATCTGTGATTGGAGCATTTTAGCTTTAACTGTATATTGGTTTTACATATAAGCTATTGTATCTTCTTCAAAACAGCAATAATGCTTGGTGCAATTTGTCAGTCATAAATATAAGGTCAGTTTACTAATTATGTTTACTCTTTTATCTCATGCAAACCTTTTCACAAGGAATAGTAATGACTACTTCCCTCATAATTTTAAATAAAAGACAGAACATTCTGAAGATGTTCTCACCACCTCCTTTGAGATATCGCTGAAGTTATATCTAGCATACTGGATCCTTGTAATATTATTGAATGGCAGTCATTCAAATGGAGAAAAAAAAAGATGCCGAGGTGTTGCTCTAACAAATTCAAACTTCTGAAAGTTGACCTATCTGCAAAATTATACAACCATAATATATATGGTCTAACCATAATCTAACCCTATATTAAAGGGTCATTTAAGCCATCAAGCTCCACTTCATGTTCTGTCCAGGAAACTAAATTCAATGATCTCAAACAGATCACTGCTAGATCAAAGATATCCTTGAGAATAGGGCTGAAAGTGTACATATAAAATGGATTTGAAATTGGGTTGGGAATTATTTTTTGTGGATAATCCTTAGGTAATTCATAAAGTTTGCAAAATATTATTGAAAGCAAATTTGAAAGTATATATGTTAAAAGGAAGATAAAAAGATGCTTTAGAATGAATTGATTTTAGTTATAAAGATATTTTTAAAGAAATGTTTAGACTCTTAAAATACCTATTAAAAAGTTAAAGAATTTGAAAGAACATAGTTAATATAACTGATGATAGTTTACAAAATTAATGTGTAAATAGAAATAAATATATCAATTTCCAGAATAGGGGAGGAGGGGGAAGAACCATAGAAAAAATGTATTTAGTAAAAAGGTAAACTTTTTAAAACAAAGAGATTATTTTTGGTATTGTTTCTATTGGGATATTGCTTCTGGTTTTTAGGATTGAAATAGAAAAAAAATGAAATTTAGAATTTAGTTTGAAGATTTAATAATAGTGCAGTAACAGAATAGGCTTGTAATAATTATAGATAATGTAAAAAGTTGAGGTCATAATTATATTACTAGTTTTCTATGTTGGAAGGAGTCACAAGTCAGCACTTTTTTCTTCTTTTTAAATTTTTGAATAAATATCCATGTTACATGCATGTACAAAGGGTGGGCTTGGATTATAATATTACAGTTACCATCTTGCTCATTTTAACAATACCCTTTGTCCTAAATTGTTGGTCTGAACTGTGCCTGAATATATTTCAAGAAGAGGAATCCATCCCTTTTCTCAGTAGTCAGTTCCTTGTCAAACTGTTCTTACTCCGAGGGAATTATTTTTTGATGTACAATTGGAATCTACCTATCTTCCTTTAACTTAACCTCTTACTCCATATTCTGTATTCTGAAACGAGACAAAGGAGATTTTGAATTTCTGTACATCTGTACATCTCCCACCAAAGCCATTTTCTCCCCAAGGCTAAACATGTAAGTTCCTTCAACCTTTCTTCATAGTTTTGTTATTCATTTTTCTGAACCTGTTATGGTTTATGGTTATTTTGTTCAGATATGGTGTCCAGAATTGAACACAGTACTTGGAGTAATACTGAAACAATTATCCCCCCTGATTTGGAAATGATGCCATTGATACATCTAAAATCAATTCCTCATCCTACATTCTCAAGTAGTATTTTCTAAATGAAGAATTTTGCCGATCTCTCTGAAAACAAATAATTCTACTACATTTATTCTGTTCCTACCTATGAAGACTGTTTTGCATTTTATTTATTTGTCATAGAGCAGTTTTCAATGTTATTTATTTGTCATACAGCAGTGTGTCCCCATGTGTTTTATCTACAGATTTTATAATCATTCCTTCCCCTTCCTCATTCAAGTCATTAGGGAAAGGTTGAAGGTAAAGAATCTGGTGCAGGGATGTCAAACTGGCGGCCCATGGGCCTGATGCATCACACACAAGCCACCCCCACCCCAGTTCCGTGAATGGGAAAAATGAGATGAAACTCATGTGATGGCAATATGATGCAACGAGTTTGACACCCATGACCTAGTGCATCACAATCAATGTCTCAATCAGAACAGAGCTGGAAGAGACCTTGGAAGTCTTCTAGTCCAACCCCCTGCTCAAACAGAAGGCCCTATAGCATGTGAGACAAGTGACTGTCCAGTCTTTTCTTAAAAACCTCCAGTGAGGAAGCACCTACAGCTTCTGAAGGCAAAATGTTCCACAGGTTAATTGTGCTCACCATTAGGAGGTTTCTCCTTAATTCCAGGTTGCTTCTCTCCTTAATTAATTTCTAGCCATTGTTTCTTGTCCTGCCCTCTGGTACTTCGGAAAATAAGTCGGCCCCCTTCACTTTGAGTATCACATGAGTATCGATTGATAAGTACTTTATGCGTATGGATTTCAAAGCAGCTGTGTATCCAATAATTATTATGCCTTAAGCATATTATACTTGGCAGCTTGTGAATTATATGTTTGATGGGTCTTGACAAGGTGAAATATTGTCAAGTAACATTAATGTGATCTTATTCAGAATGAAATATGAATCCTTATAATTTTGTACGATTATTCCAAGATGGACATTATCTTGTCCCTGTTGGGTCTTTAGTCCAATTCACAAAGATTTCCCGCCATTCTCAGATTCTTTGCATTGACATATGTCTGGTACCTCTGGTGAAGGAAGGAAGCTTTCAACCAGTTGCCTTAGTGCTTTAGTGCACTGATCTCTCAGTGTAATAGGCTTTTCCAAAGTTGCATTGTTTTTCCTTATGAGATGGATTTTAAATGCTTCTCTTGTCTATTTCCTTGTGAGCACATTTAAAATTTGGCTTTATTAGAGGTAGAGGTGGTAATGGGAGTTGAAGTCTTCATGACTTGCTTCTCTGTAAATTCATTTATGTTTATGTTTTGTCAGATAGATTAAGAGAGGAATGAGAATGGAAAGCCAATGGGAGACAAAATGTCATTGTATCTATCCTGATATCTTTCACACATTCCTCCAATGACTCCAAATAAATTCCCCTAAAATTAATTCATTGGCCATAGTTTTAGCCACCAAAGAATGGTGAAGCTCTTCTGTAACATAAAATAGCCACTGAATATGAGGGAGGGGGGGCAAGGTGTGTGCCATCTCTTTTTTTTTGATCTTCCAAAAAATATTGACCTCTTGCAGCTCTTTAAAAGCCTGAAATTTTACCCAGATATTCAATAATATGGGCAGAAAAAAAAGTTGTTATTAATTTATTCAGGTTATATTTTTATGCTTTATTGATTAAATAGAGACTGTGATAAAAGAAAAATGATCATTTGCTAAAAGTTATCTGACACACACACACACACACACACACACACACACACATATATATATATATATATTTCAGTTTGTTCGGGTATTTTCCCACATCATTATAGTTATGCTTTTAAAGTTGTAGCAACATTTCGGCAGAATCTCATCTGCCATCATCTGGCTTCTGTATTGTGTTTGTCTGTGAGTCAGACTTTTACAGCCGTGAAACATGAAATGGCTGTGAAAGTCTGACTCACAGCCGAACACTATACAGAAGCCTGATGATGGCAGATGAGATTCTGTCGAAATGTTGCTACAGCTTTAAAAGCACAACTATAATGATGTGGGAAAATATCGGAACAAAGCTGAACACCATACATATAAATACTGGTGAAAACTTAAGGAAACAAATAGATCGATCGATCGATCGATAGATAGATAGATAGATAGATAGATAGATAGATAGATAGATAGATAGATAGATATAGATATAGATATAGATATAGATAGATAGATATAAACTGCCTTGTCCTTCCAGGGAAAATATGGTGCATGATGTTATTTTGAATAATTGCTGGGATTTAAGCAAAGTTATAAGGTGGTCCATCTTTCTGTGGCTTTCAATGTTATTAAGAATGCATTAAGCACAATCAATCAATATTGCAAGAATACTATTCAGTATGATGCCATGCTGAGGTAATTATCTCTTTAACATCTCCAGCTGTCCAGTACAGATGTCACTAATGGAGTCTCCTTCAGCATGCATTCTTTACTGTCTGCATGAGGCAGACAAATAAAGGAATGCATGTAATCTATATTTCATTGGACTCCTGATACTGAGACATTGAGTAGAAAGGTATTTATCTACTACAATTTCCAAGCTCAGCTATGTGGGATAAATGATTGGTGGAGATACAGATTTTCAGGAAGGCTTCAACTGATTTCTTTTGCTGGGTTAAATCATTGAACAGCCCAGGAATGCCTCAGATACTTGTCTGCAATAATGATGGATAATCTCTGAAGAACTACTTGTCCACTATAATCAGTCTTTCTCTCTGAAGCAGTGTATGGTTGGAATGATGAAGGAGCTCTGTGCATAGGTGTACATAAGCTTCTTTTAACACCAATATCAAAAGATAATCACTAGGCATCATGTCTAGAAGATAAGTTAGCATTCCCGGAGTGTGATGTTCATGAGCCTTCTGCTTGTGCACATACTCACTTAATTGTGCGGGTCAAGCTGTTGATAAAGGTTAAGAAACAGCTACTTCCATCAATTCAAAAGAAATAAAGAGCAGCTACCATTTCACACTTCTAGTAAATTAGGGGCAGCCTTTAGATAGCAATTTTGAAACTCATTAAAACATGCAATAATGATGAACCAAAACCAGAATAAAATGAGAATTTATGCAGGGATAGAAAAAGGAGGAATTTATAACATACAAATTTCTTTGAACTAGTATTGGAATATATATTTGTAGGAGTTTATTTCATCCATGGGAATTGTACATTAAAATCTAATTCCCTCATCTGCTTAAGGTCAAAATATGTAATGTGCATGATAAGATAACAACGCTCTGAAAATGATAGATCTAAAACTGAGCAAAAGTGCAACATGCATACTTAAGATTGCAAGGCTGCGGTTTAGACTTTCAGAAATATACTGCACAATACTTTTTAGCCACAATAAAGCTTTATTTTGGTTACTTGATTGTTTCAGCTTTTGGAAGGGACATGGTGGCTTAGAAGTGAAGTTCTTGCTTCATGGTCAGGAAGCTGTAAATTCAATCCTAGGCAGCGACAGATGTTTCTCTATCAGGGCACAAAAAGAAAATATCTGCTGCAAACTCCACGTAGGTATCAGAACCAGCCAGTAAACACTCAGCTCCATTCAGTCACCCCGACTCCATCCTGATGTGAGGGATTACAGGGTCATTAAAATAATTTTTTTTCCCAGCTATTGGGATTTACAGTAGAATTCCCCTTTCCCCATTTTTAATACAACAAAAAAAGAGGAATAATTTCTTCTCTTTCTTTTTTCCAAGCAGAAAAATCTAGTTTTCTGATTCAGTAATATTAGCTAATAACCTACCATTTTGGAAGGGGAGGAGGGGAAGCGGGAGGAGGAACCTTCCATTTTGGAGGGGGAGGAGGAATCATCAACCACCTCAACAGTCCTAAGTGTTGCTGTTGCCTTAGTGAAAAAATATATCAATAAAAGCAAAATATAAAATAGCTTGTATAATTTACTGGGACTGATTTTATTTTTTAAAGTCTAAAAAGTGCCCTGACTCCTTATCCTCTGGCCTTAGTGTTTCAAAAATGCAACAGACATGAAGTAAAACAAAACAAAAAAATCCCAAAGAAGAAGACCCTTTCAAATGTAGTCCTTTCTAGACCAGTTGATTTATTTACAACCAAGGCCAGGTTTTAACTTTTATGGAAGAAGGATATTTTAGCTTAAGATGAAAATGCTTCTGAAGTGAAAATATGCCTATAATACATACACTATTCTCTATAAAGGTTGCCTTGCCCTCAGAACATTTTCCAGAGTCAGTGCGTTCTATTCCACTTGATATTTTTTGTCTCTCCAACACAAACAACATCACCCTGGGCTTTTCTTACTCCCACATTTATTTATGTAGCTCATGGAGATTAAAAGTGAAACAAAATTAAATGAAATTAAAAATAAACATCTTTCAATTAATGTTCTTTTTGCTGTTCTGCCAGCTATGGATAATTAACAATTCCCTACAAATAGTCATTAGAAAATATTGCTTTTTTCAGAAAAAGCAGTACATTACCAGGAAATGCCAAATTCTGGGCTTCTGGTTCCCCTCCCCTTTTCAACAGTCATTTCCTTTGCACAGTTTTCTTGAGAATGGCATCGTTCAACCCGATCTGCTACATCAGGGGAGATAGCATAACTACTTAGTAGGTACAAAATTCAGGAGGAATATTTGTATGTTGAAAATGGAACTTCTTGTGCAATATTTCCATTTATTTAGGAAAACGAGTAAGGAAATGCTGGTAGAATTAATGTTTAATTATATGTACTGTACATAGATGAAACCCTGCATCCCTTATGTTGATGTTTAGACTTGAGTCTATTTCTGCAAAACTCACGGTGCCAGAGGTGGTATTCAGCAGGTTCTGACCAGTTCTGGAGAACCGGTAGCAGAAATTTTGAGTAGTTTTGAGAACTGGCAAATACCACCTCTGACTGGAGATTTTACAGTATCCTTCCCCTGCCACGCCCACCAAGCCACGGTAGTAACAAGTTTTGAATCCTACCACTGTCACATTCATACATTTTATTTTATCTCCACTCATAAAGAAGCATCTCAATGCAAGTCTGGTCCTACATACTTGACCTTAGATTTCAATAAATATTTCTCAATCAACCGAATGCATAGCAGATCTTATATTTCATGCATATAATTCCCATAAAAATAATCTTGGTTAAAACAATAAAAGACCAACATAAGACATTGGCTGTATTTTTTTTCTTTTTTTTCTTCTTATTTAAATACACACATGCGCGCGCACGCACACACACACACACACGCCACTTCTTTAGGCTTCTCTTTTTGATACAAACCACTCTCAGGGATATTGTGGTAAAAATAGAAGAAGGGAGATGCTACATATGCTATTTTAAGCTCCTCAACAAAAGATGGGATATAAATTAATTAAATAAATTAAATACATAATATATCTTTGTTTCAAGTACACACGAAGAATTTTTAGGTGGTAAAAATATCTTATTTATAAAAGGGCCTGGGGGGGAGGGAAGTGAGTGTCAATTGTTGACAATAATCTACAATATCATATTTTACAATTTAAATAGAACACTTTGAACTCATACTAAACCAACCCCTTGCTTTTAATTTCATCTACTGGTAGTTCTCAAGTTACGACCATTTCTGTAGCAACCACTTGAAGTTATGATGGCCCTTTAAAAAGTGACTTATGACCAGTCCTCACACTTATGACAATTTCAGAATCCTGAATCACATGATCCACAGCCATTTATCCAAAATAGTACAGTCTCCTGCTTGTGCAGAAGGTTGGATTAGATGACCTCCAAGGTCTCGTCCAATTCTGTTGTTCTGTTCTGATTCAATGGCAATTAACAAACTCATTAACTAAACCTTAATGCCACATTGGCAATAATAGACTGTTAGCAGGTTAGTATTTATTCAGCTTTTCCACTGCTGTTTCTTTTTCTTTTGAGTAGAATGGATTATAGAGGCTAAAACATAGTTAACAACTGAATAATAGTTGTTTACGATGGATAATGCTATTGACTCCGGGATCACTATTATAGATGTGTGCCTTGATAGTAGTTTAATACTATATGCTTAATTCAATAGATGCTATTCCTATCAGTGACATTACTTTATATGCATTTCAGTTTGCAGTGAAATCCTAAGCATTAAAAGACTTTTTTTTCACTAGCAAGTGAAATGTGTGCTCTAAATATTGATCAGATTATAGATCTCTACATATCTATGCTTTCATGTGTTATACTGAATCTTCAGTAATTGGGTAAGGTTTATCCATAACTGTAGAGTCTTGATTCCTTCTGAACCACATCCAGTTCCCCAACAGTACCAGAATTGGTAATTAAAAGGAGATGAAATCATGAGATTTAATAAGAAATTACATAAGCTTGTCCAGTTCTCTGTACAGCTCATCAGAAATTGATGGTTTTTTTAAAAGGAAAGTTCTGTTAAAGTAATTTGCCATATGTCCCCTGAGTTGGAGTGGGTGGTTGAAGAGGCTGGTGAATTGAATTTGAAGAGAACACCCAGAGTTGATGATGCATGAATTTTCTTTGTGAGTGTAACGTTCATGTAAAATGGATTGTATTGTGGAGCGGCGGAGGAACGAGGCTGAGCCAGAGTGAAACGTAAAAGGGCTTTATTGCAATGAATAAAGGGTTGCCGTGTCTGCCTCCTAACTAGGCAGGGTAGCTGGCGGCAACGGGGCTGGCACTGCTCGACAGCCGCCTTTTATAGCCAGCTGTCAAACGGTGCCAGCCAATGGGAGCGGCTGGTGCTCCCGCTCAAACAGCGGACTTGATTGGGGACTCCAACCAGTCCCAAAGACATAACACTCCTTTCCCCCAGCTGGGAGCATGCGTAGTCCTTCAGGTAAGTTGGTTGTCTGCGCTGGCGGCAAGAATGTCGCAACCCGGGCAAGCTGCTGGCTGGCGTCAAGTCCTTGCCCCCAGGAATCGTCTCGGAGGTTGTTGGGGAGTGGGCTCGGTCCAGTGTGGTGCTCTGTGAATTAGGTAAGTCCCCCTGTTCGGGCTGACCTTGGCGAGTCGCTTGGTCCGGCCGGCAGACAGGTTCGCTTGGCTGTTGGTTCGGTGTCCCTTGTTGGTAGCTCGGGCCCTCCAGCAAACTCTCCTGGTCGATGGGGTAGATCGGATCCTGCAGGGAGCTTCCGTCTGGGTAGGCTGGTACCGGCAGGGAGTCCTCGGTGCTAGGAGGTTGGGCTGGGTTGGTATCAGTTGTGCTTCTCCATCGCCTTCTGAGCTGGTCCACGTGTCTACGCCACAGGCGTCCATCTTCCAGGAGGACCCGGTAGGATCTAGGACCTGTGACTGACACAACTTGACCTGGTACCCACAGAGGATCCCCTGCATAATTCCTGGCGTACACCAGGTCATGCAGGGCAAAGTCCCTGACCAAACTGTCAGATCCTAAAGGGGTGTCTGGGCAGTAGTGGGGGTGCAACCTGTCCAGGGTGGTCCTAAGGCGTCTCCCCATCAAGAGCTCAGCAGGGGATTTATTTGTAGCGGTGCATGGCGTCGTATGTTGGCTCAGGAGGTAATGTGACAGTTTGGAGTGCCAGTTTTCCTGGCCAAACCTGGCAAGTGCCTCTTTTGCTGACCTGACTGCCCTCTCAGCCATCCTGTTGCTAGCGGGGTGAAAGAGGACTGTAAGGATGTGTCTGATGCCCAAGTTGGCAACGTACATGCTAAACTCACACGACGTGAACTGGGGGCCATTGTCAGACACCAGCGTGTCAGGGAGCCCATGGGTAACGAAGAGGCGGGTCAGAGCCTTAACAATTGCTTGAGTGGTTGTCGAGGGTAGCAGGGCCATTTGGAGTAAGAGTCTACTACAACCAAGAAGGTCCTGCCATGTACTGGTCCAGCCAGGTCGATGTGCAGGCGAGACCAAGGACCACTAGCACTCTCCCACTTGGTAGGCGTAGCTGCTGGTGGGGCAGCCCTGGTTTCTTGGCAAGGTTGGCATGAGCTTACCCAGCTGGAGATTTGGGCATCCATGCCGGGCCACCAAACGTGGCTGCGGGCCAGAGCCTTCATCCTTACGATGCCCGGGTGGCCCTCGTGAAGTACCTTCAGGATGGGTACACGAAGAGTGGCTGGGATGACTACCCTTGTCCCCACAACAGACATCCTTGTAGTTTCGACAATTCCTGCTTACGGGTTTTGAAAGGAGCAAAGTCAGCAGTGTATTGCGTTTCCGCCACCCCTTCCCACCCAGTCCATAACTTGGGCAATTATTCTGTCTTTTTTGAGTGCGCAGCAATGTCCTCGGCTGTAACCGGCAATTTAAGTTCATTAACTTCAAAAATGGCATGAACAGGTGCTGGGTCTTCGACTGGGACTGGTAGGGGGCAGCGACTAAGGGGCATCGGCGTGACTCAAGTTTTTTCCCGGGCGATGCACCAACTTGAATGAATAAGCGGCCAGGAACAAAGTCCACCTGGTCATTCTAGGTGATAGTACCTGCAGGGTTTGCTTATCCCCTGATAACAGCCCCAGGAGTGGTTTATGGTCAGTTATAAGTTCAAAATGGTGCCCAAACAAAAATTCATGAAACTTTTTTACTGCAGCTACTGCAGCCAAGGCCTCCTTATCTATTTGGCTGTAGTTCCTTTCTGCAGTAGAGAAGGTCCTAGAGAAGAAAGCAATTGGTGCCTCGGAACCATTGGGAAGCCTGTGGCTCAGAACAGCCCCAATCCCAAAGGGGGATGAATCAGCAGCTAGGACCAGGGAAAGTCGTTGATCATATTGGATTAAAACTGCATCAGATGTGAGTAAGGATTTGACTGCCTTGAAGGCATGGGCTTCCTTGGGTCCCCAATGCCAGGGGGATTCTTTGTCTAACAGTCTGTGTAAGGGTTCAGCAATAGATGCTTTGTGCGGGAGAAATGAAGTGTAAAAGTTTAGTAGCCCCAGAAAGGCTTGGAGCTCCGTCTTGTTAGTTGGTGTAGGCGCCTCATGGATAGCCTTTACTTTGGATTCGATTGGGTGAATGCCAGAGGCATCTATCCTATATCCCAGAAAGTCCACTTGCCTAGTGGCGATGGCGCACTTCTCCCTTTTAAGTTTGAGGCCATGCTGCCTAAACTTCTCTAGGACTGCTCTGACCCTTTGTATGAGCTGAGGTCTGTCAACTGCTGAGACTAAGATGTCATCGAAATAAGGGACAACCCCTGGGAGACCTTGGAGAATCCTTTCCATGAGTGATTGGAATATACCCGGGGCTACACTAACACCGAATTGGAGGCGTTTGCACTTGAATGCCCCTCTATGTGTGACTATGGTTTGTAATTCAGCTGTCTGATCATCAACAGGGAACTGTTGGTATGCCTGGGACATGTCTAATTTGGCAAAAATGGTGCCGGGTTCAAGGTGTGTAACAGGTGTTGAATAACAGGGACCGGGTAGGCACTGACCTGCAGATAACGGTTGAGGGTGGTTTTATAGTCTGCGCAGATCCTTAAAGTGCCATCTTTCTTGAGTGGGGTGACTATGGGGGTCTCCCATTTGGCAAAGTCAGTTGGTTCTAACACCCTTGCTTTAGTAACTTATCTAATTCTAAATCTAACTTGGGACGGATGGCGAAAGGCACCCTGCGTGGCTTAAGGCGAAGAGGAATTGCCTGGGGGTCCACAGAGAAGGAGATGGGGTGCCAGAATAACAGCCCAGCTCGCTGCTAAAAACATCAGAGTAATCTGAGAATAGGGCGTCTACGTCAGAAGTTGAGACAGCATGGATCCCAGTTACACTAAGGCCGAGGAGGGGAACCAATCTAGCCCCAACAGAGTGGGAGGGCACCATTAACAACCACCAAAGGCAAATGGCCTTTAAAGGCTTGGAACTGAACTAAAAACTTGCCTTTCCCGAGGACAGGGATGTTCTTGCCCTGGTAGTCCCGCAGTGTCAGGTGGCATCTCTGCAGCTTCTTCTTCACAAATCTGGGATGAATCTTCTTTAGGGTTTCCCAGGAGATGATTGAAAGTGCAGATCCCGTGTCTACTTCCATCCTGCAGGGCTTACCTTCTAAAGAAACAGAAATACTGATTTTATTAGGAGTCTGGGAAGTTTGGTTAGCGTGGTAGCAGGTATCCACTTGCCTTTGAAAATTAGTAGGTGGTGGAGGTCTTTGAGGAAAGGTTCGCCCTGCTTGGCAGATTCTAGCGAGGTGGCCTTTCTTTTGACAATTCAGGCAGATGGCGTTCTTAAACCTGCAGGATGCCCTAGAGTGGGAGCCCCCGCAAGCTAGGCAAATGGGAGGTTGCTTGGGGGCGAAGTTGTTTCTCTGCCCTGCTCCTACCTGTGAAGGTTTTTGTTGCTTAAGGTGGTTAATGTCTGTTGAGTCTATGGGGTCTTCTTCAAGGGAAACTTCCTCTGAATGAATAGTGGAACTGCTGGGTTTTAAAGGAGTTCCTTGAATTTCAGCTGCTGATAGGGCAGAGAGCTCAGCAGCTTGGGCTTCCTCCACGGCTAAAGCTAGGTTTAAGTCCTTTTTTGCTAGCAAACGTCTTTGAAGCCTAAGGTCTCTAACCCCACAGACGATCTGGTCTAATAACATGTCTTCTAGGTAGTCTCTGAAACCACACTGTAAGGCAGCTGTCCTCAGAGCAGCCATATACTCGTTAATTGACTCTCCCTCAGCCTGCCTTCTAGTTCTGAAAGCATATCTCCTGGCTATCTGGGATGGCTTAGGTGAGTAGTGGTTGGAGAGGATCTCTTGGAGTTCATCCCAAGGTATGCTCCTGATAGCGCGAGGGGCGACTAGTGCTGTAGCGGTGTCAAAAACCGCAGCCCCACAGTAGCTGAGGAAGTAGGATTTTTTCCTGTGTTCAGCAGCATCTGCTAAACCGATGGCATCGAGGAAGTAGCTGAAACGATTTTTGTATGAGTCCCACGTTTCCTCGGCTGGCTTGAATGGTGGGAATGTCGGATTGGCATTCATTTTTTGAAGCGGCAGGGTTCGTCCCCTTCAGTCGTGATTCAAAATTCGCGCTCTTAGAAGAGCGCTAGCGGCTGTGCTTATCAGGCGGTGTCTGTCTCTCCGGCTATGGAGGCTTTTTGAATTTCGCGCCCTTTGTGAGCGCCGGCGGCTGCGGCTTCAGCGCCCGTGGCTTCGCTCTTAGTGACTACAGCTCAAAAGCTATGGAGGCTTTTTTGAATTTCGCGCTCTTTGTGAGCATCGGCGGCTGCGGCTTCAGCGCCCGTGGCTTCGCTCTCAGTGACCACAGCTCCTCTGAATTGCACGTCTGGCAGCCTTCGATTGCATCCCGCCCTCGTCGCCAGTGTTGTGGAGCGGCGGAGGAACGAGGCTGAGCCAGAGTGAAACGTAAAAAGGCTTTATTGCAATGAATAAAGGGTTGCCGCGTCTGCCTCCTAACTAGGCAGGGTAGCTGGCGGCAACGGGGCTGGCACTGCTCGACAGCCGCCTTTTATAGCCAGCTGTCAAACGGTGCCAGCCAATGGGAGCGGCTGGTGCTCCCGCTCAAACAGCGGACCTGATTGGGGACTCCAACCAGTCCCAAAGACATAACAGATTGCATGCCATGGCTTACCACTTAGCAACTGGGTTTAATGTGGATCTGAGAAATATTAAGGACTTTGAACTTTATTTTAAGAGGCTTTGAAGAATTTGAATTTCTGTTATTATTGTACACTGCTTTGAGGTGCCATTGTTTTGAAAGATAACATATTCTATATTGTGTCTGGATAAATATGCAGATCACAAATAGAGAAGGAGATTCAATAGAGCATTTTCCATGGTTTAGATTGTGTGCAGTTAATCATATAGGCCTTTTCATTAAATGACTATTTCAGAGGGCAACCTGTTATGGCTAGGAGGACCTTTGTACACCTTCAGGTTGTGAACCAGTTGCAACCATTCCTCGACCAGGAAATGCTGCTCACTGTCACTTATGCCCTCATGCCTTCTTATCTGGACTACTGCAAGGCCTTCAACATGGATTCCTGCTTGAAGAGCATTTAGAAGCTTTAGCTGGTACTGAACATGGGTAGTATGGAATATCAGTTATTCATCACATGTGACATCACAACTTTGTGAGCTGTATTGCTTGATTGCCAGTGTACTTCAGGTGCAATTAAAGGTGCCAGTTGTCACTTTGAAAGCCCTTCATGTCTTGTCCTAAGGGACAGTCTCAGTCCAATTATTTCTACCAGCCGGTTCAATTTGGCTGGTGTGTTCCAAGTCCCATTGGCTAAGGAATGGCAGTTGGTGGGACCAAGAAGATCAACCTTTTTGGCCATAGCATACATGCTCTGGAATAATCTCCCTCCACAGATTAGGCTGTCCTCAACTCTGCTGTCATTTTGCAAGGCCATAAAGATCTGGTTTTAGACTGAGGGCCCTAGTCCACCTCAGTGTGTGAGGTATCTCATTTCCTGATTGTGGTATGATTAATGATTGTTGTATTTCTTGTGGCTAGGAAACATCTCCAATGGAGATTACCTTCACCCTAAACTCTGCTGAAGATGTTACCTAGCCTGGTAATGAAACGTTTGGAAAGCAACCTAACCCACAAACTTGGAGAATGAACCTTCACCCTCATCCTTCACCCGAGCTACAGCTATTTAACACTATTGTATGACAGCTTTATTAAATGATTAAATATATGTAATATATATCATATACTTGTGCTGGAATAACTTTAAACAAAAGAATTGGAAAAAAGATTGGTTTTGGTCCATCTTTTGCACAAGGGTCTCCATAATAATTGGATTCCTATATACTTACTCTTGAGAAAATAAAAAGCAACTTGTAACTCCTGAGAAGATCGCTATGTATTGTGTGGTGTAATGCTCAGTAATACTAGTGAAGTTACACTGGAAAGTAACTCCACTGATTCTCATAGTCTTCTCAATTCTTTTGATTTGATAAGATGATCGTTCTGGGCTATCTTTTAAGAGTGGTGTTTGGTGTCTGTTGTTAGAATAGAATAGAATAGAATAGAATAGAATAGAATAGAATACTTTATTGGCCAAGTGTGATTGGACCCACAAGGAATTGGTCTTGGTGTAAATATACATAAAGAAAGGGTACATTCGTTAAGAATCAAGAATCATAACGTACAACACTTAATGATAGTCATAGGATACAATCAACAATCAAATCATACTAGGAAACAATCAAGTGAGAGGGGTTGGGTGATAAGGAGTGGTGAGAAGATTAACAGTAATAGTAGTGTACACTTTGTAAATAGATGAACAGTGTTGAGGGAATTATTTGTTTAGCAGAGAGATGACTTTTGGGAAAAAACTGTTCTTGTGTCTAGTTGTTCTGGTGTGCAGTGCTCTTGTTTTGAGGGAAGGAATTGAAACAGTTTATGTCTGGGATGTGCCCTGGGGTCTGTAAATATTTTCACAGCCCTCTTTTTGACTCGTGCAGTATACAGGTCCTCGATTGAAGGCAGGTAGGTAGTAACTGTTTTTTTCTGCAGTCCTAATTATCCTCTGAAGTCTGTGTCTGTCCTGTTGGGTTGCAGAACCAAACCGGACAGTTATAGAGGTGCAGATGATAGACTCAATAATTCCTCTGTTGAACTGTATCAGCAGTTCCTTGGGCAGTTTGAGCTTTCTGAGTTGGCGCAGAAAGAACATTCTTTGTTGTGCTTTTTGATGATGTTTTTGATGTTAGGTGTTCATTTTAGGTCATGTGATATAGTAGAACCTAGAAATTTGAAGGTCTCTACTATTGATACTGTGTTGTCTAGTATTGTAAGAGGTGGTAGTATAGGAGGGTTTCTTCTAAAGTCTACCACTATTTATATGGTTTTGAGTGTGTTCAGTTCCAGATTATTCTGGTTACACCACGAGGCAAGTTGTATAACCTCCTGTCTGTGTGCAGATTCATTGCTGTCTTGAATGAAACAAATCACTGTTGTGTCATCAGCAAACTTCAGTATTTTAACAGACGGATCATTTGAGATTCAGTCATTGGTATATAGGGAGAAGAGAAGTGGAGATAGCACACAACCTTGGGGGCCCCTGTGCTGATTGTGCAGGTAACGGATGTGATTCTGCCTAGCTTCATCTGCTGTTTCCTGTCTGTTAGGAAGCTTATGATCCACTTACAAGTGTGTTCAGGTACCGCTAGTTGGTTTAATTTACTTAGAAGTGTGTCTGGAATGATGGTATTGAATGCTGAACTGAAGTCTACAAAGAGGACCCTTGCGTAGGTATTTGGAAATTCAAGGTGTTGTAGGATGTAATGCAGAGACTTTGTTCTTTTCTGGTAGTTTCCTATCACAAAATGATGAGTTTGCTGTTCCATCCCATTTTAGTTCCTTCCTTGTAATCTTTAGATGAACATACACAAATACACACATACCCCAATACAAATCATCCTGAAGTTGGGTAAAAATTAGTATTCGTATGATACTGAGGTTGACGAGGCCTTTTTTAGCCAATCCCAAGGAGATGAAGGAAATAACGACTTAGTGAGAAGCCATTCTGATGATGGTGAGGATAACTAAGATTTCATTCCAATGGAGGAATTTTGATTGGCATTTTGAATCTGAATCCAGTTTTTGTCTACTGTGCATTTTTGTGTTGTCTATGAATGCTCAATTCAGGTAAATATGTTTGGGGATTTGTTTGTGTGTAGTCCAGAAGCCTTTATCTGAGATTTTCATCAGGTTCCCATATTTTTCACTTCGCATGTTTTAGGGCTAGCTATCAGTAGAATGAGCATATGTTGTAAAAATACATTTCATTTATTTACTTGTTTAATTTTTCTTAAATGATGTATTGACTTTTCACTGATGTAAGAGTTTTCAGTTTAGAGGTTTATAGGCAACAAATATAAAATGTGAAATTATTACATCATGAAAAAATTAAGCTGCTGAATTTAGATTATACTTACTGAACTGTAAATGTTCAAATTTCATTCTCTCTCCCCCCCGTGGAATAGTTAACTCCCACCATGGCCAGGATAATTTTTTTCTCTTTCAAAACAACTAATTTTTATTATAGACCAAACATTACATATACTGCTTTCAAAGTTGACAAAATTTTAATATAAAACATGCTGCTCACATTGAACCACAGACCGTAGCTTTAACAGAACCATAAGAGTATTAAATAGCTCTTATGCTATAATGGACTAATTGGATTCACGCTGAGTAAAATGAATGAGTACAGGGGATTGTACAGAATTAACTAAGCCTCCATCAGTTGAGCTTTTGTGATAGCCATCCCTGCCAAAATGGTTTATGTTTTGTCAACTATTTCCTGAAGCAAATGTCTAATGATTTCATGTGCATTGTAAAAATATCTGTCAGCAGTATCCAGTTAAAAAATGCACATACTTGAAAGACTGAAATATAGTGAATATAAAATTGCTTTAATAAGAGGAGAAAAGATGGTGTACATGCAAGCAGTTCAGAACTACTCTGCAGTAGTGCCTTGTAATGGTATAGTAGAGTAGTAGAAAAAGAAATAACTATAGTTATAATAAAGGAACAGGTGTAAAGTTAATTAAAACAACAGTGATTTATAAAAGATGTGTTACATGGAGCAGAAAAAAATAAATGTTTCTTTGTGATGTACACAGAACTTCTAAAAATATAATGCTTGACTGCTCTGCTGTAATTATTGTATAGGCAAAATCTCTCCATTATCTTAAAAAGAATAATCTTCTTACTTTTCTAGGCATCTCTGGAAAATTGGTTCCTGCTATTTAAATAATCATATTAATAGCTACTGAACAGGGTTCTTTAGAAATAACAACGGGAAAATGTCTAAAGAAATTGGCCAGTATTAAAAAAAATGGGCATTTTTAAAAAATATTACAAATGATATAAAGTTGCCAGGCAGAAAAAGATAATTTATGGGAAAGACTAATTGATTTTTTTTTCAGCCTGAACTCCAATCCTTTGCCAAAAAATCTAAAATCATATCAATGAGCACATTTTTGTCCTCTGAATAAATAATTTAATCCTCCTTTATGTCTCAGATTAATTATAAAGGCAGAAAAACTAAAGACAAATATGAGACATACTTGAGGGATCAATAGGATTATGAAGATGTAAAGTGAATTTAGAGTGGTACAATTATTTACTTGTTAGATTAGGATTAGGACCCAGACTCAGGTCACTGGTGGCTTTAGTTAATTATAATCCACAGAATCTCTGATAAGAAGAAAACTGGAACAAGAAATGCTAATACTAAGAAATATAATACTAAGTTTCTATAGAACATTTGATTGATTGATTGTATGTCATTAAATCATTGTTGACTTTTACTGATAATATGATAGATTTATCCCCATGATAATCTGTCCTTAAATTTATTCTTCAGCTCCTGAGTCTCCTATGCCACTGGTTCTTCAAAGTAGATATTTTGAAAATAAATAAAAGTAGAAGCAACCACAATGAATGACAAGAGAAAAAAAGGATGTATTTACTTCAGTAAAGACTTATGATTTCAAAAACAACCTAGAATTCTTTTCCCAATTTGCAAGGATTTGAAAATTGAAGGGCAAAATAGAAAATAGGTTGTGTGGGCTTTCTTATTGAGGTCTGTTTACATTATGAACCTAAAAGTTTACTCACAAGTAAATAAAACTCTTAAATACAGAGGCATGCACAAGTAATTGTAAAATGAAGGCTTTCTCATAAGGACATTTAACTTGAAATATTTCTTCGATTATGCAAGTGTAATTTACAGTTTAGGGAATAAAGCTAAATAGAAGGGAGGAAATGCAGATGATTAATTAAGGAAAAATAAATTAGTCTCTCTTTCTGGATAATAGGCTTGGATATATTACCCTCTCTCCTTATTTTAAAAATCCATTTTTATCCTAGGTAGCTGGTAATTTCAAAATGAAATGCCTCCATTTAAGATAAGCATGTTTAAAGAACACACTAATTGCCTTGGTTTAAGAATATTCTGCACTAAGCTTGCATGGAAAATGTTTTTCATGTCTCTATTCATCCTTATTTAATTTATTTCCTGCCCATGTTAGTTTTCTTTTGGTGAGTTCAACCATGCATAATGCATCAAGTATTACTGTATCCTACTTCAGACCCTGACTGCAAAGTTTTAAATATGTCTTACTAAATAGAATAAAATAACCCAACAGTCACCCTCTCCCCACTTTGCTAGTTTTCCTATATGTTTTTATTTTCTTTATGTTTATACTGTAAAGGAAATATGGCTCTAGTACATCTTTGTTCATCAGGTTGGCTCTATCTTTTCTCATTAACTCTCAAGGGCTTTCTGACATGTTAAGGGAAAGAATCTGATTTTCAGATTGATGTTCATCCTCATTCTCTGAAGATTCAGGGAGGTTCAGTTAGTTTGCATCAACATAGTTGTTTTGGAAATGATTTTGCCAGTGTTTTTCTACAAATCATTTTTTGGAGCCAACACTGTCACCTGACCCAGGGTTTTCCTTCTGGGCATATTGCTATTACCTTAATGTTATTCTATTCTGTCATTGAGTTATTAATATCCAAATTATCCACTCTACTTGAATCTAAAGTAGCCCACTTCCTATCTTCCATTGAGCAGTGCTTCTCAACTGCCACAACTTTAAGATATGTGAGCTTCAACTCCCAGAATTCCCCAGCTGGCATGTTCGCTGTGGAATTCTGGGAACTGAAGTCCATATGTCTTAAACTTGCAGAGGTTGAGAAACACTGCTGCAGAGCAAGAATGGGCTTCAGCTGCTTTCCAAATGATGATCAGTTGAAGAAAAACTGTTGTAATGCAAATCTTCTGGAGGGTATTGTTTTTGAAAAATTCAAGAAGCGAAGATCAAGGAGAGAAGCAACTTAGAACTAAGGACAAATTTCCTGACAATTAGAACAATTAATCAGTGGAACAACTTGCCTCCAGAAGTTGTGAATGCACCAACACTGAAGTTTTTAAAAAGATGTTGGATAACCATATGCCTGAAGTGGTGTAGGGTTTCCTTCCTAGACAGGGGGCTGGACTAGAAGACCTCCAAGGTCCCTTCCAACTCTGTTATTCTATTCTTAGTTAGAGGTTACTATATTTATCACCTGAATTTCTTATGCTAAATCTGTCACAATTTTTGTAAGCTACATTCAAAATTCTAGGAGATAGGTTCTTTATCCAAAGGTAGAGCTATTTATCTTTTGATCCATAAAGTTTTGGGGCAGGGAAAATTGGAGTAGGTCACCAGGTCTTTTTGATTGAGGTCATATGAGACAGAGTGGCACGGAGTGGCCAAGGGTCAGACATGACTGAATGGCTGAGGATGATGAGAGCTATTTATCGATTCTATTAATATTAGACTCCAAGATGGTGGCTTTATATTCCATATTCTTGAATTGGGGCTGATTACTAATTACTAATGATGAACAATAATTGTTACATTCTTAATAATCTATTCTCCTAATATATGTCCAGCTTTTACTTTCATTGTGTTTCAGAGGACTGTGAAAAACTTACTTAATGGAAGTTTAATGTGTGACAGACTCATTTTAGCAAAATTTAGGATAATGGAGAATTATGAAATGATCTACCAAGGAAGAAGAATTTAGTCATCAGAGAATAGTGCTCTAAATTAAAAAAAAACCTACTATCAAGGTTCTTTCATTGCTTTAATCCAGCTTTATTTTTTAATTTATAATTTTCATGCTTCTTAAGGTCAGAGACAGTGAACTATGTGTAAGGTAAAGATGGAGGTAAATTTTCACAATGACACCGTGAAAATTGTTTAAATGATTTAAAACAGTTTTATCTAAAATTAAAAAAAACAATGCTTCTTTAATTTCAGATGAATTGTATTTGCTCTGACTTTTCTAATTAACAACTTAGCCCATTTTCTGCTTGATTTTTTTTTTTTTTTGCTTTGCAGAAAGAAACATTTGATGGTGAAGCTCTGATGCTTATTCCTAAATTTGTTTATTTATTCATTTTGACAGTGTTCATATTTTAAACATATTATCATATTATCTATTTCTAGATCTAAATATACTATAGACCTTCTCAGTGATCTGAGAAAATATTTGCACCAGCTTGCATGAAAGGTACAGTATAATAGCTCGCATAAAACTAAATTAAAATAAAATACTTCAATAGCTTGTTTAAAAATATATTTTTGGATATCTCAGAACTCAGTGACAAATGACTTTTTCAATCTAGAGGCTAACTACCATAGCCAGATCCAATTTTTCAGCAATCTCGAGCTAATGCCACTTATTAGTTAAATAACTTGACTCAACACACAAATCAATATTCCTTATTTTAAACTTTTTTATTTGGATGCCTACATATTTATATGCCACACACATGAAAAAAATGAACACCTTGAAAAAAATTATTTTGATGTTAATGCACTGAAGTGCCATTACATATTTAGTTTCTTATTCTGTTTGTGTTTGTTTTAAAGTCTGCCTGATTTTATTTATTGAAGCATTTATAACTTGCTTTGTTGCCAGTAGATCTGAAGAAAAAAATACAGTCAGCAGAAATTACCAACCAGGCAGTTAGAGAAGAGTACCATCAAAAGATCAATTCAATGGGCAAGACCAAGTAATGGACATTGGTAAAGCTAGAAAGAATAGTGTCATGTCCCTGTCGGAGACTGAATCCAAGGAGGAAGACAAACAGCCATCAGGGAGTGGGAGGGTTGTCTGTGGAGGAAACTGGGAAAGGGCAAAGTCAGGCTGGGCAGAGCAGGGAAGAGGTAGAACAAGGGAGAGTGGGTTCAGAGGAAGACCAAGTCCCACCCCCTCTTCATCCTAGGCCACACAGGGAAGAATGAAGAAGAGAGCAAAATGGGTTGCATGGTTTACGAAGGAGGAAAGGGCCCTGATTCTCTTCACAAGGCAAACCCGGGGAGGGAGTTTAAAGGAGAACCAGTTGAGAAGGGCGTTTGGCTGCTGTTATCTTAGTTCCTGGCATCCTCCCAACTGATTGGATATACTGCTGTGTTACTTCATTTCTGGAACTCCTTATCTTGCCCTGCTTTGTTGGATTTATAGTTTAAAGTTTTCTGCTTACACCATTTTAGATTGGAATATCTGCAGCCAAAGGTGGTTGCAGGTTCCTGGAAGAGTTTTTCTCCAGACTGGAAGGTAACTGGGACATTGGGGGAAAAGTTGAAGCTAAAAAAGGGACCTCTACTTATTATTTGGCTGGCTTGCCATCCTGGGTCATCACAAATAGCCAGTTCTTCACCTGAAACCAAAATGAAGGGCTATCTTGTCCAAGAAGAGCCATTGTTCTACTATACAAGAGAGATGACACTCGGGGTGGGGGAGTGTCTGTGAATATAACTTTCTTCACAGATCTTAAATCTATACAAACAAAACAGTTCCCTTAAGAATTAAGGTCATTCTGCTCTCATCCTTTTCCATAACACTGGCTTATACAATTAAACTTTTTTGTGTTAAACCACATATCTAATTTATGTACTCAACTATTCTTGTTTATGCATTAATACATACTGCCTTCTACACTATACTAGCTTATTAAACTATAGATAATAATGGATTAATTAATTACATGTGTCATCTGTATCACTGTAAAAGCAATTACATTTTATTCAGTGTTTCAATAGGTCTGTGAACCTATTCAAAGGTCAAAGATTGATCTCCTAAATATAGTACTAAAAGCTACAATTTTGTACCTCAAATGTAATGATTCAAACTCTTCTAATTGTTAAATCTTGCATGAAATGAGGAAAATAAACTTACTAATGACCAATAAGCTAAAAATGATATTAAAATTATTTAACTACTTGATGTTTTTAGTTTGTAATGCTTTAAAAAATACAAGTACGTGGATTTAATACCAAATACAAGACCAGCTATAGAGCTTTAAATGAGAACGCTTTCCTATTGCAATAATTCTTTTCATATGGATGATGAAGGGAGAAGCTACTCAACCCTCTTAATGGGATGAATTCTCTACATCCATGTTTGTTTTTATTCATTTCATTTTATTAATCAAATTTATATGGCTATCCACCTCACAGAAAGTGAGATTTCTGGCTGTAGTGCAATATCACTTCAATAGTTGTTTCCACTGAGTTTTTCCTACAGAGTCCAAGTTAATTTGTAATTTGCAGTCCATAGATTACTTCCATTGCAAATTTGGTTGGTAATCTTGATTTAGAAGACATGTGATTATGAGAGATACAACTTACCACATCTACTTAAGACAAATGATGCTCAAGCCAGCATTCCTTATGATAAAAGAAACCCAACCCAATATATTAACTTGGGCATTACATCACCTTATTTAAAGAAAATTACATTCCTGTTTAAAACTTTCTTTCAGTACCTTTCCAGAGTGATTTCTTTCCTTGATAGCTGCCTATACAGGTACAAGCAGTTGAAAGTCACTGTAAAGTACAAAGGGCTACTGAAGTCAACAAGTGGAATTAGTTTTAATAGAAAGAGACTGCATCCAAAGAGAAGGAAAAAAAAGTCAGATATTTCCCTAGATGTCTTTTAAATTAAGTTTAATTGAAAATTGAAAATCTTGCTATTAAATCTGAAACCTTGTAAACGTGTTGAAAATGCTCAGGTGGAAGGAGTAAAGGTGTTTATGGAGTTTGCTTTAAGTTGTATCTTGTGGCTCTAAATCAGTGGGGGGGGGGAAGCAAATAATGCAGCAGTAACTATCTTAGAGAGTCAGTCTGGTGTGGTGGTTCAGGCAACAGGAAACTGTGACTTCTAATTCTGCCTTAGGCACAAACCTGGTGGGGTCAGTCATTTTGTCTCAGCCCAAGATCAAACCAATTCTGAAGTTATGCCAAGAAAATTGCTGGGACTTGTCCAGATGCTTGCCAAGATTCAACACTGACTTGAAGGAACAAGAAAAAAAAAAGTATTGAAATTATGATTGAATTTATGATGTGACATTTCTTCTTCTTCACATAACAACAAACCTTTCATATATTACAACACAAGATTCCTTAGCCATCGGCCCATTTCTACAGGGTGTGTGCCTTTAGTAATGCAATATAAGCTCTTTATTTCATATTTATAGAGTATTATCAATGACACTGATTTACTATAACATGCATCAGATTATTACAATAATTTGAGGTAGCCAACAATTTGGAGAAGTATGTTCATTTATCTTAGCAAAGACAAAGCGTTCTTGGGATGTCACACTTGACCTGTGGTAATGATGTATCAATGGAACCGGCTTATTTTAGAAGTCAAGATGTTCTTTAAATTTATGGCAGTAATGTATATGTGATACTACTTTTCTGCAACATTTCTCCATATGTAAATTTCTGCCCGGTTTTCTAGAATATATTTCAAATATCATGGACTCTTTAAAACAGGGACATGTGACAACATTTCCCTGTGTTAACAATAAAATTAATAAACAGCAGAATATAAATTTAAAAAACAAACAAACCTCAAAAAGTCACTGATTTTTTTAAAAAATGAAAAGATGTAAGAAATGCAGGCAATAATGCAATACAAGTTCATTATACTGAAATATGGTATCTAAGCAGATCCTTATTTGCTAAATATATGGAAGGAGTATTAGTGGTTGGGTTTACACATCACACCAAGCTGTTGTTTGCTTTCAGAAAGGCTAATTACCAAATCTGAATTACACAAATTAGGATGAGCAACAGATGGAAGCAAAGAAATCCAGAAATATCAAACTTTTTGCTGTCACCTAATGGTTATCTGGATTGTTGCAACATAAGACTGATAGCTTTGACATTAACCCCCCCCTACCCCTTTCAGTCAAAATAAATTAAAAAAAAGGATGTGCTTAATTCTTCTTGACTGCTTTTTATTAAGATACTTTGTGTAAGCCAGGCATGGAAAAAAAATGCATAGGCATTGCTGAACTATAATTGCCAACAGCCTCAGGCAGCAGAGCTGGCAAAGAAGAAAACTGGATTTGATAGCTCAGCAAATGTCTGGCAAACCACAAGTTCCTCCATTCTGTTATAGGTAATTTCTCTTGATGGTTGACAATCATAGGAGTCCAGGTTTCCCCTTTTTCCCTTTCCTGCATAAATGTTCAAATCAAAGCCACTTGATTTCAATTTTCATTAAGGGCTCAATTTTCATTATTATGAATTAACAGATAGTTATAATTAATATCAGTTACATTAGTATAGGGAGTATTTTACATTATTATTATTATTATTATTAGCACTATATTACATTATTATTACTACATTACATTATAAGCATTTTATTATGGTACATTGCACAAGTGACTTAGTGGCCAATAGGTGGAGCTCTTGCTATACAATCAGGAGGCTGTGAGTTCAATCCTAGGTACTGACATATTTCTCTCTCTGGGGGTGCAAAGAGAAAAGATCTGCTGTGAGTACCACATAGGTGTCAGAAAGGGCATCCAGACAGTAAATACTCAGTTCCCTTTTAGTTCCCTTGACTTCAAGCCTATACAAGGGATTACAGCAGGGCTGTCAAACTCTCAGCCTGTGTAGGCTGGATGCGTCAGGCATGGCTCATGCCCATGCCCGGTTTAGCGAAGGGGAAAAAGTCCTGATATGTCACATAATGCCACGAGTTTGACATCCCTGGATTACATGTTTGTTCAAAGAAAAAAATATGGTACATAGCACTGCTAGCCAGATATTTGGACTGGAATTGGCAGTTTTGTCCACCTATGATGTCCTTCCTCAGGCTAGGATGATGATGCTGTAATTTATTGTTGTTTCTGCTTTTATTTATATCAGTAGGTTTTAGGTCTCTTTCTCTGTGTGTAATATTGTGTGTATAATATTGTGGATCTAAGGCCATAAGATAGAGAGAGAATCAAAATGTTTAGCAGGGAAAATATCACCCAATACAATATTGGGACATCATCCAGTGTTCAATTTAAATGAATATATCTGAGCACATGAGGACTGAAGGTGGTTTGGGTTGATTCCAGAAAGCCTTTTATGGTAACTTGCTTTTAAGAGAAAGGAAGAATGTTACTGTTGCATGCAATGCAGGCAATATGCATCATACGAAATCATCCACATGATGCTCTGGATCTTTCACTGGACATTGACATTTAAATGCAAATTTTCTACAAGATGAAAGAGAACATAAAAAAGGAGAAAATATACATGACTATTTTGATATCTGACTTTACTTTTTAAAGTTTTTGAGATCTGCCTTTAATAGCTGAGTTGGTAGTTGAGCTAGGATTCCATTATTTACGTTCTCTTTAGAGAAGCAGCCCTGGCACCAATGCAAGTATTTATTGAGCACTAACAAATTGATCTGAGTATAAAAAACAAGGTGTAAATCATTGTAGCCAATAACTAAATAAAATATATTTAACACTAAATGATAAAACATGCCTTATTGTTGGGAACTTGGCTAAGGACATGCTACTACTGTTTATTTATTTATTTTTATTTATTTGTCAACAAGTACAGGATAACATATGTAGGTATGAACATACAAATGAACGAAGGAAGTAAAGACAGGTAAATGAGGACAGTAAGTGGACAATTGGCATGCTGGTACGCTTATGCACATTCCCTTTAAGTACCTCTTAAGAATGGGGTGAGGCCCATGGTAGATAGTTTGAGATTGAAGCTGTGAGGGTTTAAGGCTGTAACCACAGAGTCAGGTAGACCATTTCAGGCAATGACCACTCTGTTGCTGAAGTCATATTTTCTTCAATCGAGTTTAAAGCAGTTTACCTTGAGTTTGTATCGATTGTTTGCCCGTGTATTATGATGAAATAAGCTGAAGAAATCATTGAAAGGCAAGACATCACAGCAGACAATTTTGTGTACTATGCTTAGATTGGACTGCAGGCAGTGTAGATTGTCCAAGCCCCAAATTTCAAGCCTCAATAGGGGATTATTTTTAATCATTACTAATATTTTCTGCCCTAAACATAATTTTAAGAAATACCTGTTGACTTAAGAGTATCATTGTATCTGTGTAGCTTCCCAAGGGCTATATTCTGAAAATTGGATTGATAAATTAAAAAAAAATATGTTTTATTTTTCATTTTTTTCATGTTGGGTTTTTTTAGACCCTATTTCTTCCTTTGTTAATCAAGAAAAAAATATTTTGTTTCTTTCGTTCCTTTAAATATAGTCAGTTTAGTTTAGTTTATGGATTGCCCCTTGGCCATACCAAAATACAGAGTTCCAAACACAAATTATTACTAAAATACTCCTTCCTGAAGAAAATGGAGAGGTCACTGGAGCAAGTGGAGTCAAAATGACCTGGGATTATTGAGATTTGGGGTGTCCTTAATTAGGTGAAATGACTCTTATGAACCTTACTTGGTTAACATTTTGTTTGTATCTGAAACCATCCATATTGAGAATTGCCTGCTTCTGAAGACTTCCAAGGGATGTTTGATAAATAGAAGATGGCTCTGTGAAATGGATTCAACAACCATAGCAAAGACTAAGACCAATGAGTAAACTGTTTCTCCAGGGTCTCTTTGGCCAAGGAGAGGATGGGAAATCATCCTCATGTGTTCTGGATCAGGGGTCTCCAAACTTTTGGACTTCAGGGACCATCAAACTCATAATTTTAAAACCCAGGGACCACTAACCAGTTCTGTGGGCATGGCCTAATTTGTGGGTGTGGCTTGGTGGTCATGTGACTGGCTGGGCATGGCTTGTATGTAAATATTATAAATATTTATATAAATATTGAATTGTTTATAAAAAAAGAGCAACTTTTACCCAAAATCAGGCAAAGCATGCAGGCAGATTGAGTTGCTCACAGAATCATTCAGTGATCTATCTATCTGCCATCAGCTAGCTTAGTCTGTCATAGAAAATTTGCTTGCCATGAGTCTGCACTGAATAATAGAAGCTTCAGTCCTAAGGGAGGTTCGGCTATGCTTAAAAGCAGAGCCGAAGATCTAAAGACTAGCTAGAAAGCAAGAAATCCAACCATTTCCTGCTTCCTAAATCTAAATCTCCCAGCACAGCAGAATAACTGATGGTCAGAGAAAGGAAAAATAGTGATTTAGTAGGCAAGTTTGCCGGGTAAGGAGTGGGTGGGTGGGGAGGGTTCCTGAGGGCCATGTGGGCTGCGCAGCCTTGCGTTTCTGCACAGCCTGGATTAATTGCATTGGGGGGTGATATGGGGTTGAGATTTCTCTGCGGCCCACCAAAATTTCCTCATGGACCACCAGTGGCCCGCGGCCCACTGGTTGGTGACCGCTGTTCTAAACTATGTTGGGGAAATTCTCATAAGGAGCTGCATGATTTTACATTTAGATACTACTAGGAGGGCTTATATTTTATTATACAATATGCAGCTTCCTTGACTTCTATTAAATCCCAACTGAAGCATTACAAGAGAATTTGTCCTATGGGGCTCATTTTGAAATCTGAAAGCAAGGATAGTGAGGGAAATAAATTGCTGAAGAAGTCCATAATAGAAGACAGCAACAACTGCTTATCAAGCTCCATGTGGCTGTAGGGGATGTTGGGGACCTAAACATCATTCCTCTCCTTAAAGCATTTGTGTTAGGATATTAAATTTAGTAGATGGAATTGTAAAGTGTACAATGGGTCAGAACACACAACTATAATTGATTGGTTGGAGAATGCTACATAGCAGGGGTGGCCAACCTTTTGGACCCCAGGGACCATCAAACTCATAATTTTAAATCCCAGGGACCACTAACTGGTTCTGTGGGCATGGCCTAATTTGTGGATGTGGCTTGGTGGTCATGTGACTTGTTTGTAAATATTATAAATATTTATATAAATATTGATTGGTTTATAAAAAAGAACAACTTTTACCCAAAATCAGGCAAAGCAGGCAGGCAGATTGAGTTGCTCACATAATCATCCAGTGATCTATCTATCTGCCATCAGCCAGCTCAGTCTATCACATAAAATTTGCATGCCATGAGTCTGCACTGAATAATAGAACCACCAGTCTTAAGGGAGGTTCGTCTGTGCTTAAAAGCAGAGCCGAAGATCTAAAGACTAGCTAGAAAGCAAGAAATCCAACCATTTCCTGCTTCCTAACTAATCTAAATCTCCCAGCACAGCAGAAGAGCTGATGGTCGGAAAAAGGAAAAATAGTGATTTAGCAGGCAAGTTTGCTGAGTAAGGAGTGAGTGGGTGGGGAGGGTTCCTGAGGGCCACGTGGGCTGTGCAGCCTTGTGTTTCTGTGCAGCCTGGATTAATTGCTTTGGGGGGTGATATGGGGGTGAGATTTCTCTGCGGCCCACCAAAATTTTCTCCAGGCCCACTAGTGGGCCCTGGCCCACCAGTTGGCGACTGCTGTTCTGGATGGCTACAGGATAACAGTTTTCTAAGGGTTTGAGTCTAGGAAGATGGGGGGATTAGCCATCTTGCTCACAACCTGGCCACCTTCTCATTCTCAACAATTTCCAAACAGCTCCCAAACAGCTCAAACTCAAGAGCTGCACATAATGCAGAAGCACTGCACTTACAAATGTAAGTAAAAGAAATGTCAGACTTTTGATGTTGTCTAAACTGAAAGAGATCCTTTTCCAAACCCAACTCTCACTTAGAGTTCTTTTCAGCAAGATTTACTGAGTTGGATTTAAGATGGGGATTAAAGAATTCCAGCAACTGGCGTATTTTAAAATTAGGTCCAACTTGTCCCAAAGTAAGTGGACACTGCACATATATCCTGCAGAAAGGAGATATTATGAATCTATAAATTTTGACCACCTTACAATGAACTAGGTATGAGTTAATTTTTTTCATTGATAATAGGAGGAAAATCTTGTGGCTATTTGCATGATATTTCATTGATTCTCTAACAGTCTGGGGACTAATTTTTATAGCAAACAATCATGAGAAAGTAAGGAAATCAATTAAAGGGGAAAATGTAACTTGGGGGTAAGTTTCATATGATACTTCGTATACTGTTGCCAGAATCATGCTGCTGGGAGGTGTAATTCAGCAACATATTTTGCAACCAAGTAGTTCTAGAATTAATTGTTTAATACATGGTTTATCACAAGTCAAGACCAACAGACATTAGTTGTGACAAATCAAGAAAAAACACAAATAAGAAATAATTTCATAGGTTTTTTCTTAAAAAAAAATGCTGACTGACTTTTCCAAAGGATAATAATGAACTAAATAAAATAGAAAAGAACTACAAAAACAGCTGTAGAATATAAATTATGACTGATATTCTATATATAAGGGACATAAATTGTACTATATAGTTAAAGTCATGGTGGCTAACTCTTTCCACTGCCAAGAGTTTGATCTTGACTAGCTTAAGGTTGACTCAGCCTTCCATCCTTCTGATTTTGGTAAAATGAAGACCCAGATTGTTGGGGAGAATATGCTGACTCTGTAAACTGCTTAGAGAGAGCTGTAAAGCATTGTGAAGGGGTAGAGAAATCTAAGTGCTGGTGTTAGTGCTATTATACCGCTTGCTTGCTTGCAATAGGTAATAGTGACAATTAAAAAAAAGCTCTGGACAGTTCAAAAATATTGTTAAGCATCAATGGAATATAAAATACAGAAACACCACAATTGGGAGTGACCATGAAGAATGTAGAACTTGCATTGGCTTGTTTGATTAGGGAAAGAACAACTACTTTTGGAAAAGACTGCAAACCCTTTATGGACTTTTTGCTGACAATGGATAATTTCTGAATTTACCAATTAAAAAGTTGATTTCTGAATTTATCAATTAAAAAGGGCTGTTTGGGGAGAAAAGGGAACTATGTTATATACTTTTGAATGGAGGAAATGATATCACATATGTCTATAACTGCTGTAAAAGAAGACTGGCAGTTGCTTCTTTAACTTTTAACTTTTTCTTCTCTTTTTATTGTTTTCAAGACTTTTGTCTTGATCTTCCTTCCTTCCTTTCTGTTCTTCTATATTTTTTTCATGCTTTAACTTTGTAATCATTTTCTTTGTACGCAGTCCTTGACTTACAACCGGTAACTTAACCACTGTTCAAAATTACAACAGACTCAGAAAAAAATGTACTTCCAACTTATCCTTGAAGTTATGACTGCTGCACCATCCCCATGTACTCACGATAACATTTTGGGCACTTGGCAACCAACTTGCATTTATGACCAATTGCAGCATCCTGTGGTCTCATGATCACATTTTGAAATAATTTTTCTTTTTCCATTTTCTGGCAAAAAATGTCCCTCAGATAATCTGGATTCAGACTTATGACCTTAAGTTCTCTTAATCATCACAGTGACTTGCTTAAGAAATGGTTGTAAGATCCATTCTGGTTATGTGATGATTTATGACTGCAACAACTTGTGACCAAAACTCCAGGCTCACTTATGGTCCTTGATCAAAGACTACCTCTAATAATATCAGATATATTGGAAAATATATTTTCAGAAGAAAGACTGAAATTACTAAAAAGACTTCTTTGATCACATGTAGCTCTGTTGCCTTCTTTGGGATACATTTGTACAATTTTTAAATCTAATCTATGATTTTATGTGACATTCTAATTAAGCCTGACTTGCTATTGAGATCAACCAAGGTTAAATAGGTAACTGGACACAATTACAATAATTGTGAAACAATAATTCATTTCCTGACCCAGTCTCTCTCATCTTTATTCTAATGAAATTTGCTTATATTTTTTGCAGATTTAGAGACATTTGTTTATTGTCCAGCTTTCTCGTAAATATTTCAGCACAGCTTTTTACAGTATGTCTAATTCTTTGAAATACGTTGAAGCATTGGTTGTTATTATTAAACCATATATCATTACAGTGACATTATTTCTAGACAACTAACATCTTCTGATGCCAAGGATGTAGAATGTAGAATTTTAACTAGGTATGTGATGTTTTCTTTAAAAAAAAAACACTTTCAAAATGAATTTTTCCCAGATATAAAAAGTCTGCTTAAAAAAAAGGAAACACTACTGTGTTCAGCATTTATGATCTTCTATAGTGACCTTATCCTTATACTTTATTGGAGATGAATGACATCTGGACTATGAGATCTAGGTTTACTGATCAATAATTGTAGATCTTTCTTCTTGCAGACATCTGCCTTGAATGTTTATAGCAGTGGTGGGATTCTATCAATTTCCCTACTGGTTCAGTGATTGCACACGTAATGCACGCGTGCAGCTTTCCAAATACCAGCTGAGGCTGTGCTGCACCAGTCATCTGAGATCATGGGAGCTTTTTTTTTTTTTTAACTACTGGTTCGGGTGAACTGGGCTGAACCGGTAGCATTTCACCACTGGTTTATAGGAAGAAAGTTTTCTTCTTTGTGTGTATTACTGGATAGGTACCATTTCAATTGGTGAATGCGTCTGACATTGCAATGTCTTAACAAGGCGAAATGAATGCATAAAAAAAATCCCATTGACTCCTTTCCTGTCTTACTTTACTCTGCAGCAATCTTTCCCCCAGGCAGATTTCTCATCAGCTGCCTGTCCTAGTAAATCTAATCCCACAAAAAAGTTTGGAAATAAGAAAGAAAGGGAATAAGGAAACCATTTGGGAGGAACTGTGCTTGCATTCACTGAGAGACCGAGATTAAGGGTGATTGGAAACAAGGGTTTTTTGGGGACTTGGCAGAAAGATGATGGTCTCTTTTGACAAGCACTTGGTCTAAACAGTTCTGTGATAGATCTTCCTCAGACCTATTATTTTCAGTTCCTGTTCCTTCTAGGGAAGGGAGGTTGAATGGCAGCCCTCTGGTTTACACTCTGGCACTCTATCAGCATACTATTATCCCTTTCTGGGCCTGGTGCCTAAATTGATTAGAACACAAGATGCTCTATGAGTCCTTTAAAATCAAGCAGGCTGGCCTTCTCATGGGAGTCTCTGGCTGTTTGATATAAGGCCTCCAGATTGATGTGACTTTCATCTGTTTTACCAGCAGCTGTCATTGAGCTACTCCTTGTCTGAAAAGGCCTCCGTTCAAAAGTTTTCCACTGCTTTAGAACTTTTGCCCTTGTGCGTTAGTTGGATTGGAGAGCTGAGTTTATTCTCCTGGCTTCATTGCAATTTATCTGCAGCCAAACTTAGGCTATTTTGTCGTTGTTACCATTACTCATTTGGGAGAATCTGTGCAGCTTGTGAGTAAATTTGGTTTTCCAGTTGGCAGGGAGATTTGGAGGCATCTACAGTGATGGATACTCACATAAAAAAATGGGCTAGTATGGTTGGGCACTCAAAGCCCCACTTTTTCCAAAGGGTATCACATGCATTAAACACATGTAAAAAGTGGCAGGACTTTGATCACCCAGTCACATTTGTTGTTTAGAAGCCAGTGACTGTAGCTATAGATGCTCATTTACACACACACATGTTATTGCAATAGTGTTATTAGGAGGTCAGCAATTATTCTTCTGGGACACAATATTCTCCTTCCACATTAATCTGTTCAAACCTCAGCAGTCTTTCTGAAACCCTTCCTTCCTTCCTTCCTTCCTTCCTTCCTTCCTTCCTTCCTTCCCAGCATTAGTGCATTCTCCAAGAGGTCTAAGTGTTTACACAGAGACATTTTCAGGATCTTTTCCATCATCAAAGTTCAAATACAACAGTATTCTTTCTATCCTGTTTTTCCCAAATTCATCACAACGAAGGACTTTTCTTGATTATGTAATACAGGATTATCACATAAATTAAGCCACAACAAAAATGGGATTTCTCTTATCTAAAGATTGTCTTTCTAAAATTCGTGGCAGCAAGGGAAAATAGAGGTACAGATAGAATAAGAAAGGAAAAATAAGAAAACTAACATGGTTTTCTTACTTTTAACACTTGCACTATAAAGGTATTCCATGTTATAATTCCTCAATATTAAAATTCTTCTCAGTGTGTTTTTCACCAGACAAATCTCTTCCTTTACTTTTAATTAAAAAGCATAATTGAAAGCTTTAATTAGATGAAAGCAGTCACTGCTGCAGGTAATTTCTGTTAAGTATTAGAGTTTGCATAAGTCAGTTTTTTCTTCCTTCCTTGTGTTTTTGCTAATTTTTAAAATCAATTATACATTAATATAAATAAAGCATTGATTTAAAGGCATACACCTGAACTGGAGATAGCTAATCCAGCAGTTTACCACCAACCACCCTACTTGGTTTATAGTGTTGAATCAGTACAACGTGACAAAAACAGACCATATATTGTCTTAATCTCTTTTAGCGTACAATACATAAAGCTTTGAGTTATATACGGCCTTTTCTTGGTCTGAGACTAATACACTGGCTAAAATTTACTTCCAATTATCCAAAACTTTCTTCACCTTTGAAAGATCTCCCACCCCACCCCACCCCCAAAAATTCTGAACCTCCTCTGGTTTATGAACTATCACACTCGCAATCTTTTTTTCTTTGTAATTTAATGGTTCTGTGGAGTTTTATATAGAAGATTTACTTATGATTGGCCCTTGTGCTTATTGGAAGCAATGATTGGTTCCTGTGATGTGTGCACATTTTCAAACTGTTGTGGTTGGCACATAAGAAGATATTTTTAGATCAGCTCCGAGTTGCTTTGACTGCTTTAATAAAATGAAAATGAATGGAAACCCACTGCAGAGTGAAAGGACCTTACGATAAATTTCAAAATGCATTTCCTAGCCAAATTAATGTACTGTTCCTTTAAAAAAAATCAAAAACAATTTATTTTTGATCAATTTATAGGAGCATAATAAAAAGTGTAAGGGTTATTTTAAGGCAGAATTACTTAAGAGCAAATAAAAAACATGATTGAACAGATTACTCATATTTCTATGGTACTAACTTAAATATTTCCTGTTTTGCTCTCATAATAATCCTAGGAAAGTAAGTGCTGTTTTACTGGAAAGGAGCCGAACCTATTAAGCAATTTAATAATGTATAGCTCACATCAGATTTAGTTAACATCAGATTTCAAACTGCCAACTTTGCAAATTTAACTTCTTTGAATCTCTCCAGTTTGAACCAAGTTATGTCACATGGGCGGGTGAAATAATCTTTATTGAAATGAATAAGAATGAATATTTCAGACATTCTTTTAAACACTGTACTTGCCCTGAATTGGGAATCCCGGGTCATAAATTCCATCCCAAAACAAGATCATGTCCAATTTATTTATTATAGAGAGTTATAGACAATTTTCTCTGCCTTAAGGCAGTAGTTAATTCTTCCCTGTTATATGTTACTGTCTTTCATCAGAAATTCTGCATTATAAATTATTATTATTATAGTAAAAAGCTTTCCCTCCTTATCGCATATATAAAGACTGTAATTCTGCTTTGTTGATTGTCAGCTGATTGATCCAGATCAACTGACCGATCCATAATATTCCTGTTTATAATATGAAGTGATTGTACTTAAAAATTAGTGGTGTGGTCTTGAATGTAGAAATACTAACTGAACTGAAGAACTGAACTGAACTGAACTGAATGAATGACAATACAATATCCCCTGTCTTCAGGTGGCATATGTCTTCTATTGCTATTTCCATTCCTTTATTCCAGAGGTGGGATTCAGCTGATTTGCATCAGTTCAAACAAACCAGTTGTTAAGCTTTTTCCCCAGTTCAGAGCAAAGCTCTTTGAGCTTGATGGTTTTCTTTCAGATGTTTCATTACCAAACTGGGTAACATCATCAGTACTAGAAGGGAATGGGGTTTGCTCTTATTTTCATATACTAGTAGCTTACCAGTTGCTTCACAAAAAGTGTTTTGATTGGGCAGAAAAGGGCAGAGAAGGGCTATTCTGCACCCCTCCCTCAAATGTTCTTTAAAATACAGTTTCCCAGCATTCCTTTAACATGCTGACTGTGGTTATTTATCCTAAAATGAATCCACTTTACCTGGAGCTTCAACCCTTGCTGTTTGCTGGGGAGGTGTGTAGCTAGAAGTTAGTCTACATTTAGTGTACATCTGACTTTGGGGGTATTTCTTCATAACCAATCAAACGTGTATTTTCTGTGCTGTTCATACCCCTGGATCTGGATGTCACAAAGCAAAGCCCACATTTTGTAATTAACCTCTGCACCCTGTTTTGGCTGGCAGAGTGCTGCAGGAGGCTGAGTGCTGTCACGTCCCCTGGCCGCACCCACCCAGCCACACCCACCCAGCCAGTCATTAGGGCAGAGAACTGGTTTTTAAATTATTTGAATCCCACCACTGTTTTATTCCTATTATATTAGCCAAGATCATTCTTATTTTACATCTGCATTCAAACCTGAAAATGAAAATCAATGTATTAAAAATACTATCCAAGGCTAATTGGATGGATGAATCTGTAAGAAAAGTCCAAGTGAGGTGGCTAACGCAGAATCTGAAACAGAAAATTAGATCTATGATGATCCATTTTCCCTGCACTAGGGAAAAATGCTGATATCAATAGCACTTAGATATATAGCACTTCATTTATTGGACTGACCTTGGAAGAATGGAAGGCTGAATCAACCTTGTATTGGTCAGGATTGAACTCCTAGCAATGGGCACAGTTAGCCTGCAATACTGCATTCTAACCATTGCACCACCATGGCTCTTGATATTGAAGTGTTTATTCTTCTTTTGCAACAGAGAAATGAAGTGTTTATTCTTCTTCTGCAATATAGAAAGTTAAATCATAAAGAAAGAAAAAAAATATATCTGATATTTGGAAGGTATGGATGAAATGTTTGTCAAACTGAAGCCTATGAAATGTAAAATTGCCTTCTATTATTTTTCCCATGAAAGGTATTTCCTATGGTGCAAAGTCAACAAAATAAGCTCTACATTTTTGACACCACTCAAAATAGCACCAGTTGGTGTGGATTTTTTAAAAATCAAATTGCACATTTCCAATCTCAGGTGTCTTCCTTAGAACAAAAACGTCTTCCTCTCAGAGCAATGTCAACTGAAATAATTCCTTTTTATATTCAGCTTCAGCTTACTCTCTGAACCAGGGATCTTTTTTCCCACTGAGAAGGTCTTCTTCCTGGAAAGAGAGTCAATCACTTTAAGATTCAAGACAATGTAAGACCAAGATCGTTAGGTGGGAAAGAGGCAGGCTGCAAAAATGTAAACATTTCAAACAATTTGCATGAAATCTTAAGTATCTCAAGTCAGGCCTCTGCAGATATGAATGCATCTGCCATACGCATTGAATCAATGTGATGCAGTTGTAGCAAATATCTTGCAGGAAACTATGAAACTGTTAATACTTTTATAATTAATCTTAGAATAATCCCTTAAATGAAAATGCATATCAATTCTACAGCTTCAGATATTAAAGTATGGGAAAGTATGCGTGAAACTTAATGGAAACAGCAAACAAATGTATAAACAGAAAGTCACGTTCTATCACGGCTGCCATTAAATACAAAAGATTAATAAATAAAAAAATAAAATAAATGAAATATATAAAATATAAAATAATACTTTAAAGACAATATTCTAACAAAATAATTATAATAATGAACCACAACTAGGTTATAGATGCATTAATATTAGAGAATCAAACTACAACTCCAGTTTTAAAGGAAAATACAACGAAGCAAACTTGTTTTATTTCTTCATGTCATCAAAGTTACATTGTTATTGTTAGAGAGAGCCCTATCCAGTTTATATTAAAATATTTATATCTAACATTTGAAAGCTTCTCTATTTTTTTTCCTGCTTGCTGGAATTCTTCCATCTGATTACATTTTGAAAGGGCAACTACTTGTTCCTACTTTTGATTTTGTACTGGAAGATTCCATGGTCCAGCTTATAAATCAGAGACAATTTCTGTTCTCTTATGTGACCTGACTACAGTTATACAAGTGTGTTTCATTTTGAGAAACAGTTTACATTTTCTTTCCACCTAGATAAGTAACATTCAGTGCTGAAGTGTGTGAATGAATCTTAGTGCTAGAACTGGAAGAGAGAATGGTTTGATTTGAATTTTAACTGGAGCCCACCTAATTTGTAATTCTTGTACCAAATACATAGCTGGAGCAAAAAGGCCATTTGGTTTTTTGGTCATCTCTAAATTTGCAATGTTGTTTGCTAATAAAAATTAATACCAATGTGCATATGAGTGATTATAAATGGCTACATTAGGAAAAATGTGGACAAAAAATCTACATATGTGTAGATAATTTTCATGCTGATTTTTTTAACAATGCATTTTGATTTGAAGACAGGACAGAATGTACCTGGGGGGAAAAACATTAAAACAAACAAAATATATTCTCTCATATCTCTAAGAGCCATGGTAGTGTAAGGATTAGAATGCAATGTTGCAAGTTAATTCTGCTGACTGTCAACAGTTTGATTCTGAGCAGATCAAAGTTGACTCAACCTTCCATTTTTCTGCAGTCAGTAAAACGAGGACCCAGATTGTTGGGGGCAATATGCTGACTCTGTAAACGGCTTAGAGAGGGCTGTAAAGCACTATGACGTGCTCTATAAGTCTAAGTGAAATTGACAGGAAGAAATGTACTTTCAGACTTGCAAGGTAATTTAGAAAAGAAGCACACAGAGATAAACTAATTCTACTTTATTGTAAGAAACTTGTTAATGTAGCACATTCCTGCTGTGAAATAAGTTGCCTTTTGTCCACCTGTTCCTCTGTCCGTGGCTCTTTCCCTAACATCGCAAGATTATTCCCACATACCATTACAGTAAGAATTATATACGAGGGAATATTTATCAAATGCAGTCACTTACAAATTGGCTTTTAAATCAGAATTTTGAATTTCAGTATATGAATATAAGCTTATTGCTGCATGAAATGATTAACTTGATGCATGATTTGTAACAATATATCATCAGATTGTATGGAAATAGCTCATGTCATAGGATTTTCATAAATTTCATGAACATATACTCCCCCTCAATTATCTACTGCAAAGAGTCCTGAGATTAACAAAACTATCAAAATAGGGTTTAGAAATCATTATGTTTATATACATTTAAAATGATTATAGCATGTAACTCTAACTGATAAACCCTACAGCCTCCTCACTCTCAAATTATCTACACATGTGTAGATTGTTTTGTCCACAATTTTTCCTAATGTAGCCATTTATAATCACTCATATGCACATTGGTATTAATTTTTATTAGCAAATGACATTGCAAATTTAGAGATGACCAAAAACCAAATAATAATAACAAAATCCACATGAAGTAGAAAAAACTAGAAACACTCAACTGTGTGGTATTTTAATTATCTAGTGTAACATGAAGACAGAATAAATACCTCCAGACAGAACACTTGATTCTTGTTTTCTTGTCCGTTGTCTTTATTCTGTTTTTTCCCCCTTGCTGATATCAAGGGTTGCTGCATTGGTAGGTTTCTAGGCATATAATGGACTCAGGAGAACAGAAGTACAAGTTCTTGCATTTGCTGTACATATTACTTCAGAGAAAGCCTAATAGTCTAATTATGTCTGAAGTTCAGAATCACCCTACCAAGTATAATAACAGAAACCAGGAGCCTGGGGGATTATTCACCAGTGGTTACCGACACAGTGAACAATTATCTGCAACCGAAAATGTTAAATGTCAGCCACTTTATTTGTACATCAGTCAGAGTCCCAAGTAGAGTTTTCAGCACGTTTCCTGAAAATAAATATACTCTAAGCACTTTTATAAGAGTGTCCTAGTTAGAGGCCCAATGATTTCAAAGGCTTTCCATGTTGTTTAACACTAATGATCAAGCTGTTGCAACCTTATCTCCTCATCAAACTCCCCACCCCTGGTACTGTAGCTTCTGATACAACATTCTTGGGGAAGAGAGCATATGAGAGATTCACCCAAATTCATCCCAGGAGATCATCTTTCCCTGCATAATCATGTTCATGACATAGTAGTGGATGAACACATGATTTAGACAGCATTATTATTAAGAAGTAACCTTCTTCCGTGCAGACAGTTGTTAACATCATTCCTCATCACTCAAATTCCCATCTTCTAAAGCAGATGAAGAATTGCACAGAAAATGTAGCAGTGTCTTTTGCCTCCTTAGGAAAAAAAATGCATAAAAGATGAAAATCATCTTTTGAAAATCCAGAAAACTGATTATTAATGCAAGGATCTTAAACCATAATTATCATCTTTCTTACATTCATTCATTTTGAAGGACACTCTTGAATTGGGAGGCCTACTGAATACCTCCTTCACTAGCTTTCAGCAATGACTGAGACCCTCATAAAATATAATCATAGGATATGGGTATGATTGCCCATGTCAATGAATGGGTATTCAATTAAATACAAGTGTGATTGAACTATTAAATAAAAGTGTGATTGAACGATTTATTTTATTATTGTTGTACTGCTACTAAATGCTGTCCTTTTTAGTGCATTTGTTTTTCTTAAGTTATTCTGATTTATTATTAGTAGGCTGCAAAATATTTGATTGATTGATTATTGTCATCAAGTTTCCCCCCCCCCCCAATTAACCTGGTTTTTTAGGTCTTCCATCATGCACTCATCAGTACTGTAACTAAGTCCATCCACCTTCTGCTAGTCATCCTTATTCAGAGAACTAGGTTTTTGCATAATGAACTCTTATGACAGTTCTGAAACATAGTTTGTGTTGTGAAGATTATAGATTTGGAGTCAGCATGATGGAATGGTTTATACTAGTATCACAGAAGTCTCTTCAGTGTCATTGTCCAGGTCGGGGAAGGGTTGGATGATACTAATATAACAGTCTATACAGGGGTGGGATTCTACCGGTTTGGACTGGATTGGGTGAACCCCTTGTTCCCATGTTCAGCTCCCTCTGAACTGGTTCGCTGTGATGAGGAAGTGGGCCTGCTTGCTGGCCCCTGCTCTTTCCTGTGCTTTATGCCTTTGTTTAGAGCACAGCTGATTCACGTGGCAGAGCAGTTTGCCATGCCTCAATATTTTTCTTCACAGAGGCTGCAGTTGAAGTAAGTATGGGCTTGCCTTTTTTAAATGCATGCGATCACCGAACCAGTTGTTATACTGGTGGAATCCCATCCCTGAGTTTATAGCAGAGCTTAGCATTGGTCACTTATTCCCCACTATGCTAAGGAACAGTGTCTTTTCATATCAGAAATTGTGGGGAAAAAAAGGAAAAATGCACAAAGATGGAAACATTTATAATTTGGAGGATGTATCTTCTATCAATTACTGGTCAGATATCTATGGAACTTTTCAGTCATCCATGTCATGGTTGTCTCACAGGTGCTTTTTCAAGAGGCAACTAGACTTTCTGTTTTTTCTTTAAAGACGTTTCGCTTCTCATCCAAGAAGCTTCTTCAGAGCTGAAGAAGCTTCTTCGATAAGAAGGAAACATCTTCAAAGAAAAACCAGAAAATCCATTTGCCTCTTGAAAAGGCACCATTGGGACTACTGGTAGGATAGTTCTCAACAGAACTTTCAATATCTCTATCTCTCTATCTCTATCTCTATCTATCTGTATCTCTATCTCTATCTATCTATCTATCTAACTATCTATCTATCTATCTATCTATTTATCTATCTATCTTTTTCATTTTTTTATTTTATTTTTATTTGTCAATTGCTTACAAGATAATAGGTATAAGTAAAAACATAGTTATGAATACATGGATAAATATAAGAAAAATAAAAATATATAAAAGAATCAATAGAACAGGGACAGTAGGCACTTTGGTGCACTTATGCACACCCCCTACAGACTTCTTAAGAAAGGGGTGAGGTCAATAGTAGACAGTCTAAGGTTAAAGTTTTGGGGGTTTGGGGGAAAAAAAACCACAGAGTCAGGTACAGTATTCCAGATATTGACCATTCTGTTTCTGAAGTCGTATTTCCTGCAATCAAGTTTGGTGCGATTAACCTTGAGTTTGTATCTATTGTTTGCTCTTGTGTTGTTATGGTTGAAGCTGAAGTATTCATTGACAGGTAGGACATTGCAATGTCTGATTTTATATACTATACTTAGATTGGACCGAAGGCAGTGTAATTCTAGGTTTTCTAGGTCTAGAATTTCTAGTCTGGTGGCATAAGGTATTCTGAAATGAGTACAGGAGTAGAGAACTCTTCTTGTGAAATATTTCTGGACTTTCTCAACTGTGCTAATATCAAATACATAATGTGGGTTCCAGACTGATGAGCTGTATTCGAGTATTGGTCTAGCAAATGTTTTGTATGCTCTAGTTATTAGTGTAATATTACCAGAGAAAAAGCTACATAAGATTAGGTTAACAACTCTTAATGCTTTTTTGGCTATGTACTTACAGTGGGCTCTAGCACTTAGGTCATTTGAGATGAGTACTTCAAGATCCTTGACAGAGTTTGGATCATCAGCAAGGTCTTGACTATTCAGCTTGTATTTTATTTTCTGATTTTTTTTTTTTGCCAATATGTAGGACAGAGCATTTATTTGTTGAGATTTGAAGTTGCCATTTGTTTGACCATTCCGATACATAGTCAAGGTCTTTCTGCATGGTAGCAGTATTGTCTGTGGTATTGAATAGCTTTAGCAAAGAGAACGCAGCAAAGAGAACACAGTTGCACTTAATATGATCACAGAGGTCATTTATGTAGAATATGAAAAGAGTTGGTCCTAGAACACTGCCTTGGGGACACCACTGTTGACAGGTACAGTATTTGATAGGACGCTCCCAATTTTGACCATTTGTTGTCTGTTTGACAGGAATTCTTCTATCCAGTTATGCAGGTGTCCAGAGATCCTGTAAGACTTTAGTTTTAGGAGTAGTTTGTCATGTACTGTTGAATCAAAGGCTTTACAGAAGTCTATGTAAATTGCGTCTATTGCTTTGGTCTGATCGAGTTGTGTAGTCCATATGTTTTTGCAGTGTAAGAGTTGCAGATTGCAGGATAGTTTTTTTCTGAAACCAAATTGTTTATTAAAGAGTAGGTTGTTTGTTTCTAAGTGGAGGATGATGGATTCGTTAATAATTGATTCCATGACTTTACAGGTGACGCAGCATAAAGAGATTTGTCTGTAATTTTCAACTAAGCTGGGGTCTCCCTTTTTGAAGATGGGGATGACCATGGCTAGTGACCATAGATTTGGCAAGGAGCTGGTCCTGAAAGATTTTTCAAAGATTATGCTTAGAGGTTCAGCTATGGCAGTGGATATCTTTTTTAAGAAGTAGGCACATATTCCATCCGGTCCAATAGATAGAGATGGTTTCAGATTGAGTAGTGCTTTTTCAACATTGTCTTCTGTAAAATCGATATGTATTAGATCATTGTAGTTGTCTGTGGTTTGACTAGGAAATATTGGGCAACTACAATGATCTATCTATCTATCTATCTATCTATCTATCTATCTATCTATCTATCTATCTATCATCTATCTAATGGACATATTGTGACAGAGGAGCAGAAAAAGTGAAATGTTATTCATAAAGAAAATAAAGGGTGTTAGGTCAATAATTGGCATGGAAAGAAAGGGAGGAAATGCTTGAAAAAGAAAATTTAAGTAAAAATATTGTTTCTTATATTGATGCCAGAGGAATTCCTGAAGTTCAGTTGGACAGATAATTATAGTTCTTTCTGGAGACAAGTTCATTTCAGTCAGACGTTAAATGGTTAAATATTTGTCATCATCAAAACTCCTAAATAAAGGAGGCATTTTGGTCAAATTCATTTTTTATGGGCTAACACACAAATATCAATCATTTTCTTATTATCAGTGTCTGTGATGTGGAACTGGCTTGGATGGATTTCAAACATCTTCTGTTGAAGTAGCAAATATGGTTCAATGGTTGCTCAGATTTAAAACAAGAGCTCAGATGACACTAAAGAAAATCACTTCAATCTATTTCAGGCATTAATGAATTGTAACTGTAAGGAAGCCATGTCTTTACACTTGTAAATATGAATAAAAATGATGATTCCCTTATGGGTTTTTTTTGGATAATTACTGCAAGTATTATATTGTTTACAGAACTAGAGACAGTAGGAAAAAATATCAAGAAGCTCAGTTTTTATACTTTTCTTCAGAAATAAAATGGAATTTGTTGGTGGGAGGGGACAGAAGGGAACCGTACATGATTGTTGACGGAATTTAATTTGGAGCTCTATTTCCACACATATCATATTTCCTTTCTTACCTGTCTCCTTTTTTTTCTTTCCTACTACTACTTCCTTTACTGTCAGTGGTCACCCACTGTTAAGATCTATAATATAGAATATTATTACAGAAGAAAAGGACAATTATTAATACCACATTATACAGGTAGTTCTCAACATATGGCCACAATTGAGCACAAAATTTCTGTTTCTAAGCAAGACCATTGTTCATTGAGATTTGTCCCATTTTACAACCTTTATTGCCACAGTTGTTAAGTGAATCATTTCAGTTTTTACATTAGTAACATGGTTGTTGTTATGTCCTGAGGACTCAAGGAGTTCTCACTCAGGTCCACTCACTTTGTGTGGGCGTTATTCCCCCATTCCCATTGGTCGGTTCTCCCCAGCAGCCAGCTATAAAAGCAGGCTGCGGGGTCCAACTGGCTGCTGATTGCTGCGAGCCAGTTCCAGGCTTGGCAAGCACGGTCAGCCCTTTATTTGTAAAATAAAGTACTGTTGCACTCATGCTCTGGTTCAGCCTCTCATTGCTCAAACTTAACACTGGCGACGAGGATGGGATGGCTACCAGAAGCACCTTGCAACCGCTGAGTCACTAGCCACCGATCTACAGCCCAGAGAGAGCGATCGGCTGGCGACAAGGGAAACGCTGATCCGCAGCCAGAGAGAGCGGTCAGCTAGCGAAACGAGCGATCAAAAAGAGCAAACGCAGATCCGCAGCCAGAGAAAGCAGTCTGAGTCAAATAGTTAGAAGCGTCCTGTAGCCGCTTGTTAGCCTCGCTACGGGGAAAGTGAAGCGCTGCGAGCCGCAGCCGCTCTGCATTTGGCGCGAAATTCAAACGGGTGTCATTTGAATTTCGAGCCAGTAGGAATCACAGCACAGCGCTGTAGAGAGTCACTAACGCCCACTTTTTGGCGCGAATCAAGACACCTCCAACGGCTAGCAGCCAACGTGGTAACCCAGAGAGAGAGAAAGAGAGGGTAGCAAAAAACCTCTCCAGAGCTGATATCACTAGTAACTCACGAGCGTTCGTAGTCCCAGAGAGATTTTTCCCAGGTAGCCCAGCCGTTCCAGCACCATGAGTTCCAATCCAGTATTCCCGGCGTTTAAACCAGACGAAGAGAAGTGGGAATCGTATAAGAACCGTTTCAATCATTACATCGATGCGGTCGGCCTGTCGGATGCGGGAGAGCATCGGAAAAAATCCTATTTCCTAATCTACTGCGGAGCCACCGCTTACGATACCGCTGCAGCATTCGTGGCGCCGAGAGAATTAAAAACGCCTCCGTGGTCCGAGTTGCTTGAGATCCTCACAAACCACTACGCTCCCAGGCCTTCACAAATCGCCAGGAGGTTCACGTTCGAATGAGGAAGCAATCAAGTAAGGAGACCATCAACCAATATATGGCCGCCCTCAGAACAGCAGCCCTGCACTGCGGGTTTGGAACATACCTGGAGGACATGCTCCTCGATCAATTGGTTTGTGGGGTCAAGGATCTCAACCTACAGAGGCGACTGCTAGCTAAAAAGACCTCAACCTCGCAAGCGGTAGAGGAGGCCCTAGCAGCCGAGCTAGCAACGAACTCAGCCACCGAAATTCAGGGCCCAAGCGCCAAGCTAGCAGCGTTCCCAGTCCATTCCGAAGAGGTGGAAGCGGAGGAAGGCCACAACGATGAGAACGATGTCCATCGCCTCACCAATGGACAGACGGTCGCAGGTAGGGGCCAAACAAGAATACACCGGTCCACCCAAGCACATCACCCTGTGCCTAGCCTGTGGGGGATCACATCAAAGGGCCACCTGCAAGTTTAAAGGAGCCGTTTGCAACAACTGCCATAAGAGGGGCACATTGCGAGAGTCTGCCAAGCCCCCAAAGCGCTGCACAAAGACCCCCGTCCTCGCACTCGGGACCACAGAGGCAAGTATTAAACTGTCGCACGCACCGCCTTGCCAGGCGTACTTGCCACTCTGTTAGTAAAATTTCTCTCTCCGTTTCCCTAGAAGGTAAACCGTGCCGCATGGAGGTTGACACAGGGTCAGCGCTCTCAATAATCTCGTGGAACACCCTCAAGAGACTCCACCCCAGCCTATCTACTACCCGGCTTCAGAGATGCCAGTTCGGTCTGAAGGACTACCAGGGGAAGGCCATTCCCGTGATCGGCAGAGGCAAGTTCTTTGTCAGTTTTAGAGCTTTTAAAGGCCACCTACCTCTAGTGGTAGTTAACGGCAATCTACCCACCTTATTGGGCTCGATTGGTTTCCCCACCTCGGCCTAGGGTTAACAGGAGCCCATGCTGTCTCAACCTCAGACACTGACTCCTTATTCGCTGACTACGCAGATGTGTTCAGCGAGGAGCTGGGGTGTTATAATGGAACCCCCATCTCGTTCACCGTTGACCCCCAGGCAGTCCCAATCAGATTAAAATCACGTAGAGTTCCATTTGCTATTCGACCAAAACTAGACGCTGAATTGGATAAACTACTAAAACAAGGGGTCATTGAGCCAACAGATTTCGCCAAGTGGGAGACGCCCATTGTCACACCCCTCAAAAAAGATGGTAGCCTGAGAATTTGCTCGGACTACAAGACAACAATCAATAAATATTTACAAGTTAGCGCCTACCCCGTGCCCGTCATTCAGCACTTATTGCACACATTCGAACCGGGCAGTATTTTTGCTAAATTGGACATGTCTCAAGCTTATCAACAGTTCCTGTTGATAACCAAACAGCGGAACTTCAGACCATCGTCACTCACAGGGGTGCCTTCCGATGCAAGCGTCTCCAATTTGGCGTAAGTGTTGCCCCGGTATTTTTCAATCCCTCATGGAGCGGATTTTACAGGGCCTCCTGGTGTAGTACCCTACTTCGACGACATCTTGGTCTCGGCCAGGGACAGACCCCAACTCTTCCAGAGAGTGCGAGCAGTGTTAGAGAGGTTCAGACAGCATGGCCTCAAGTTAAAAAAAGAAAAATGCGCCATTGCCACTAGACAGGTGGACTTTCTGGGTTATAAAATTGACGCCTCTGGCATTCACCCCCTGGAGTCCAAGGTCAGGGCGATCCACGAAGCTCCCACACCGACCTCCAAAACGGAGCTACAAGCTTTCTTGGGACTCCTAAACTTTTATGCATCCTTTTTGCCCCATAAAGCCTCAGTAGCCGAACCCCTACACAGATTACTAGACAAAAAGTCACCGTGGCACTGGGGGCACAAAGAAGACCAGGCGTTTAACGCCGTCAAATCACTACTTACGCCAGAGGCAGTGCTCATCCAATTCGACCCCAACCTTCCTTTAGTACTGGCAGCAGACGCATCCCCTTTTGGAATTGGGGCGGTCCTTAGTCACCGACTCGCCAATGGCACCGAGGCCCCCATCGCCTTTTTCTCCAGGACGCTCTCGGCCACGGAGCGAAATTACAGCCAAATAGACAAGGAAGCCCTAGCAGCTGTTGCAGCCGTGAAAAAGTTTCACGAATTCCTTTTTGGCCACTTCTTGAACTGGTCACCGACCATAAGCCCCTCCTGGGCCTACTGGCCGGCGACAAACAGACACCTCAAGTCCTCTCCCCTCGGATGACAAGGTGGACACTTTTCCTAGCGGCCTACTCATACAAACTTATCCACCGCCCGGGCAAAACTCTATCCCACGCTGACGCGCTCAGTCGCTGCCCCTTACCCGCTCCGGCTGAAGACCCAGCTCCTGTCAATGCCATTTTTGAAATCACCCAGTTGGACCTGCCCATCACCGCCCTTGACATCGCCGCCAAAACCAAGGCAGACCAAACGCTCGCCCAGGTGCTCGACTGGGTGAGGAGGGGTGGCCGGGAGGCAATGTTGATAGCAAATTCGCACCCTTTAAGACTCGCATGCAGGAGCTGTCCAGTTTGCAGGGTTGTCTACTGTGGGGCACTCGAGTGGTCATCCCGACCTCGCTGCGCACCCGAGTCCTGGAAGCGTTGCACGAGGGACACCCGGCATTGTGAGAATGAAGGCGTTGGCACGCAGCTACGTGTGGTGGCCGGGTCTAGACGAGGACATTGTCAATTGGGTAAGTTCCTGCAGCATTTGCCAGGAATCCCGTCCTGCTCCCCCATCGCCACCCCTACCAGATGGGAGAGCGCCAGCGCCCTTGGTCTAGAATCCATATCGATCTGGCCGGCCCGTGCATGGAAAGATGTTCCTAGTGGTCGTGGACGCTTATTCCAAGTGGATAGACGTGGCGCAGCTATCCACGACCACCACACTAGCAATCACCAACGTGTTAACGCGCCTGTTCGTACCCATGGACTACCCGACTCCTTGGTCTCCGATAATGGCCCACAGTTCGCATCAGTAGAATTCAGCCGTTTTGCAGCCAACCTAGGCATTCGCCACATTTTCACAGCCCCATTTCACCCTGCGAGTAATGGGTTGGCTGAAAGGGCCGTCAGGACCACCAAAGAGGCCCTCGCTAGGTTTGGCAGAGATGACTGGCACCACAAACTCTCACGGTTCCTGATGAGCCAGCACTCAACCCCTGTGCAGTCACCAATAAGTCCCCAGCGGAACTTCTGATGGGCCGGCGCCTGAGGACTGTATTAGATAGACTGCACCCACAATACTGCCTGACTCTCCCCTCGCTTCCACTTCGGGGTTAGACATTTTATGTTACAGGAGCCGATATTCGCAAGGAATTTCGCTGGGGACCCACTTTGGATTCCGGGCGAGGTCATCGCCGTCACCGGGCCGAGATCATATAGAGTCAGGCTGGAGGATGGTCGCGTCTGGAGGAGACACATAGACCAACTCAGAAGGCGCCTCAGCAACCTCGCAAACAAGAATCCAGAGTCTCCAGTCGAAGGGGAACCGTCCCATCCGCCACCCAGCCACACCGCACCCAGTGACCAGTCTGCGCCAGCGGTCGTTCCGGTCAGCCCAAACTCGGACAACAGCGCCCAGAGAGTTGAACAACCGGATCCAACCCACGAGAGTTTGACTCCAGAAACCAACCCAGTGGTTTCCGAGGATGCCCAGTCCAGAGAGAGTGTTGGCGACACTATGCCAGCTCAACCGTCACCGACTGATACCGAACAGTCAGACAATGTTCCCGAGTTGCGCCGCTCCGGGCGCCAACACAAACCCCCCATCTACCTCAAGGACTATGCGTGTTCGCATCTGGGGGGAAGGGGTGTTATGTCCTGAGGACTCAAGGAGTTCTCACTCAGGTCCACTCACTTTGTGTGGGCGTTATTCCCCCATTCCCATTGGTCGGTTCTCCCCAGCAGCCAGCTATAAAAGCAGGCTGTGGGGTCCAACTGGCTGCTGATTGCTGCGAGCCAGTTCCAGGCTTGGCAAGCACGGTCAGCCCTTTATTTGTAAAATAAAGTACTGTTGCACTCATGCTCTGGTTCAGCCTCTCATTGCTCAAACTTAACAGTTGTTAAGTTAATCTTGCTTCCCCATTGACTGCTTGTTGGGAGATCACAAAAGGTGATCATATGACCTCAGCACACTGCAACCATCATCAATATGAGTCGGTTGTCAAATGTCTGAATTTTGATCAATTGCCGCAGTGGTCATAAGTTTGAAAAATGGTGGTAAGTCACTTTTATCACTGCTATTGAAACTTTGAATGGTCAATAAATAAATAAACTGTTGTAAGTTAAAAACTATTTGGATTCTTCAGAGAAGTTTCTGAAGGAGTTGACTTAGTGACCCAAGTATCCTTGGATAGCAGGGCAATTGTCCTAATGGTCACCAGGTTATCCAAAACACAAGGACAATTGCAACTCTGAAGCAAAGCTGTCTGAAGCCATCTTGTGCTGCCTTATAGTTGCCACGAAGCCAGAGAGGGGGAAGGGAGGGGGGAAGTAGGTAGGCAGGCTCCAGTCAAAACAAAATGCTTCCTTGTGGGAATCAAGGTTACTGAAACAGGTGGCCGTTGAAAAAGGAGAAGAGCCTGCTTTCCATCTTTATTGGACAATGTGATCAGTGACACCTGGGAGGTGGGAGTTTGATTCTTTTAATTGGGTGAAAACCATGGGAACTGTCAGAGTTGGTTTTCACTAGCTGTGCCAATAAAATGTATCCAATAAACATATCCTTTCAGGAATCTACCTGCCTCTGAGTTATGCTTTCAATGGGTGCATTACTCAGAATGCTGATGGGCAAAACCGATCTGTGTAGGTCTTGAAAGAAAGATTAAGCCATCTGGAATTACACAGCCTTGCTGACTCTGATTATTATTTCTTTGTGAAGCACTAACAAGAGAGCTAGCACAGCCATTTGGCAAACTTGATCCCTCCTGAATATCCTCCTATCACTGGTAAGGCTCAGTTGGGTTACTTAGCAAGAGTTTATGTAAGTTAATTACTTAATTAACATAGTCAACACACACATGCTGGCATAATAAAGTACAATGCCACTGAGATAAGCCATAGAGAATGGCAAAAGATAAGTGGCATTTCTAGAATAATTCTTAAAAATCAGAAATGTTAAACAGCTGCCTCTAAGTGTTACCCTGATACCCATTTAGTGATTAGAGATCTGAACTTTTCCCAAACATGCAGAAATTAAAATTAAAGGCTCATAGAAGATTGTATCCTGCACTAGTCAGCTTTAAATTCATCTTCAGAATGCTAAAAGTCAGCCAGGGTTGGCAAAACTAGCATAGAGGTAATCATTTTATAGCATAGAGAGAGCAAAATTAAATCCTGTGTCTAGCTACACTGAAGAGGTGAGGAGTCTAGATGGAGAATAAATCCCAATGTTAGCCTCATCACTACAAACAAGCTCTGAGCGACCCAGAATTTTATGAGATGCTAAAACTCATTGATTAGTTATTCATGTCACTGTTTGAAAGCAGATCACATCACTCAGTCCTCTTAAACATTTTCCATATATGGAAGTAAACTTGCAACATCCTATATTATCTGTCATGGCTATAGAAGCAATAGAAATACTTCTAAACCTGTGAATGATTTTAAAGGGCTACAAACGGCTATGAAGCCACCTAATTCAATTCCATGATTTCATGTCTGAATTTGCTCTGGTGGAATTAAATGAATCAAGATGATGTTCAGCTGAAGATCTTCAAAGCTTTGTACAAGCCTATAAAATTCTGCCAAGCTTGATTTTCTCTGCCTATATAAATAGCATACATCCAACTTTGGTATATTCTCCAACTACCTCTGCTTCACAAAGCTTACAGACTGTAAAGTAAATTGGCGCTAAAAATAATGTGATGACTATTGTAAAAAACATCGTTGTGGTTCCCATGAGATTTAGAATTGATTCTCTTTCTGCTCATATCATTGGCTTTTCAGATCAACCTTGATAGGGAGAGATAGGTCCAACAGAGCCTGAAGAGGTGCAGTCCTCACTTCAGAAAAAATATATATGAAATTTTAGATAATAAGTACAAGTGGGGAAAACTAAAGGCAGATAAGGAAGGGAAAGAGATGGCAGACACAGACTCAGGTCTCCAAAAGTTTAAAACAGCAATTCTTAGGATTACATGGAGACTGGGAAGGGCAGTTATAAAATCCAAGGAAAAGATGCAACTACTTTAAGATATTGAAGACAAGTAATGCTTCATGCCTTCTCACCATCAAAAGCAGGAGTCCCCAATTTTTCTGGTTCCATGGACCGATGGCAGCAGCTTTGTCGGTTTCGGTGGTGGTTGGGGAATGGCTTTGCGCACTAAACCTAAATCCTGCACATGCACAAATGAATGCACAAATGAAGCTTGTTGTCAGGTAAATAGCGGTCAGTGGCCCACAGGTTGGTGACGCTTACTCTAAAGCACCTTCAGGATATAGAATCTGAAATGCTGAATTGCTATTAATAGTTTTTATATTGGGAATTTCATTCAAAATGCAGGTTTAGAAATATTGTTAGGGGAACAGCTTGGTCTCCCTGTCCATTCTGGTGATACAAATTGCAGCAGATCATGTTTCATTGAGAGTTCATCTCCCAATCTGGATTTTTCCCCCTTTTAATCCTCTTAACAGAGAAATGTTGTGGATGAACTGTGCATCTATTAAGTGTCTGTATAATTAATATAATAGCAGAAGCTGCTTCATCTGTTGGGAACAATGGAAGTTACATCTACATACAGGTGGAACCACCAAATTGGGTGACGACCAATTTTTTTTTAACTTTTGGTTGCAAATGGGTGCTCGACTGGTGACCCCAGCCACAGTGATTTGCCCGTCTATGGCAATTTCCCCTTCTGCACAGCACTATTTTTTTTATGCGCATGCAGTTCCAGTGATGACCAAATCAGGTGAAGACTGAATTCTTGGAACGGATTACCGTTATCATCTGAGGATAGATAACTGTAGATAAGAAAGGAAATCAGTTTTGTAAATCCATAATAGCTTATGAGGGTCAACAAAAAAAATTATTGTTGGAGAATATTAAGCATTTAATTTTCAATTTGCAGGGTTTTTAAGTGCAAATAGAAATTGCACATAATAGTTTTATTCGAAATCAAAGGTTTTCAAATTTTAAAAGTTATGGTGTATTTTACATTACACTATAGCATAGTATTAGGTCACATTATATTATGTAACATGCATTCCCCCTATGAATAATGTTAAGATCTGGTAAAATTACTTTCATTTATTAATTGTCTTTTGTAGAATTACTAATATTGACAAAAATGAATCCTTCCATCATTAACTAGCTTCCTGAAGTTTAGAAGATGACATATATGAAAGGTTTAATGATCTAATTAAAACAAAGAAATGAAGAAAATTACACAATAACATCATTGAAAAATGCAGCTTATTGTGTTAGGGATAATAAAATATGAGATGAAGTACTGCTGTATCTAGAAATTAGACAAATATCTAATAGTAGTACAATCATTGAATGGTGCACTGTGGGTAATCCAAAGTAAATGAACTGTTTAAACTATAGTTAATGGAGTATAGGGGGTTAGGATTAAGCTTTAGGGAAAAAGTATTATTTTTTGCATTTTAAAAAAATCCTTAAGTTTTGCTAATGAAAATGTCATCGGTTTTAAGGGTTCCATTGTTATTGCCTCCTTCAGTGATAAAAATAAGTTGAGTCCAATAAGTTGAATTCAATAAGTTAAATCTCTTACAATCTACTCCAAGCTCATCATAAAATATCCCTTAGTTCCTGTGGTTGCCAACATTTTTCCCATTGTGTTTCACAAGTTATGAAAAATATATTGGAAAGTAGAGATCTTGGAGACAACTGATACAAACAGCATGGAAGCACAGAATGGGCTGGAATCTTTCTCTACTCCAACCCCCCACCAAGAACAAATGTCCTCCCATTGTGTCCCCATTCTGAATGTGACACTCTTTTCTTTCTATCCAAGGAACAAACTGTCAGATATGAAAGGTGTGAAGTTATCCTTTTCTTGAAATTAAAATGGAGGATGAAATGGCCTTAGAACTTATAATGGGCAGAAGGAATAAACCTGCAGAGCATGAAGAGCTCTTGACCAAGACAGCAGTCAGATAAAAGAAACCTGAGTCCAGGACTGAAGTGTACTTTGAGAAAGCATTTCAGACAAGATTCTCACTAGTTCCCATGAAGATAAAAGGGGGTGGGGAAGGAATTGGATTCAGACTTACATGTTTCTGTTATTAAGACCTTAATTCAAGTAGTAATAGCCTGCTTGACCTTAGTTTCTTAGTCTACTGGACCTTTGATGCTTGACAATATTTTTGTAAACCCTTTCACCCTTTTTGTAAACCCTTTCATGCATGATCAGTTTTAGGATTTCTTTGTTAGTAAAAATAAGAATATCTGCTTTAATAAATTAATAACCAATATGTAAAATCATTTCTCATTCCACAATAACTATCTGTTATGCTGTTGGGTTTTGTTTTCTTTTTTTGCATTGTTTTTCTCATGTGGTCGTCTTGGAAACCTGGTGGTTGAAGTTTCATGTTTGTACTTTGTATTCTATTAGAGTATGTTCAAAATTACACTGCCAGTCAAACAATGCATTTTTATGCATTTAAATTGCCAAACATATTTAAATTATGCTCAGATCACAGAAGTTGGAAAAGTGTGAAATCAAGAACTGTATGTCAGTCCAAGAGTTGACACTTTGTGGAAGACTCCACACTCAGTTCTGAAGCATCCTTATCTGCATTTCATGGAGGAGGGAGACTCTGGGCTTTACTAGCCATTATCCAAGGTTCAGATAGCAGATTGACTACACTGATTATTGGAGCAGTGTGTTGTTTGCCTTAATAATGTTAGTTTGTTCAGGATTTATATAAATAGAATTTGTTTTTATTTTTTTTAAATGCTGGATTTCTTGATTAATTTGGTAGAGAGATAAAATAATATAAGAAATGTTAAACCTTTTTTATCAGAATATCATTGCCCAGCTAGCTTTCTTCATATCCTTCCAATGTCAGAGAGTAATATTTAATAGTCGTGAGTTTGACTTTCAACATTTATCAAATATAGTTCCTCTAGGCTTTTGATTTTTTTTTTAGGAGTGTCTTTCTGAGAAGTAGACTATGTGTGGCATTTCCATATATCTGAATACCATTTGCAATCTCTGTCATAATTCTATATTTAAATGTTTCCTCTGTGATAAAGGAACATGTATATCAAGATCAAATGCTAATGCTTTAAAATCTCTCTAAAGCATTTCTTTCACACTATCATAAGCAATATTTTAACCTTTCTACCCTTAAAATATTTGTCATAAGCATTTTCTGATGTGGTTGATCAAACTGCCCAAATGCTGTTTAATGCTTTTAACCTGACTAAGTACTGCTTTGCAACCCTTGGGTTTTTTTTTTTAATATATGAGACATTTTTAAAGCAGTTGTCGGATGCAAAGCATCAGCACAAGACTTAAAATCATCAGTAAATTAGTTGTTAATCAGAAAAAAAGAATTACAATCTTGCATTGTCCTCTAACAATCAGGAAATGTTCTCTTCCCATACTAATTATCTCTGATTACATACAGCTGCCATTTAAATTAAAGCTCTGCCAAAATCTAACTTGCAATTTCTGAAGTCATGTTTTTCTCCCAAGATTAAAAAAAAACAAAAAAACAAAATGGAGTTGTTTTTTGTTTGGATTTATCAGCTGCTTGCAATGGAGTGGAGGTTGTGGGTTGGCAAGAGGATCAGATTTATGTCAACAGCAACATGGTATCACAACACAAGCTTTACTCATATTTTGTATGTGTGGTGACAGAATGTATATTGCCTAAAGGGGCTAAAGCTTCAGCCACAAGGGCCCAATGCTGCTTTGGGCACTGTGATGAGAGTTGTGAATTCCTTTAGATGCCATTGAGTTCTTGAGATTTCTCCCCCAACTTTTTCCTGGGTATATATTTCACTTTCTTATTGGAGGTGATGTAGGTGACACTTTTAAGTTCTTCAAATCTAAATCTAATTTTAGGTTACCACATTTCTGGGTGCCCATGGATGAATCATCATCTCTCCTTCAGAGAGAGACTGCAAAACACTGGAAGGGATAATTGTACAGTGAAGAAAATGTGTCCACACATTCCTTGACCGCATTTGACAAAAGAAGGATAAGGACTCAAGTCTTGCTCTGAAAATTCTCATCTCCTTTTAGATAATTTCCAAAGGAAATTCTCTTTCATGTGACTGCATGAAGAGTGGAGAGAAAATGCAGGAGAAATGCTTTTGTATGACAATAATATAAAGTTTAGCAGATCTATGTAAGAATTTTAAGGGTGCAAGGAATGACATGGAATCCGATCTACTTGTGTTTTTGTCCAACATACTTTCTTCAGTGTACAAGTAGTCCTCGACTTATGACCACAATTGAGCACAAGATTTCTGTTGCTAGGTGAGATATTTGTTAAGTGATTCCCCCCCCAAATATTACAACCTTTCTTGTCACATTTGTTAAGTGAATCATGGCAGTTTTTAGGATCATGATTGTTAGGTATATCTGGCTTCCCCACTGACTTTGCTGGTTGGAAAGATATAAAAGTTGATCAAATGACCCAGGGACACTGCAGGGTCCATCATAAATATGAACCTATTGCCAAGCATCCAAATTTTGTTCATGTGACTTTGGGTCTTGAGTGTGGAAATTGGCCTAAATCATTTTTGGGTGTCATCGTAACTTTGAACAGTCATGAAACAAACTGTTGTAGAACTACTTGCATTTTTCTGACTGGGGAGTGGTTCTCCAGGCCAACTTAGAGAAAAAAAAGGGACCTCATTTGGTCACACTGAAAAGTTGAATTAATCAATTAACTGAATTAATGCTATTGTCTTAAACTTTCTTTTCTCAACTGACAACTCATGAACAATTATATTTTATGTGAATGAAAGTAATATACGTGTTCCAAGATTGTATCCTGAAGTTATATTTTAGTCCTATATTGTCAATTCAGAAAAAATATTCAGAAACTTAAATAGAAAATATTTAATCCTGACAACTCAGAAGTTTGAAGGGAGAGATAGGCACAGAGAAGACAAGAGAATGTTTATCTCTAGTGAATACATAAACAAAACAAAAAAATAGGAAACTGAATAGACACTTCTTAGATCTTAAAACCAAAGTTGCTTTTAGGCAAAAACATTGGAAGTTAGAACCTTGAAACACCAGGTTTAAAAAGCTATATGTTGCTGATAGATTTATAGGTTCTGAATTAATGTCTTTATTTAGGACTCACTGGGGGGAAGCTTTTGCTTCATTCTCAATCTACCAAATCCAGATTGCAAAGCTCTAAATGGCTACTAGATGAGAGCAAAGATTTAGTCTTTTACGTCTCTGTTATCTTTGGTGATCGTCCAAATTTCTACAACTCAGATCTGGTAGATCTACCATTCAGTATTACATCTGTTCATTATGACAGTTTGGGAATATATGAATTTAGAGTAGAGTTTCTCAATCTTGGAGCTTGAAGATGAAGCCTTGGGGTTTAAGTCCACAATCCTCAAGTTATCAAGGTTGAGAAACACCAAGAAACATTGATTTACAGGGACAAAGGAAGCATGCAAGTTTGTTTGTATGTATGTCTGTATTACTGTCTGTTTGTCTCCCTATCTATCCTTCCATACCTACCTATGTATATGGAAAGTACAAATTAAATTGGATAGTACTAATCAGGGTGGCTAGCATGAAATTAAAGCTATTTGGACATCTGTGTAAACTACTGTGAGAAAGTGCACAAGTCTTCAAAGTCCCTGTTAAGCTGAAGGCCATTTTACTTTGAACTATTGGATAGCTATGAAACATAGCTTTCAATATTTATAACTATGCAGTTGCTGCTTAGGCTTTTGCATGCAAATGGTCAATATGCACTAAACATCATAAACCTTGACAATAGTGTGAGTGGCAACAGATAAAAATGTGAATGGCAAACCCCATAAAACTAGGTATTAAACTGTCATTCAATCTTTATATTTGAGTTGGGTTAGCAATTGACTGCTTCCTAACAGCACGGTTTTTATTGATTGGTTCTTCAACTATCAGGGCAAAACCAAAGACTGGCTATGTATAATTCTGTGTTATACAACTGCTATGTATACATGTATATATTGTACAATAGGTTAGCCTTTTTTTGTTTTTTAAATTAGGATATTCCAATGAAAATTCCTTGTTTCCCTATTTAATGAAGGTAAACCAGGGCTGTCAAATTCCCAGGTCACATGCTGGCTACTCCCATGGCTAGTTTAGTGAAGGGGAAAAAAGTCCCAATACATCACATGATAGCACTGTGACGATGTGAGTTTGACACTCATGAGGTAGACAAACGTCTATGGATATTCTCAGTCATCCAGGTCATGATTGTCCCAATGGTGCTTTTTCAAAAGGCAACTGGAATTCCTTTGTTTTTCCTTGAAGATGTTTCACTTCTCATCCAAGAAGCTTTTTCAGTTCTGAACTGAAGAACTTCTTGAATGAGAAGCAAAACATCTTCAAGGAAAAACAAAGAAAGTCCAGTTGCCTTTTGAAAAAACACCTTTCAGGTAGATAGACAAAGTTGATGATTGTATGAAGTTTTAAGTACATAGGACAATAACAGCATTTCAACAACACAGGGCCTTTAAAAATCAAAAACATCCATTTAAATTTGGCTTAAAAAAGAAAAGGAAGATAACTTTGAGGAAAAGTGTTTATAAGATACATTCTAATATTTGCTGTGATAATCTGTCTTTTGATCAGTTGCTATTGTCCTGCCCAAGGTTGCAATTGTGTCAGAGTTAGTAATTTAAGAGTTTACAATCAATCCAGAAATTAATTTCAGGATCTCTTTCAAACAAAAGAGGCTTAAATCAGGAGACAAAATGTTGAATATTCAACTCGTCTACCAGCTAATGTTTAATTGGAATTCAAAGCATAGTCATAAAAAGTAGTCTGAATTTTAAAAAGCAAGGCAAGGTAACACATCTGAAATTAAATCAGTTTTATGACTTATTTCCACTGTTTTGATGATACAGTTTTATAATTAGAACTTGTTCGGGTACTCTTCTTGTCCACCTCATTTTTCACAGACATGTTCAAGAAATGGTTTCTATTTAATTCTAAGCTGAAATTTCTTATTTTGGCTCATATATATGTGCTGTGCTAATGTCTTTTTGTTTTATCATCAGCTGTTCCCATTTCTATGTAATAGGTTATGATCCATTTCCTTCTCTGAAGAGAACTGAATGACCGAGCCATGACAACCTGGGTTAACAATGGTCTTGACATTTCTATCAAAAACACTGTAGCAATTCAACATGAATTACCAGATCAGGGATATTACATCTGTAATAAGGTGGCATTTATTTTCTGGCCAATGATGGCTTCACACATAATTTGGGGTATGTGCGCTGAAATGGAAACTAAACATAAATGCCTATTTTGATGCTTCACCAGGATTTCAAATGTGACCTATCCTTCTTTCCCATTTTTCTTTTCTGACAAAATAGAACACAAGTACACAGTTTCTTCAGTGCAGTCCTCACATAAAGTGACACTAATGTAATTAGAACAGGTCTATCATGCCATCTGAGCCATAACTACAAAGGACACAGTACTTAAAAACAGTAAGTACTTCTGATAAATCCTCCAAATTCCTCTTAGGAGAAGTAGCTTTCCTCCCTCATCTCTTTATCAATGACTCACTTTGAAAGGGAGCTTCGAAAGGTAGTCTTTGTTCTGTAAAAAGCAGGCAGGATCCATAGATTTCTTTTTAAAATTAACAAAGCGAAGATCACAATTATATTTCATTTATTTTCAGTTATGCTTGTTGCACTATAAATGCAAGCCTTTAAACTAACTATAGGCAAATGGAAAAGCAGAGAAGGATAAACAAAAACTTTGTGTGCAAAGAAGCATTCGTTCTTTATAGCTAATGTGGTTTACTGATTAAAATGTGTGCAAAGGCCAGCTCAAGCTCCAGGTTTGATTTGCAAAACAATTCTGGGTTTCAACATTCATAAAATGATTAAGGAAGGGAAGAAAAAGGAGAAGAGATGACATACAGAATTCCAATGAAAGTCTTTTCCCTCTGAGGTCGCAGGCATTAATGGCCTCCCAAACAGCATTCACATTTCCATCTAGATAACGTAGTGGCCCTCTGCTTTCTAGGTGACCTCTTAGGAAATTGTAGGCTCAACTTCATTTTGTTCACTACTGACATCATTCTCACAAATGCTGTTCTGCACTCAGTCAATCATTTTTGACCAAAGAAAGGATAAAGTGACATTTCTAACCAAAGCTTCTTCTAGATATATTCATCCTTCATGGAATTGAAGGGAACTCCCCTGATTGAATTCAATTTAGAAACTAGGAAAACAAAGTGTGTCCATTTTAGCTTTAAGGAAGTTACATTGCTATATAAATCTTCATCTAAGGAGCATTGTGTTGAGACACTAGTCATAAGTCACCATGCTGATTGAATTTAGAACTTGGAAAAAGGAATAGATAAGGATAGTTTCGTATTAGAGAAAGAGATAGAGACAAGTAGATCATTTATCTTATCGGTCATTTTCCACCAGCTAACCATAAACTGTTGAGTGCTTTTAGTCAGCAAATTATGATCAACTAAAAGGTAAAGATTATGCTAACAAGAAACTGAAAAACCCCCCATAACATCTATTCAGAGACTACATTATATCACAATGACTTTTTGTAAGAAAGAAAGAAAGAAAGAAAGAAAGAAAGAAAGAAAGAAAGAAAGAAAGAAAGAAAGAAAGAAAGAAAGAAAGAATCCCTTTTTTGGATTCCGTAAAATTGAACTGTGTATAAAACTCTATATGCATATTATGACATTATAAAGGTCATCTGCTGGATATTTTTTTTCTTTTCATTCCTTGGTCTTTTTGTTATCTGCACTGCCTGCTAGTTTTTTAAAAAACAAAAACTGGCCATGTAATAATTTGTCTCCCTGTGTCATTTTCTATTACTCATGTGTTTGGTCTTTCCAATATTCGGTATACTACCTGCATCTTCTGTACTATCCTTCAAAATTCTTCCAATGCTATTTCTTCTTCTTCAACTGTCTGGTGTATTTACAAAGTTCAATGATCTACCAGTTATTCGATGTATATCATTAGCAATAGCACTTAGACCACTTCACAGTGCTTTATAGCCCTCTCTAACAGTTTACAGAATCAACATACTGTCCCCAAAAATCTGGGTCTTCATTTTACCAACCTTGAAAGGATGGAAGGCTTAGTCAACTTTGAGCCAGTGACTGGCAGTCAGCAGAATTATCTCGCAATACTGCATTCTAACCACTGTGCCACCATGTCTCTGTACAGCTTAAATGTACAGGATAGTATTCCTTGGTAAGTAAAAGCTATCAACCTATCATCCTTGGTAAGTAGAGCCAGCAACACTGCTGTGTGAATAAAAACCTTTTCATCCACACAGTGGTGTTAATAGTTTTACCTGTTATTATTTTTCAGATCTTCTTATACAGGGTTTTTAGATCTGATTACATTCAGCCCATTATTCCAGTATATCTAATTGTTGACTTAGGAACACAACAGAACCCAAAATTTCTGTTGGGTGTGAGATTTGTTAAATGAGTTTTGCCCCATTTTACAACCTTTCTTGCCACAATTGTTAAGTGAATCACTGCAGTGGCTGAATTAATAACACAGTTGTTAAGTGAATCCAGCTTTCTCATTGGCTGTTCTTGTCAGAAGATCACAAAAGGTGATCACATGACCCCAGGACACTGTAACCATCATACATATGAACCAGTTGCCAAGCATCTGAATTTTGATCATATGACTATGATCAAAATGCTTCAATTGTCATAAATGTGAAAAATGCTCATCAGTCCCTTTTTCAGACCTGTTGTAACTTTGAAAGGTACTAAGTAAACTGTTGTAAGTCAAGGACTACCTGTATTACCCCACTGCATTTAGACTATAAGATATTCATTTTCTTCAGGTATTCATTTTTTTTTCTTGACTTCAATGTGCTTGATGTTGTCACTTTGAAGGATGCCAAGATATTTGCAGTTTCTGTCTTCATCCAGACTCCTGTTACCTCCATAGGGCATCTAGATTTTTCCAGATTTCACTATTTTTCCCCTTTTGAAGAGAAGTGGGATACATTTGTCCAGTCCAGTCCAAACACTATTGCAATATGCTGACTCCAGATACAGTATGTGTTGAGCAGTGATTCAATTTCAGATGCTGTTTTTTCCATACAACTTTACACCTGTCCATATACAGGATATGGGGTAGCTTGGTAAATGTTTTTGACGGCTGATACCTATGGCCTGCTTGTTCAGTATTGAGTTGACAGAGGAATCAGCACAATGACAGACAGTAGTGGCAATAGTGAGTTTCCTTGAAAGATTCGTCTCTTGATATAACCTCTCCCAGACTATGACCAGGGACCAGCAATTGTGTTTTCCATTGTGTCCATTGATCTTTGCACAATGCTTCTGATATTTCTACTGATTCCTGTTATTTCTAGTCGCTTGTCATGTGGCAGGGCATCAACTGCCTTTTGCAATCAACCCAAGGTACATTCAGGTTGGTCTTCCTTATTTTGCAGTTTTTCAAAATCATCCTGTCAATTAGGAATTGGCTGATCTTTATCTCTCCACTGTTTGAATAGTTTCCTTTCTTCTCCGATGGAAAGATTGATGTTGATTTGTTAGCTTCTGTTCAGTTATTTTTTAATCATGGATGTTGCTCTTTCCAAAACTTGTGCATTCTTTTCATATATCTTCTTCTTGATGGATTTGATTTTAATAACATAACATCATTTCTTTGTTTTCAGTCTTCATATATTTTTATTATTACTACCATGGTTCTCCAACAATACGGCCTCCACCAATAGGAAGACACAGCATATTTTCTAGGCATAAAATCAAATTAATCCCCCCCCCAAAAATTTAGGCCTAGTTTAAAACATGCAAAATGGGGGGAAGGGTGGCTGGGACTTGCCATTAGGAGCGCCCCGCGGGCAGCAATTCCTCATCACCAGCCTCTCCTAACGGGTGATCATGGTGAAGCGCAGAGAGCTCCCTACTCCCACCAAACACCTTTGCTGCAGACCCAAGACCTTTGGCACCTGCCGCTGTTGCTTTCCCTTCTGCCCATTCCACCACCACGTTTGGAGCTGCTGCTTCCGTGTTTGGAGCTGCCACCATGTTTGGAGTGGTGCCACCACGTTTGGAGCTTCCACTTCCACGTTTGGAGCACTGCCGCTGTTTGGAGCACCACCACCATTTGGAGCACCACCGCCACTCCAAACACGGCGACAGCTCCAAACACGGAAGCGGCAGAACACAGCAAACTCCAAGACCAATAAACACAGACCAAGACTCCCAACCAATCAGGATGAAGAAAAAACCATTCTGGCACAGCAGTAAGCTAGCCCCAAATTTAAAACTGAAATGGCTGTGAAAGTCTGACTCACAGATGAACACAATACAGAAGCCTGATGATGGCAGATGAGATTCTGCCGAAACGTTGCTACAACTTTAAAAGCACAACTATAATGACGTGGGAAAATACCCGAACAAAGCTGAATACCATACATGTAAATACCCACGAAAACTTAAGAATATATTTATACATACATACATACATACATACATATGTTGATTTGTCTATTTTAAGTGGATGTCAAATAAGTGTTTTTTCTAGAATATAATAAAATAAATTTAAAAAAATGAAAATGAAATTTCATTGCATTCAGCTCTCCAAGGTTCACCACCACCAATACACACTACATCAGGACCATCAAACTGGCAGCCCCAGATACAGCCCAAGCAGGCCACACCTATTCCAGCTCCATAAAGGCCATTGCAATACATCACGATATGACCCGCAATGCGAGTGAGGTTTGACACCCCTGCACTATATAAACATGACAAAAATATAAATAAATACATTAAAAACTGATTATATACCCACATGCATAATCAGTGGTGGGATTCAATTTTTTTTTACTACTGATTCTGTGGGCATGGCTTGGTGGGAGTGGCGTGGCTTGGTGGGAGTGGCGTGGCTTGGTGGGAGTGGCGGGGAAGGATACTGTCAAATCCCCATTCTTTCCCCACCCCGCTAACCTGCTTTCCAGCTCCATTCTCCTGTGCAGGTCAACAAAAGAAGACTCAGCCGATCAGCTGGGACTCGAGGATCAGAGAATAAATGAGGGTGGGGGCGGTTCTCTGAACTACTCAAAATTTCCACTACCGCTTCTCCAGACCTGGTCAGAACCTGCTGAATACCACCTCTGTGCATAATGTCTGCAAGGGCCTGCAAGCAGTCAAAACAGCCAAAGGGAACTTCAGCTGTGCTTTAACCTAGACTATCTGGAGCTTGCTGTTCAGCCCACCATGCAACCATGGTTAGAGTTATTGTAAAAAGCACCTGACCAGCCGGTATAAATAATTTCACATTCAGATATTTTCTGATGCAATTTTGTGATGTTGGTAAGGCAACCTGAATGCTTCTTTATTTTTCTTTTTTAGACAAGCTACCACCCTTCTTATATTTTCCCATCATATCGGTATGATGGGGGCAGCATCAGCATTTCAGTTTGCTTCCTTATTTTTCTCGCTTTGATTCAGCATCTGAAGAAAAATGTGTAGAAAGAATGCTGACTGCATAACAGCTTTTGTGGGGGGTGTTGTTGTTTTTTTACTGTTGGCTAGATAGAAAAACCCAGTTGTCTCATGGGTTGTTGTTTTTTTAAGCATTTCACCTAGTTTTTTTTTCTTTTTTTGAGACTGAAATGATGGTAATGCAGAAATCAAGGGAATGAGCACGTATAATTCCCAGCAGATGACAGTTAAATAAGATAATTTGAGAGCAGGTAAATGATAAAAAATAGCATTTTCAACTGATAGGATTTGCATTGTTGACATCTGATCTACTAGCTTTAAAATAATTGGGGAGTTTTAAAGTATGCTTGAACATACAGGTAAAATGTGAAAGCCATTAAGGTTGGATCTACACTTAGTCATGCTTCAAATACACCCACAGGGATTTAACTTATTCATTGATGCTTATTCCACTGATTCTGAAAACTCAAAACCAAATCCACTCTGTACTCATGTTTTGGGAAGGATCAAGGCTAAGTGCTAGAGGCTCTGCTTTGCATGTGAAAGGTCTCAAATTCATTTGCTAATCTTCTGAGTTCTGATTAAAAAATAAAAATCCTAGGAACACTGATATTAACCATTGAGGCTAACAGTTATGTAGTTATATATAGTTTAAAGCTACCATTAAAAGAAACATCAGAACTTTCCCTTTTTCTTCCGGAACATATCCTAAATACCAATGGCTGCACCCCATAACTCAGATATTCATGTTTTTAAGAACAAACACAGAAAACCAAACTACTATTTTGACAGACATATGGAAGAAAGAAAAGAAGGGGAAAAAATAGACATGAAATCAATGACCAAGGAGAAATAGGAGTAAATAAAATCAAAATGAAAAAAATCAGAATTAACAATACGATTAATTTTGTTTCTGTTTGGAAATCATTTCTGGACTTTGTGCAGGTGGAAAAAAATAAAACTGAGTTTTGGCTTTGCTGATTAGATAGGTTTGTTTTAACAGAATGGCTAGTGTATAGTATTATGTAAAACTACAAAAATTGAGATTGTATGATATTATTTTATTTTACTGCACCAAAAAAGTCAGAAATTAATGTTTTTCTTTTTCTTTCATTTTTTATAATACATAATTAAAAGACATAAATATAATACTTATAATAATCCCTTCTCCTGCCCCTTTTCCTCATTCTCATTTTTTATATTTCTGTGTTTTATAAACTAATTTCTATATTTTTATAAACTAATAAAAATAATAATAAATTACTAATAAAAATCAATAACTATGTATGTGTTACTAAAATGAATAAGATTCTCTGCCTTTTATTAATACAACAGTGCTTACTTTCTAGGACCTGGGAGCTGTATACAAGGACTAATTTTTATTTTAATTTATTGTTATGGGATAATGAGAAGCATATATTACTTCATATGTTCCTTGAAAGTTTCATGAAACAGAGCCAGAAATGTAGTCTTTTTTTCCCCAAACAAAGAATTTCTGGAAGTCCATAATAGGAAAACACCTATTTCTGTGCTGGATCAGTCTGTGTGAAAACTATCCATAATGGGATTATTTTGAAAGCCACTAAATACAGGTCAGAAAAGCTAGTGGATTTCATGCATAGCATGATTAGTTCTTGCGTAAGCTAGGAATCACATTTTCTCTTATATAGAGCCTGCAAAAATGGGGAAAATGAAAATGTACCTTGTTATCTTGTATCCTATAAGCACACATATTTTCAGGTAAATTGGAGAAAGTGAAGTTTTATAACTGAATATGTGGTATGATCATATCATTTCTGGTACATAGAAAAAATGTTCCAAGTAAAGTACAAACATTACCTACCTTCACAGAAATGGAAATATCTGATAAACTTGTTATAAGGTGTGTGTGGGTGGGTGACATTCCATTTGGCTGCGAGGAGTTAACGTGTATGGAGTTATTTGTGTCCTGGTTTGACCAAAGACTTTGGACAATTTCCTATAGTAGAAGAAATCATTTTTTTTTAATGGAAAGATAAATTCCTAATATTTTCCTGGTACAGATTATTAAATAAAGGGAAATCATGAGAACAGTGCCCCCAAAGTGCTTTTTCAAGAAGCAACTGGACTTTCTGGTTTTTCTTTCAAAACGTTTCACTTCTTATCCAAGAAGCTTCTTCAGCTCTGATTGGATGGTGGGGAGAACAGTGTTTGCTCCTGAATAAAAGTTTGACTATTTCTTGATTCCCTTGCAGCCATTGTGTTTCTTAGAGTCCTTTATCCCCATTAGTAAATTTGGAAGAAAAAAATGTTCTGATGCATGGACAATATTTGGTTAATTGAGATGATAGTATAATGTAGAAATATTAGACAAACAAAAAACTATTTTCCTAATCAAGGAATTTTCAAGGAGAAAAACACACCCCACTAATACCGGCAAGGTAAGCTACTACACATAAACAGGAAGTAAAGCCCTATTCTCACTCACACTGGTGGTGTTACCTAGTCAGGTAATTAAATGTCTACAAGGAAATAACCAAAGTCAGAGAGCACAAAGTAGAAATAATCATCTAACATGCAACTTTGAAAGATATATTCCATAATGCTATTTGTCAACAAATGCTTGTGATATTTGTCCCAATCTAATAGTCAAAGTAAGTAACTGGCTGGAATATATTTTGCTACCCACAGTCCACAAAAAAGAGTAACTATAATAGGATGTTTTCTTGCTTGTGTGGTAGAAAGAAAGAAGAAAAATATCTTCTGAAGTTTAGGGCTATTACTGTTTTTTTTTAAGTGCTATTTTTGGGTGCAGGAAATTTTAAAGTGTTCTTTAAAAAAAATAAATGGAAGTGAAAATTGTGATGCTTCCCAAAGGTGTAAGTGGACATTTATTCCAGACTGAGAAACTGATTCCATATTCTACTACTGGCTCCCTCAACACATAGATCACCACAATTTCCCCCTCTCCTTGTCGAGTAAGGCAATCCCTCGCACTTAGTTTCTCATTAGTAATACAAAGGTTTCCTTTCCTCAAACAACTCCTCTTGTCCATTAAAGTCAAAACTATTGGCAGAGCTGAAGCCAGATTGTGCAGTCAATCTGGTGGCTTAAACTGAGGCCAATGCAAGTAGAACTATAAAGAGGACATGAAGAATGACTATCCTCAGTTGAATCTCACAAATATCTACCAGATAACTATTCCAGTGACTCAAGTATTCTAACCTGCGCCAAGATTCTGAAATATATATATTTTACTTTAAATTCAATCTCCTGCAAATTGATATGTGGTGGGATGAGATAGGACTCTTGTTTAGTCAGTGGGAAAATGTCAAACTTTAAGAAGATACTATATACTGTATTTCAAGATAAACAAGAAAGGTGTGTTTACTTGAATTCCCATCCAGCTGCTGCATCTTCTTCTTCCTAGCATATTCCTGCAAGTGCAGGGTCTGCTTTTCAGATCATTGAATGCCACTTTGCATGGTCAGCTGTGTCTTTCAGGGTGCAGGGCCGTGGCTTGCATATCTTTGTTAATGGTGTCTTGCCATCTCTGTTTTGGGTGCCTGCAAAGTCTCCAGCTATTGACTTCTAGTTGATAGGCAGTCTTGACAATGGTGGAAGGCGCTGCTCTCTGGACATGTCCATACCAGTGGAGCTGGCCTTATTTCATCTTCTCTTTAATTGGTTCAACATCAAAATGTTGTTGAATGGTGTCATTTGTGATGTGGTCAAGAAGGGAGATGCCCGATATCCAATGGAGCATTCACATTTCCATGGCATGGAGATAGCTTTCGGTCCCTGTTGTTGCTGCCCAGCATTCATTGCCATACAGTGCAACAGGGTGGATGCTTATCTTGTAAATTTTAGATTTAAGATGGGTTGGCATTCGTCTGTCACATAACACACCAATGAGTTCTCGCCAATGCATCCAGGCTGCATTCACGCTTGCTCGCACCTCGCCATTGATGTCACCATTGCCTTGGAGATGGGATCCCAGATACCAAAAAATTCCCATCCAGCTTACCTGGAGCTAATTGCATTAGTTATTGTTCCATCCTCTGAGCTAGCTACATGGTTCTGAAAATGGAAGAAGGCATTGCCAACTAGATTCTTTTAATGGGATTACAAGAGATTATATAGCCATAATTTATTCTTAGGCTCTAGGTGGAAGCTCTTCTGTAGTGATTGAAGGACAAGTAAGAAGGTCTTACTGCCAGATTTTGCTAAAAATCCCAATTTTCCTTCGATTGATTATCCAGGAGCTTCAACTGATCCAGAATATAATGGCACAAGTAGTGACCGGCATACCCAGGCCAGCTCTAGGCTAAGGATGAATAGGCACTAGCCTCGGGTGCAAAATTTTAGTGGGCACCAAAATGGGAAATATTTCTTTAAGACAAAATTAAAAGTGAAAAGCAGTAAAGGGGCATTTTGTAAGCCAAAGCACCCACTTGAGAGTTAAATACAATTTCACACACTTGCTGCTATATGACAACAGTAGGTTGATGATGATTTAAATTAAAATAGGTTTGTTTTTTGTGGATTTTATTGTCCTGTTTTTAATCTTAAAATTCATTTATAAATTGCTCAGATACAGTCAGGTAGCCTATAAATTTAAATAATAATAGCAATATTGTAGCAATAATAATATCTGCCACACATAACACTCAGACTTAACAATTGTTGATAAGAAAGACAAAATCATCTGCATAATGGATGTTGCAGCACTTGGAGATAGAGGAGAATAGAGGAGAAGGACATTCGAGGCTTAACAATTGTTAAAAAGAAAAAACAAAAAAGTATGAATAGTGGATATTACAATACCTGGAGGCAGCAGAAGAGAAGAGAAAGAACTGGAGAAAATCATAAAATAGAAAGACCTGCAAGTAGAAGTAGAATGAGACTGATAGAGTCTTGGGTGCAACCCCCAAACACTTCAACACAATGAGCATTAACAAAACCATCATCAATCAATTCAAAAGATAGATTTAGGTGGAACAGCTTGCACTCTTCTTCAACAATGCTTTTAACACCATCAAATAACATCTACCCATCTCAGGTCCTCCTTGCTATAGTCTGTGCCATTGCCCCAAAACAAAACTTTCACTGTCATTCAGTTAGGTTTTCATTTGCTTTTATACTTTGCATAAACAATACCTGCTTGATTTTCACCATTTTACCATTCAGGTGAAACCTCAGCTTCCTCTTTGCTTCAAGAATTGCTTTCTTTATGCCTTTGTAAATAGCTTTTTGCCTTAATCTTTCTCATCTTTTCCCTTATGGCTGCACTCTTTCATTTTATGTGTAGCTTTATGAAGTTTTTACATAATTAGCAACGTGTGGAAACAAGTCAAATTTTCCAGAACTGGAAGATTTTGAACCTGCAGATGTTACAAACAGAAAGGAGGGAAGTGATATTTAATTATTGCACACTTCCCCTCTTTGTTTGGCAATATCTTCTGAAAATATTTTTCACACAATAGAAGTCCTTCCAGCAACATGACATCCAGCTAAATTGAAGTCAAATTGGGCTGAACTTGGAAAGCTAAGTCTAATCAGACACAGTGCTGGAATTTGAGTTAAACAAGAAAATATTAAAATTGTAGGCTAGATTACAAAATTGGAAAAAACAGTACTGAAAGAACACAACATCTAACCCTTTTATACTGTTCCCAAAAACTCTACTTGAATTAGTCCAAGTGCCTATACTTGTTGTGCTTCAACTTAAGTACACTCTACTAACAACAGAGCAGGCGGTACTTGGGGGTGGAGAAGGACTGAAAATTATTGACAATCTGGTCTCTTCTACGAGTGGATATGTTTTGTGTAGTTTCTGCTTGCATTGGCACAATGAAATATTGGCTCACACCCAAGGGATATAATGTCCTCCAAAATAATTGGAGAAACAGAAAGCTTTTAATAATTGCTTGGCACTTATTTTAATAGATAGCACTGAATCCTCCAGCATCTTTTTCTTATTCATTACCTGTCTCATGTGGATGAAAGAATGATAAAGAATAAATTGTGTTTCCTCTTTCCATTTCTATCTCACCTCAGGGTCATAATAAGAACACACAATGAGCCATTAGTAGATTGGATGAAATGCTAAGCTAATGCATATTCTTTCTGTTCCTGCAATGACCAAAAGAAACCACAGAGAAGTTCAGAAGCAGGATGAGAGCACAGTTACGCCACTCCACTCCCCCACCCCCATTGTTATTCGGAGGTAGCGCATTATGGCAGATTAGCATCCATAAAAAAAAAATGTGTAGATCTTTCTAAAGATGGAGGAACAAGTGATATTTGTATCACCTGTAAGTAAATGGATGGTATTTGGAAAAGGAGATGAAATTTCCTAATTCAAAGAGTGTATGGAATTGAACCCACTGGAATTTTCTGAAGTCAGCCTTAAGAGCTATACCTGAGTAGAAGCTGTCTGTTGAAACAATTATCGTTGATTAGTTATGGCTCACGACTCACACCATATTCAGACGTCCATTTTATATGAAATGTCTGATGACTGAAAGTTGTTCCTTTCAACTGTGTTGTGGTACTTTGAAATATTTTCCAGAAGAGCTAAAGAAACTTGTGTTGTTGATTCATGTGAGAAGCTTGGTTTTGGAGAACCTTTCCTTCTCCCAGACGTTTAATCTAATGTTATAATTTTATTCTGTTTTTGTTTTAGTGTACATTGCCAGAACTTTTCAGTATTGCATATTCCTTTTTAATCAGATCATCTAATTAATACAATTAATTTAGATATAATTAACTAGGGAGAAAAATAAAAAGCAAATATTAGTTTCATAAATGTTTGCTCATCATCATCAGCATTGTCATTATCATTACATTTTTTTTTTCTGAATATCCAATGTTTTGTTGAATTGAAATCTATGAGAGAACCCTTTCTTCAAATTCAGGTCAAGTGAGCTAGATTTTTTTTCAGATCTTTTTTTTTAAATTTTAAATTTTATTTTATTTTACAAACATTCCATCTTTTCTTTATACAGGGTGTCATCTGGGTACACACTGTAAATATCTTATGCATAATATTTGTGGTTAATACAATTTCCTTACCATAACAACAATTACTTTACATTCTTATTTTGAACTAAGATAGATAATATATCTTATCATTGTAACCATCCCCTTCTTAACTCCTTCCCATATATGTATGTATGTATGTATGTATGTATGTATGTATGTATGTAGTGCTATATATCCCCACATCAAAACATACCATCCTTTTTTGGTGTTAAGAATTTTAGTCACGAAAAAAAGTATTTAATCCGGAGTTCTGCAGGTTTTTGTTTGTTCGTTTGTTTTTTTGCATTATAAAATTGACCAGAGCTAAAGTAGATATTCTTAATAATAGAGGCAATGACATAATAGAGGGACAGAGATCACCCTGGAAAAATCTGTGCTTTTACTAAGAATCTGTGCTAACCTAATGGCACATACAGTAAACAATCAGTTATTTGGAAGGAAAATGCCATCTCTTAAGTCCAAAATATAGTCTTTAGTTCTTAATTTAATAATACATTGCTTAAGGCCAAAGGGATTTTTTTTGCGATTGTTTTACATTTTCAGGTTCATTTGAAAACCCTTTGTAATATGTTTTTGGTTCAAACCACACAAAACCGGTTTATAGCTCAAGGAACTACAGAAATTCAACTATAGTAAGGTTGAAGATAGTGGAAAACAGAGAACAACAGGTATTGTCTATCAAAATATTTCTGCAGTAGCTAACTATCATATTCACCTCCTCAAGTCTCTGAAACAAAAAACAGGTACCACTTATCTGTATAACTTGATCACAGTTAATTACCATAAATATTTTACTGTGACCTGTTATGATTTATTCCACATGCAGTTTTAGAAAAAATAGTCAGGGTTTGATGTGCCTTGAATATTGTGAAGAAACTATAATCCACATCTTACTATTTTCTGAGTTTTTTCTAAGTTATTAGGAAACAGCTTTTCATACTATCAATATCAAAGCACTCAGGAAGGGATTCTATTTGATATGATTCATACTTAATTAAGAAATTATAATATCTTTGTTTATAGCATGTATGAGTTCAGGTTCAGAAAAAGATGATTCATTCTTTGAACCAGAGGTGGTATTAAGCAGGTTCTGGCCAGTTCTGGAGAACCGGTAGCGAAATTTTTGAGTAATTCAGAGAACCTGCAAATACCACCTTAGACTGGAGATTTTACAGTATCCTTTCCCTGTCACGTGCACCAAGCCACGCCCACAGAAGCTGTAGTTAAAAAATTTGAATCCCACCACTGCTTTGAACTATTGGGGGAAATAATAGATTTTGGAGTCATTGGACTATATATGATAATCCATCAGTCTTGTCTGGGGAATTATGGGAGTTGAGGTACACACATCTTAAAGTTATCAAAACACTGAAGGAAATGACACTTTTGTGTCATTTGCTTTATGAAGCAAATAATATACAATCCATAATTATCATTTGCACAATGATGTAATGTGCAGTATCAATTTCCTCCTTTGTAGGTGCCGCTTTTATCTTAATTGTAAAATAACATATTTTTGTGCACTTTCTGATTTTCTTTTGCTTCTATTCTGCTGCCTTTAGATATTCCAGCATTCACTATCTAGACGTTTTTGCCTTTCTAATCAATACCTGTTAAATCTAGTGTGGCAGATGCTTGTCTCCTTGAATTATAAAAGTCCCAGAACTTTTCAACTTCTATTTTTTGTCTGTTTTATGATCTCACTCTTGCTTGCAGGCTAGTGGTATTTATTTTAGATATTTCAATGTACCATTGCTGCTCTTTTGTCATGTCCTTGTTTATTATAGTTGAATAGTATCTTCTCTTTTTAAAAAACTGATTGGCAAAATAAGACCATCCAGTGAAAAGTTCTTGCAATAGATTTTTTCAGCTCTGAACATCTAAACCACTACTGCTGTTTAATTGGTTATTCGATAAAAAGTTACACATCATTTTATATGTAAAATTATGCTTTTATGAGATGGGAGGCATATAGCAAATAAATACATTTTCTCACGATTTCAAAAAAAAAAATTAAACAGAGAAAGGAGATCTCAAACAACCCTTTGCATTATTTGTTAGACCTACTGCATCAGTAGAAGTCACAACCATAATGGCCTCGTTCAACCAAAAAGATTGAATTTGAACCTACATGCCCTTTTGAATAGGTATGTGAGTTGATCCTTGAGAGTTAGTCCAGGCAATAAGCATAACCAGAAGTGCTAGTGTTATCTTTATTGTGAAGCTACATTAACAGAATCGTACATATGTGAAACTCACACGTTTTCTCTCCTGAAAATAGGGGAGGTTCCTTCTGAGTCACTTTTGCCACTCCTCATCCCTTGGTCTCGGGGGTCACTCATTAGACCATTGTCTAAACCAGGCTTGTCCAACCTGCGGCCCACGGGCCGCATGCGGCCCAGGTCGCTTCGTAATGCGGCTCAGTGCCCACCCCAACCATCGTGCCAGAGTCAGCGAGGAGGAGGAGGAGAGGCAGGCACGAGGCGGGGCGAGGCGAGCGCCAGGCCAAGCAGCAAAAGGTGGGTGCCGTCAGAGCGCCACCTCTTGCTGTTGCCGCTGCCGGCACCGCCGCCGCTTCTGCCCCCACCACTCCCGCCGCTGCCCCTGCCGCCGCCGCTTCTACCCCGGCCACCGGCGCTGCTTCTGCCCCCACCGCTGCTTCTGTCCACGCCGCCGCCGCTTCTGCCCCCACCCCCGCCGCTTCTGCCCCGCCGCCACCGCTGCTTCTGCCGCCACCGCTGCTTCTGCCCCGCCGCTGGCGCCAGCTTCTGCCCCTGCTGCCGCTTCTGCCCCGCCCGCTGCTTCTGCCCCGCCGCCGCTTCTGCCCCCGCCGCTGCCGCCGCTGCTTCTGCCCCCGCCGCCGCCGCTTCTGCCCTCACCGCTGCTTTTGCCCCCACCACTACTTCTGCCCCCGCTGCCGCCGCTGCTTCTGCCCCCGCCGCCGCCGCTTCTGCCCCTGCCACCGCTGCTGCTTCTGCCCCGCCGCTGCTTCTGCCCCGCCCGCCGCTTCTGCCCCGCTGCCGCTGCCCTGCTTCTGCCCCGCCGCCCGCCGCTTCTGCCCTCAACGCTGCTTTTGCCCCCACCACTGCTTCTGCCCCGCTGCCGCTGCTTCTGCCCCGCTGCTGCCGCTTCTGCCCTGCCACCGCTGCCCCCACGGTGGGGGCAGAAGCGGAGGCGGCGGCGGGGGCAGAAGCAGCAGTGGTGGGGGGAAGAAGCACTAGCGGGCAGCGGGGCGAGGGCAGAAGCAGCAGCGGCGGGGGCAGAAGCACTAAGCGGGGGGAACGGCGGCAGGGCAGAAGCAGCAGCGGTGGCGGGGAAGGCTTCTGCCCCGCCGCTGCTGCTGCTGCTTCTGCTTTCCAGTCCTGCTTCATCCAGCCGGGCCATTTGCAGGAGGAGAGGTAGGCGCGAGGCGGGCGAGCTTTCTCCCCACCCCCCCGGCAAAATTTGGCTGGAAAATAAACTGTGATAAAAAAACCGTGATAAAAAATAAATAATTTTTAATAAATAATTAATAATAAATAATAAAAACATCTCACTAACTTCATTTCCAAATAAATTTAATATGTTAACTATGTTTTCTATGGTTTTTTGGGATGATCAGGTATCATTACTGTTATTTTATTTTATGTGTGGCCCAAACCAAATTTTCATCTTCTAATGTGGCCCAGGGAAGGTGAAAGGTTGGACACCCCTGGTCTAAACTGTGGTTCTTCCTCCTGTCTTGCATGGTCATTCCGACATAACATTACTGTATATCAAGCTTTGTGCAAGCAGGCAACAAGCTTCTAAAAGGTCACTAGGTAGCCATCAGGAACTACCCACAGCCCTTCCCCATGGTTCCTTTGAAAGGTAGCTTATATGTTTTTTTAAAAAAAGAGACTTAAATTTCTGAAAACTTATGATCTCCGTTTTTATTCCTCAAATAACATTTCCATGAATACCGAGTTGTTATTTCATGTCTATTGTTTACTAGCTAATCAGAAATTTGAAACAGCTTTATAGTTCTTAGCATATCCAAGGTACACTAGTGTTTTGATAATAGTAAATTGAACCTTGAAGAATACTGGCAATTTGGACAGTAATAAATTGAACTATCAAGATATGGTTGCATTTCAGTCAGCATATTTTCCCTAGGGTGCTTCTGTAAAAGTCAGTGAAAATCTCTTTAGTAGTGTCTGTTTTTATACAACCTAAGTGAGTTAGCAAAGAAGAGCTATTGTATCCATCATAATAAGAATATTGACATTGAAAAATAAAAATATCTATGATGAGTCAAAAAGTTTGTACAATGCTTAACCATGAACAAACTTTTGCTTTATTGACATTATCTTTAAATAAATAAACTATATATATCTAAGTGGAAATTACAGTGTATATATATATTTTTAAAAAGTATATGTACTTGCTTCTCTGTCTAAATTGAATAGTCTTCGTTTATTGTGTAGCACTGACAACGTTTCTTTGAATGTTGTTCCAATCATAGGAACTGCATGCTTTGATGCAGAAGTTAGATTCAGAATCTCTCTCTTTCCATGCTACATATTTCACTTTGATTAGTTAGACCATTTTTTTAAAAGATATATAATAAAGATATATTTATGAGATATTGAAGTAGCCTTAAATATGATACTTTGGCTCTTTGCACAGTCAAAGTATGACTCAGAGCAATTGTAATATGGAATTTGAAAGTAAAGCTACCATACTATATTTTAACCATGGTAAATGTGTGAACTTGTTTAACAGAAGGGCAACATATGATCTAGGAATGGCTAGGACTGTTACAGATCTCTATCCTAAACACTTTGGATTCTTTCCTGCAACTAAGTTGTGATGCAAGAAGAAAAGCATAACTATAACACATTTTTCATTTGTATCTTAAGTTAGGGTGGATAATTAATTTTCCCAAGGAGCCACATGAAAAATTGGGGCTGTTTTGGAGGGTTGAACTAATAGAGCTGTGAAGGTGTGTAGGTGTTCTGACCTAGGCTTCCCAAAAGCCCGAAGCCGACTCCTCATTCCGATAAAATCCTTTTATTTAGTTTAAAGTGAATTCCTCTCCAGCAAAGTCCGGGCCAACAGTCTTTAAAGAGATTTCACAATTACAGACTTTTATCAGGCTTGGAGAGCTGCCAGGGCAATATCTTCCAAACATCACTCTGTAGCAGACAATACTTGGCAAGAAGTCAGGAACAGATCTTCACCCTAATGAATTGAAATAATTGTCTCCTGCAAACACCACTCTCCTTTTGCTCCTCTTTATTCTCTATGGGGAGGGGCCATTCACCATCCACCTGTGGCTTTACTCCTGAGTCAACCCTTGTTCCTTAGTTCCCTTCTCCTGGCAACTCTGTGCATGCACATACTTAGAACAGGCTCCAGGTGTTCTTCTGCTCACTGATGTCCCACTCTGAAGGCAGCTGATAACTGTCAGATGGCCGTGGCCCCATCTCTGCCTCCAACACAAGCACTCACCAGAGCCTTCCCCAGACTCCAGGACTGGTCCACATTCCTCCCCAACCTCCTCACTGTCCAAATCTGCCACCAGCTCCAGTGGCTGCTGGTGGCCACAACAGTAGGCACACAACATGTACATATATAAATTGGAAAAAAATGGCAGTTGTCTTCAAAATAAAAACGATGCAGTTGTATTGCATCCATGGCAAACACTTCTTTATATTTGATTTCTAATTTCCGACTGATCTCACATGGCCTGGACTATCCCATAACCCACCAAAAAACCTTCATGTGAAGATCTTTTAAAAGAGCTAAACATAGGTGGGGATAAGGACTTTAATATGGAGATCTGTCATGGGACTTTATGAAGCTGTGAATATTCAAAGGAATTAAAAAGTGCAAATTATGTCTGTATGAAACTGTATAGATGATGTATGAGCATCATCTATAAGTTTCAGTTGCTGATGATACCCAGCTTCATATCATGACTGTATTATTACTGTGAATTCTACCAAAATTCTGTCTTGATGTTTGGTAACGGATAGATTGGGACAGGGAGAAAAGGATGGAACTGAACCCAAGCAAGAAAGAAGTGTTTGTATATCAGGGTTCTTTTTTGACCTCTGTGGTTACTCTGGGCAAGGAGGCATTGCCCTCATCAGGGCAGGTCAATTATTTGAGGGTCCCCATGAACTCAAAGTTCCTGCTAGAGCCATAGATAGCCATTTGACCAATTGTGACCTTTTCTGAGACAGAGACCTTGTGAAAGTGACTCCTACTATCATTACCAACAATTTAAATTATTGTAATGCTTTCTACAAGGAGCTGCCTTTAAAAACAATCTGCTTGGTACAGAATGCAGCAGTGTGAATGTAGGTTTTTTAAAAAAAGAATAACTGTAAAAAAATCTTCTATTCCATGTCTATTAAAGTGAACGAGACCTTTCTACCTTTAGATAATGCAACATATCATCTGCTTTGGAAACACTGTGCTTGAGTCTCATTTCAGGCATTTTGATTTAAAAACAATTCCCTCAGCATGCCAATTCCTTTGGTTAAAAATAAAAGCAGCAGCAAGTCTTCAGTGCCCTGAATCAGAAATTCAGTAAGGCATTCATGCTGAATTTGTTGAGTATGAGAAGACCCCTTTATGGATTGCCCATTCCTATCTATTACACTTGGCTTCTGTTTAGGAAAGCAGCTGGATGTCATCTGGGAGAAAACTGGATTATCTTAACAGTAAATTAAGTCCAGGGAGACCCATCTGTACTCCCTCTATTCCACTCTTGTCCTTGAAAAAGTAGGGGGAGGTGTCTCACCTTGGGAAAAAGAGGCAGTTGTCAGGTAAACAGTAATCCCTGAAAATACATGGCTTTTCCCCTGTACTAATATACTGACTCTGATGTGGGTTTTTCCCCCTTCTATCAGAGATTGTAAGAACTAAACTAAAACACCTATGATCAGTGCACATATTGAGAAACCATTGTTATTACATTTCCTCAAATGCCAAATGATTCATCGAATCATTATATATATTCCAAATATCACGCAATTCATATACAGCATAGTCTGTGAGTAGAAATGAAGCACAATTCACGGAAACACTTTTTTAGTGGAAAAAGTAGTAAAATCCAAGTCATCTTTCCATTTCAGTAGCAGGACTAAATGGTATTATTATTTAATTTATGGACTCTATCTCCGCGATGCATTTTCAGTTAGGTTTGGCAGGAACAGCTTCTTTAAGAGAAAAAAAAATGTTTTCATTAAATTAAAATGTTACATGATAATTGCCTCCCTAAGTTCTCTTGGTTATTTTCAGGTTCTATAATATTAATAGGGCTAATAGGAACTCACATTCTAATTATTTCTATTTGGAAAGATTGTCTAGGAGAAGATTAGTTCAAATCCTTCTCTAAATAGAACTTTAAGAAGGTTTCATGATAATCACTGGTCGGGTTTCTATCACTTATAGAGATAATCATGCGAGTGATTATTGCTATATATAAAAAGTAAAGCCACTTTTTAAAGCCAAACTCAACTCTTTGTGACTTCTTGAGGAAGATAATGCTGGTTCTTGAGAACATTATGGATTTAATTTGGTGTTGCCTCTAGGAGGTTCATTTTCCAGGCTAGTTTATAATCTGGTGTTGTCTGGTAGTCTCCCATCCAAACATGAATCAGATCTGAACCTGCTTAGTTTTGAGCTTAGACAAGACAAGTTAGGTACTGCCATCGACTGAGATAATTACTATAGAAGTAGTACAATACTACTTTCTAACTTTACTACTATTTATTGCCTAGCAGTTGCTGAAAGTAGGAAATATTCCACAAAATGACATTTAAAAATGAGAGTATATAAAATAAAGTATTGTGAAGAAAATAATATTCCCAGAAGTATTTTAAAGTTAGAGACTAATGTGATATCAGCTAAGCAGCCAGAAGTGTTAAATAGGACTACACATAGCATTCCAAAGAAGATTTTCACAAAATTGCATGATTTTGGAGAGAACTAACAAAATACCTCTCTTCAAATTGGTAAAACAGCTAAGTCTTCTGTAAGGTTCACCTAGCTCTTTATAAGATTGTACCTACTTAGCTTTAACAGGAACGCCTGGCAATGCAAACTTCAGAGGCCCTGGATAAATAGCTTCCACAGACAATTGACTTCCAAACTGAACTCTTCAGTCGTGGGATTCAATTTTTTTAAACTACTGGTTCTGTGGGCTTGGTGGGCATGGTGTGGCTTGGTGGGCATGGCAGGGGAAGGATAGTGTAAAATCCCCATTTCCACCCCACTCCAGGGGAAGGATACTGTAAAATCTCCATCCTCTCTCCACCCCACTAACCTGCTTTCCAGCTCTGTTCTCCTGTGCAGGGCAACAAAAGAAGACCCAGCTGATCAGCTGGGAGTCGGGAGGCAGAGAATAGATGCGGGCAAGGCCAGTCAGAGATGGTATTCTGAACTACTCAAAATTTCCACTACCGGTTCTCCGAACTATTCAAAATTTCCGTTACCGGTTCTCCAGAACTGGTCAGAATCTGCTAAATACCATCTCTGGAACCCTTCTTGTTTTTTTTTTTTTTTACTGTGGAAGTCCACGATAGTTTGTCTATGTCTAAATTTATGACCAAACAAAACTCCTCCTTGAGATGAAATACTGTAGCTGCTAAAGCAGTTTGCTTCAGTTTGTTCGTTTGTTAGATCTGTTAACTATTGGCTTTAAACTATCGTTGTGTTTTCCAATTAATTCTGTTTTGGCATTGTTTCTTTATTCCAGGTTGAAGAATGGGGCAAGGAAGGTAGCTACAGTTAATACTACCTAAGGGTGATAAACATTATTTCAAATAGGATGAGAAAGGCCGAATAGTGAGATACTCTTTACATTGCCTGTCTAAAATATTCCAATTATTAACAGGCTTCTTTGTTTTTCTGGGAATCTAACTCTGATTATATGAAATCAAGAAGATTGTAACAAGGAATTGTATGAGTATTCCAAATTTATACAGGTAATTTTCTTGGTAAATAAGAATGAGGAGTAGCTCATACCTGTTTCAAATGCTATCAATAAAGCATCAAAGATTAAGGTACATTCAGGAATCAGTATAATTGACCTAGCTTCCATGGTACCATTCTTGTTCAGAAAATATACTGGAAAATCATTAAGGATAAAAGCCAACATTGCTTGTATCAATAAGTACCCCTTTCTGAGGAATGATTTCAATCAATCAATCAGTCAAAATAGAGCTGGAAGGGACCATGGAGATCTTCTAGTCCACCCCCCTGCTCAAGCAGGAGACCCTACACCAAGGTTGTCAAACTCCCAGCCTATGGGCTGGATGCATCACATTTTGGCCACATCTATGCCTGTTTTAGCAAAGGGGAAAAAAGTCTCGATATGTCAGGCAATGCGCCCATGATGATGCGAGTTTGACACCCCTGCCCTATACCATTTCAGCAAGTGAATTTCCACCCTTCCCTTTTTCCTGTAGCCAATTTCCACATCCCCTCTAAAAGAGCTCCCAGAAATCTGAATATATATTTCAGTACTACCCATGGCTATCATAAATATAGAGAATTTCCCACTTGATAATTGTTATTTGGGTATTATCCAAAATAGCACACCTGGCAAATTAGAATCCAAGAAAGCAATGTATGAATGTACTGATCAGATCCTAAAATTCAGAAATCTGGAATTAAGATGGTTTTTAAATGTTCTAAAACTTGGACTCAGTTGAGCTACTGCAACTAACGTTTGCATGAATGTCTCCTGAGCTTTCAGTGGAATCAGAAACCATCACTGTTTAGGCATTTTGCAGCAGTTTTCTTTCTACCTAACAAATGGGCAGGAGAGCTGGGTGAACAAGTTAATGTTTAGCTACATGTCAAACTAATTCTATTCCACAGATTGTAAATATTCCTAATTGAAGTTCACATGTTATCCAATTAACATCCTGTTTAGCAATTCCTTCTTGACATTAAATTCAGCTGATTGCTGTGTAATCATTAACCTTTTACACTGCCTGATGCCTTCTCTGATGCTTCTTGAACAGTACCGGACAGACTCAGAAAACAGCTGCTCCTAGAGGTAGTTATTGATTCACAGTATTTTCCATTGTGAAGCCTTGGTGTTCTTCACCAATTTCTAAATGATCCAAACAATATAATTGCATATTCACTGCAAAAGGAGATCTAATGCTTATTAATCAAAACTAGTTATTGTCCCTACATAATTAAGCACAATAGTATTTTATGGAAATACTGGAAGATCTATCAAGATAAACAAACTGCTTTGGACAATTCATGAGCTTGATTGCAGTGCTTTCATTATGCTTTATTAAATTTATTTTAGTACATGTACCATTTTTAAAGCTCCCTTGTGAGCTTTAGAAAGATACTGCTGCTTTAGTGAGTCAACTCATTAAGGCAGTGTCTCTCTTATGCAATTCTTAAAACAGCAGCAGTTTATCTTTTGCAGTAAACAAATAAAAAGCAGACATGCTATGCTCATATGCTTTTGAATCATTTGTGAAAGCACAGCCCTATACAAAGCCAGACACTTGAAAGCAGTGAGCATGGGATATTTAGAAATGTTTTGCGTTGACATATTGCATTATTAAAATTGCCTTAGAAATATTATCAAGGGGAGCATATTAGCGAGTTCATTATACTGTCATTTCTAATAGACTCAGAAATCCAAAATTAAATACATTTAGTTTGTATGAATGCCACACCTCCATGGAGTTTTTCCCTTTTTTAAAAAAAGGTGGCTTAATAATAATATCACAATATATTATGTAATAATATATTAATAATATAAGAAGAGCCCAAGAAGATAAATAACCAGCAGAAAGTAGTGTCAGGGCTTTAACAAATCCCCCTCATTCAAAGCAAAAGTCTCTAGCCGCATCTCAGAAAAGTACATTGGTTTATTAGAAATTGCCATGTTGGTACTAAATCACATCATACATTTGCCCCTTGATCCTGGTCTTTCCCCCATCCCCGGATGTGACTTCTCCAATGGGACACATCCATCTCCAAGAGTCATCCATCATGCTCTCCAATAACCTTCTTACATTCCAACAACTTTGGGCTGCTGAGTTGATTATCTAGCATTTCAAGAATGCCTTGTTTTCCCCCAAAGGAGTATCTTTTTAGTTGACAAGTAGTTCACTAAAGTGACATACTTTGGGCAAGTGCTAATTAAACAACTCATGAAAGAAGCAATTGGAAAATTACAAATATTGATTAGAGAAAGCATATTTCACTGTACATATATGACTGTTCATGAATAAACCACTGAGAATGGTCCTACACTCATATGATTATATATCAAATCATAGTCTTCAAATTAGTTGCTTTACAAAGAACAAAGTACAAAAATCAAACCCTCTTTATTCCTAAAAGTTGTGTTTGTATTCCTAAAAGCCATGTTTGTATAAAGATAGCAAGAAAGGGCAGGGAAGGCATTCACTATTGGATCTGATTATTTTGAAATCCAAGAAAACTGTCATAAAACATCTGACCGCAGCACTCAACTTAAAATTATAAATGATAGTCTGCATTGTTATTTTTTACAATGTATGTACAGTTTCTGTCAGTTTCAGGATACACTTAGCTTTGCTTGGCAAGCCAAGGCAAGATGTCTTGGGCTTCAAAGACTGCCAGTTTTGTGCTGCAAAACTTCAGATGACCACTAGGGCAAAAGGTCAGAAATTTGGTAACATGTTTTAGTCAACAAGGCCTGATATTGAAGTTTTGATTTTGAGGCTACAACAGAAAAGCTAGCTGCTATATGGAGTTATTGGGCTGCACTTTTTAATGCCTGCAAATTGATTGAATTAATCTACAAAATGCACTAACAATAAAATAACAATTTATCCTATCCAAGTCAGCACTCTGGTTCTTACAGTGGCCAACCAGATCATTGGAAAAGCCAAAAATCAGGAACCAAATCAATGACAATTTCCTATTCATGGTCTTATCGGTTATTCAGCCATGTAGTTCTGCTACCACTACAGCGCTTTAGACTTTTTCTTTATAAACTTATTTGAACTCCTTTTAAATACATTTAATTCCATTATTTTATCTATATAAACCACCAGCATTAGTGCTTTTGCTGTTATAAGAAAAGAAAAAAACTTCTTTGTCTAGCTTGCTTTTATTACTCTTCTACTGATCCTTACCAGCTTTCTTCAACTCCCATTCCTACTGTCACTAATAAACAAAATCTGCTTGAAAATTGTGGACCTGCATATGTGCAGTCTCTTGCAGTTTGTTCGGTCTACATATAAGTTCTTTTTTTTCTCCATGTTAGTAAAAGTAAAATGTGGAGAAGGTTCCAATATGAGATGAAATATGGGGTGATTAATTAACTCAAGGTAGGATAAAAATTAACAAGCTCCAGTTAAAAATCCTCCAGGTTGAATGGAAAAAGAGGCACCGTGTAGCAAAAAAGGAGCAGAAATAAAACAGCACTTTTTGGTGTACTCGCATAATGCCTTTGTAGGGTGGAATGGAAAACAGACTGTTAGATTCATGGATGGTAATACATTTCTCCTCATTTTAAGAAAACAAAAGTTAGACTCAACTAGTTAGACTGAACTTGAGCTTTTGTTAAGCTTGATAATGGGAGGGTAGAGAAATCACTTGAGCCCAGAGTATTCTAAGATCAATGTTGCTGCATAAATATTTTCTTGATGTTATGACATGTATAATAAATCCTCAGTGATGAGAATCTAATGACAGACTAATATAGAATTCTGACATTCTAGGAAGTTATTAAATTTATAATGGTGAGAAACATTAATGGGTGACTCTCTCATGACAGATTCACAGAAGATACATCCAGATTAAAATCCACCATGATAACTCAGAAGTGCTCAGGTTGGGGCTGTTCTAAATAGTAGATGCAGTACTAATTATTGAAAAAAATCTGCAAAAACTTATGAGTAGATAAACTCATATAAAAGTGTTCATGAAGCATCACATCAAAAAAATGTTCTTTTCCATCTGATGCAAACCAATCCAGGGCCTATTCTTGGATGAATGATATATTTTAAAAATGATTACTGTAATGACCATCCACTTGTCTGAATTTTAATCCTGCCAACATGAAGCTCTGAGAAAGTCTCTTCCTTCTGAATCAGTTGCTATGACAGGCATAAATAAAAACATAAGTGTACTTTCACAATAACAATTTATTTTTAGAAGGCCTAGATAAATATTCTGTCATAATCATTTGTAGCTTTCACCCTTAATTATCCAATACCACATAATTTAACAGAATATGAATCATGCTAGCTGCATTAAGATTCAAATGAGCTGCATTATATGGACAGTGGTTCAGAACTCTGTGACAACAAAATTGTTTTAAGCCAAGCTCTCTTTTAACCATTTCTTAATCCAAATGGTTTAGAGATTATATGAAACACAAGCAAGCTACAAAGCTAAATCTTGCACCTGTGCAATAGTCCTCTCACTCATGATTCTGTATTTAACACAATATAAATGGATATTTTATGTATTGTATATTTTACACAATGCAAACAGATATTCATCTAAGAGCTGCACAATGGTTAGAGTGCAGTACTGCAGGCTACTTCTGCTGACTGCCAGCTGCCAGCAATTTGGCAGTTCAAATCTCACCAGGTTCAAGGTTGACTCAGCCTTCCATTCCCCTGAGATCAGTAAAATGAGGACCCAGATTTTTGGGAGCAATATGCCGACTCTGTAAACTGCTTTCTGTAAAGCACTGTGAAGTGGTATATAAGTCTAAGTCCTATTGCTATTGCTATTTTAAAGCAATTGCAAGGATTTTATTGTTGAATAGAATGTAGCTCAAATGTAAAAACAATGCTGAGGTAATATGTCAGAAGAGACCCTGTGGTGAGCAGCATACTTAATCTATTATCCCTCAGAATAATGGAAATATCTCTCTTCGTTATTTGAGGCCAAGTAATCACCAAACCATAATTTACATGTCTACAGACCCATAACATGCATGATGTCAGTATTATGGTGAGAAAGATTTGGGGTGGGGGTGGGGAGTGTCTCTCGCACACATCCATTCCTGACTTCTCACTGGTGTTTTTTATTTACTTGGGGGATTAGAGTCCCTTATCTAAACTGATCGGTTAAATTGCAAGCTTATCAAACTGACTGCTTGAATGATTATGGAGTTCGTCCGGCACATCTCATAGACACTAAATTGGAATGTATTGTGGGAGACAGCAGCCGAGTAAATGAAATTGCCCTTTGTGTTCACGAAGCAGAGAGCATCACAGATCAGAAGTCCATTTCAATTACTATACTTTAAAGAATGACTGCCACCCATTAATGGCTCTGGCTATATGAGCAGCTACAGCAAGAAGCAGGGGCTATTTTGCTCCATTTCCTTTAGCACAGCAGCACTGTTGACTAGCTCTTTTTAATCTGGGCAGGATTTGGTAATTAAAGGTCTCAGAATTTAAATATAAGCAGCAATCATTATATTATGATTAGGGTGTTTGGATGACGGATTACTTTTGGAGGGAGATGGGCAGTTCAGAAATGTGAAATGTAGAGAGGCAGGAAAACACTGTATCATCTCAGAGACTTCAGAACACTGGCTTTTGAGGACAAAATTAAATAAACATCTCTGTCTGATTTATTATGACACATTTGCCTTTATGAAATAGTAGCAGCCAACCTCCAATGTACAGGAGCTTTCAAAATTAACTTTAATAGAGCAAACGCTTGTAAATATCTCTCTCACTTCCCTTCACCCAGTTGTTCTCAAATAGCCACTTTTAAAACGAAAATAAAAATGTGAATTAATTAATTAATGTTGCTTGTAATCCTCATACGGTAGTCTGTATTAGTGCTGCTGGAGTAAATTTGTCATTTCTGTTCTTTTTCTGATGCTTTGCAATATGGGAGTTTCATAGCAAGCCCTTCCCTACACAAGGCACTCTTGATTCTGGGATTTAACAGATAATCAGAGTTGGAAGGGGTCTTGTAGGTCATCTAGTCCAACCCCTGCCCAAGCAGGAGACCCTGCACCATTTCTGACAGATAGGAGTCCAATCTCTTCCTGAAAGTCTCAAGAGATGGCGCTCCCACAACTTCTGAGGGCAAGCTGTTCCATTGGTTGATTGTTCTCACTGTTAGAAAGTTTCTCTTTATTTCCAGGTTAAATCTCCCCTTGTTCAGTTTCTATCCATTATTCCTTGTCTGGCCTACAGGCACTTTAAAAAATAACTCGAACCCTTCCTCCCTATGGCAGCCCCTCAAATATTGGAAGACTGCTATCATGTATCCCCTGGTCCTTCTCTTTACTAGACTAGCCAAGCCCAGTTCCTGTAACCGTTCTTCATATTTTTTTAGTCTCCAGTCCCCTAATCATTCTGGTTGCTCTTCTTTGTACCTTTTCTAGAGTCTCAACATCGTTTTATAAAGTGGTACCCAAAACTGGATGCAGTGCTCTAGGTGTGGTCTTACTAAGGCTTTATAGAATGGTATTTCTTCCTAAAGCTGCTGAATTGCAAGACGGGTAGTAGATAGATAGATAGATAGATAGATAGATAGATAGATAGATAGATAGATAGATAGATAGATAGATAGATAGATAGATAGATAGATTGATTAGACAGATGGTTAGACAGCTAGTCACATAGACAGACAGACAGACAGACAGACACCCACACACACACACCATAGATAGATAATAAAAACAATGCAGCCATTGCTTGGGGGCCATGTGATTGCAGGGCAGGATAAGAAGCTAGCCATAAACAACATGGATCTCATTGTAGGAGAGTGCTTTAATAAGCCACATTGACTTTCTAAGCTATAACTATAGTCTGCTCATTGTAGTCTGTATTTTTTAAAAATAAGACTTGTAGTATACATTTTTTAGCATCTGCAGAGAGGCAGGGTGTATTTTTTTCTCTTTTTCCTCATTATATTTGCACCATTGAAGATGCAGAGGGATTAAAAAGTCTTAACAATAAGCAAAACAACAAACAAACAACAAAAAAACCCACTATCTTGCCACTTGCTGATCCCTTCTTTTCCAAACTGTGAGAAAAACATTTGGGTGTTGTTGTTTTCTTTCCTTCTTTCAGAAATTGAATTTAGCCAGAACTTGTTGTGCTGGGTATGGGGTGAATGTAAAAAAAAAAAAACAACCTCAAGTGGGCAAAAAAAAAAGGTAGCACTGACTTGTTCTATTTACACAGAAAAGCATAGAAATTGTGAACATTATTGTGTGAAATAAATGTCAGTACTTTGGCCTTGATCAAGCCCTTGGCCTCCAAACTGAGAGTAGATGATCCCTGATCATCCCTTTATATTCCCCTTCCAAAGCAGATACATCTGCTTTGCAGAAACTATTGTCCCACAAGATGTTAAAAATAGCGATAGTACAATAAATGGTAATATATGACAGAAGGATGGTTTTGGGGTTTATGGCTCAGGAGTGACTAAGATGCAACAGTGATAGGAGAAAAGACTCTTACAGACATCCCTTAACACATTCTCAAGTACCAGTGATTTACTTCTTGGGAACTAAAATGAGAGTGGAGGACCCAAAGGGTTCAAACACCAATTCTAATTCTCCAGGGAAACAGTTTCTCTGCAGCTCCCACTTATATCAGAAATCACCATATCAAAGAAACAAATGAAGTCCGTCCCAGCAAACCTCAAATGGACATTCCTAAGCATTGCAGTGAAATACAGTACTGCAGCCTACTTCTGCTGACAGCCGGCTGCCTGCAATTTGTCAGTTGGAATCTCAGCAGGCTCAAGGTTGACTCAGCCTTCCATCATTCTGAGGGCAAAATAAGGACCCAGATTGTTTGGGGACAATATGCTGACTCTGTAAAACCGCTTAGAGAGGGCTGTAAAAGTCTACGTGCTGTTGCTATTGCTATGATGTTTTTGTGAGTGGTCTGTGAATGGTCCCATAGTTGTTTTTTCTAGTGATCACTTAGAGAAAGGGACTAGTGGTCTTGAGGTTTCAATGGAGGAGACTTTCATGCAACAATATGTAGTAAATGTTCACTAGGCTGGCCATCCTTGATACACAACATAGGCAGGGGTGGGATTCAAATTTTTGATAACTGGTTCTGTGGGTGTAGCTAGGTGGGCATGGCCAAGTGACTGGGTTGATGTGGCTTCTTCTTCTTCTTCTTCTTCTTCTTCTTCTTCTTCTTCTTCTTCTTCTTCTTCTTCTTCTTCTTCTTCTTCTTCTTCTTCTTCTTCTTCTTCTTCTTCTTCTTCTTCTTCTTCTTCTTCTTCTTCTTCTTCTTCTTCTTCTTCTTCTTCTTCTTCTTCTTCTTCTTCTTCTTCTTCTTCTTCTTCTTCTTTTTGGCAGCATCCCCCCACACTCTGTTTTGGGGCCTTCTGGGCTTCAGGGAAGCCTCCTGTGGGGTGTTTTTGCTCCTAGAAAGCTTCCCTGGAGCCCAGGAAGGCAAAAAATGGAGTGTGTAGGGCTGCTGCGCCCCTCCATTTTTTCCTTCTTAGGCTGCAGGGAAGCCTCCTGGGTGAAGCCGTAAGACAGCAGGGGAATCCCGGCACAGCTGATTATAGGAACAGCTGATTGTCAGGCGGGGAAAAAAGAAATACCTTAAAGAATGACTAGGCAGGGAAGAATGCAATCAACAATGTCAGGCATACACGCGATGTTGTGCATGCACGATAAGGACTGACTGGGCAGGGAGGGGAGGGGAAGAGCAAGCAGAGAGGGGTGGGGTGGGGCCAGCCAGAGGATTTGCCGGTTCTTCGAACTGTGCAGAATCATAACAACCAGTTCTATAGAACCAATCTGAACTGGTAGAATCCCACCCCTGAACGTAGACAATCTCACAGTGCAGGTCAAAGCTGTCCAACTCAGAAGGATTTCAGTCAGTGCCACAGAGGGGCTTTGTCTCTGCCTTCTTCTATTTCAGCAGAAATTTGTGAAGGATTCTGAAGAGGAAGCCACGCAGTCAGTTCATTTAATTTCCAATTTCTGAAGCAGGTTTGAAATGGCATTTTGTTGAAATCTTTGTTGAAGCAATCACCATCTGGTAGCTTCACAGAGCTCTTCTGGGATCCTCTCTTTGGTTCTGCAATTCAGTTCTTAATTTCCACTGCTTCTTGTTTAATTCCATATCTAAATGCACAGCAATTGGATATATACATCTAAATCACTAATGAGTTTCCAGCCTGGCTTTGTCTCCTGGTGGTAAAGGCCTCCAGTGGGTATTTTTATTCTTCTCTAAGCCATCACACCATCACAGGTTCTTCCACCCTTAGCTGATTTCTCGCAAAGAATAAGTCACACTATGATAACAGGGGCAGTTCTGAACTTTCAGCCTGTAACAGAAGATGCATTTAGCATGTTGATAATTAAGACTGAGGAAAGAAACCTTGTCAGCCAATCTCTTGACTATCCACAGAGAGAAAGTTTCCCACTTTCTTGGCAGATTATGTTATCTGAAGACAGCAATGCAAAAATAATAACTGACTGGTTAATTTAAATATTCTCCTTGATTGTAATAAAGAAAAGAGAAAAGCAGGAGCTCATATTCTAATCAGGAACATACTAACATCACCTGTAAAAACGAAGAATTTTCTTTTTCACACAGTAAATATCACTATTCAAAATCTGCCACAGGTTTTAAGAAAGAGATCTTCTAAAGATTTAGTTGTGTGGCCAGATTCTTCAGAATACCAATGAGGTAGAGATCTGACTATTTTTAATTTTGGTCTGTAACAAAAGGCAATGTGCCTTATTTGATTGTATTTATTCATGCTACTGTTGTTTTAAACTATATATTGCTGTTTTTAATTTACCAGTTCTAATTCCAAGTGAAAAAAAAGAAGCGGATCTTTTGAAATTTCTTCAAATGAGAGATGTCACTGGAATGATCATAGTCAGGATCTGTAAATATCTTATTTTTCACCGTACAGACATTAACTTCAACAGTAAAGTTATGGTCACTAAAATTGCACATTGATTCAGACTTCTTAGCTGCCACTTATCAATTATTCATATTTTTGATCTAAGAGTCACACTGTTCAGAGACTGAAGTGCCAAGGTTGATCTAATGATATCCCTGGAATTTTCATAGCTTCCCCGTAAGCAGAAAGGTTTCTTTTAGCTTTATTCTTGTTCACTTTTCTTTGGTACTGATTTTTCTCTCCCCAACTTTTGAACAATGTTAAGGAGGTAGATTTTATGAAACCAATCAAGTTACACTTAAAAACATCACCTAGTTTTCAGATTGCAAGGAAGACCAGCACTTAAAGATCTTTTTACCATATTTCTCTATGGTTTTTTTTATACATTAGATTTGTTGAGTGTTAACAGTTAAAACTCCTGGCCTATTAAAGGTATGACTAGCACAAATATCCTCAATCCCTGTTGGCAGCCATGATGAATAGACTTCTGGCATCGTCAAGTCTATTAAAAACCATAGTAATTTTCTGAGTAATTTTGCATGATCCCATCAAAAACTGATTTGGGAATAAGGAACCATTTATTTCCACAACCTGAGAAATTCATTTTCTTTTCTCATAAAATGGAGTGATCCATGTGATATAATGTGCTTACTTTTCCATTTTTGATGGAAACAAAAACATATGCAAGTCTTTGTAACCTAAAATAACTTGCATGTCCTAATGATAAATGTGTTCCTCCTTCTCTTTGGCTCTCACCTTTACAGTAATACAATGGGTAAAGCAAGACAATAAACCAGCATGCTCAGTAAGCTATTCCTTGCTCGATGACCAAGGTAGCAATTAAGTTAAATGATGTTTATACATCTCGAATATTTTACTAGCTAATTAACTTGTGGATGAGACTGATTATAATCAAGCTTTGTCTTTGTAATTCACATAATGATAGCTTTCTTGATAGAAGAAAAATCCATGGTAGTTTAGAAACTTCAACCATAAATTGCACTGTGCAGTTTGACCTGTTGGCAATAAATCCCTTCTTTGAGCAAATGCAAACAATGCTGAGCAATGAATTTTCTTGATCCAGATAGCGAGGCTGCTGGACTAATTACTCAAATGCATCTTCTGTAAAGTTCTGCAAAAAGCTACAGGGAAATGTTTCTGCACTCAGATTGGTGCACTGCTGATATGAAAACCCTTTTTCTCATACCATACATTTTGGGTTCTTTCACTTGTATGAATGCAAGGTAGCCATTTATATGAGTTTCAGGTATCAAGGTAGCCATTTGTATGAGTCTCAGGTGGCCTCATTTGTATTTTGTTCTCACACATATATAGTATCATTTATAGCATAGTACATTGAGTTTTGTAAAAAAAAAAAAGTAATGGCACATTTGAGTAATGGTTGTGCAATAAGTAGAATAGGCAGATAGCAGCTGTAAAAACCTATGGAAGAAAGGGGAAAAGTGTAACGTCATCAAAGGCAGAGTTAGAGCAGTTTGTCCCATGGTGGTGCTCCACAGACATATTGAATTAACAAATTACATAGTATTTTTAAATTAAATTTATGTGCTGCCATCTCATTATATAAAGTGAATTATGTTAAGCAATCTTTTCTGGTTGTGAATTTTATAAAATATAGACATTTGTAGACACAAACAAGGTACCAGCAGGAATAAAAAATAACAAATGTCAATTGAGAAACCAGAAAAAAATGGAAACATGGGAATTATAGAAGAGTTGGGGAAAAGAGATTGAGGCATGCAGACCAACCTAAAATTGGTTTGCATTTGTACATATTTGGTCTGTTCTCCAAATTATTTCTCAAAAATGCCAAACTGCATCCATAATTGTGATATATAATTCTTCTATACCTATAGCTACTGCCTGACATTCTGTAGCGAGTCATCTGGAAAAACTCAGCAACTATGTCAGGATGCTTTTCAATGACTACAGCTTGGCCTTTAATACTATCCTGCCAAGTCTCCTTATCAAAAAGCTGACCTGGATTTTCCCTCTTCCATCTACGATTGGATCAAAGACTTTCTGAGGGACTAGCCACAAATAGTGAGGGCTGGGTCTGTCACATCCACCTCCCTGAAACTTAGCACTGGCTCCCCACAGGGCTGTATGCTCAGTCCCTACCTGTATTCACTGTACACATGATTGTGTATCGTCTGACTCATCCATTGTGTTCACAGATGATACCACTGTATTGGGTCTCATTACACGTGGAGACGAAACAGCGTATGGGGGGGAGGTTCAAAAATTATCCTCATGGTGTCTAGAAAACAACCTGCACCTGAACATCAGCAAGACAAAGGAGATGCTGTTAGACTTCTGGAAGAAGAGAGAGGAACCTGCCTCACTTTACACCTGGGGGGAGGGCTGTGCGGAGAGAGTTTCCTCCTTTAAATTCCTGGGAGTCTACGTCAGCGAAGATCTTACCTGGAAAATCAACACAACCCAGTTGGACAGAAAGGCCCAACAGAGACTCCATTTCCTCAGGGTCTTGTGAAAGAACAAAGTGGAACAACAACTGATGACCTCCTTTTATTGGTCCACAATAGGAAGCATCCTCTCATATTGCATTATGGTGTGGTATGCTGGCTTGACAACCATGAATAGAAAGACACTACAGAGGGTGGTAAGCACATCACAAAACATCATGGGCTGTCCCCTGATATCACTAGATGACATTGCTAAGGCTTGCTGCCTTAGAAGAGTGAGGAAAATCCTCAGGGACTACTCACACCCTGGTTAGCACTTCTTCACTCTCCTACCATCAGGTAGGAGATATAGAAGCATAGCCAGTTGCACCAACAGTCTGAAGAATAGTTTCTACCTGTGGGCTGTCAGACTCCTGAATGGAAAATAACTTCATGTGAACACATTATGACTTGCGGGACCAGTGCATTGTGTAATAAATTCACATGATATAATAAGATTGTGTGTTTGTTAGTAGGATTCACTGGGTTAGGGACTTTTTGTCTTCACTGTGAGTCGTGTTGTGGGGGTACATGAAGGGAGGCTCAATCTCATTGTACACATGTTATACTCTGATAATAAAGGTTGATTTAATATGATATTTGTCTGCCATGAATAGTGCATGGATTTGTTCATAAAGATACCATGGATTAAGCTTAATTCAAATGAAACCAGGTTTGTTGTAGAGGTTATGCTTGGATGCAAATCTTATTATTATACATTTTTTAAAAATGCATCTATTTCTAGCAAATACTGTTTTCTTGGTAACATTTTAAAAAATTGTTTGCCAGTTCTTTCATCCTATGTTTAATAGAGAGTAAATGGCCCCAGGTCATCCAGAGGGCAGTCTAGAACCTAAATTACACCTTGTTTCTAATCCAGTACCTTTAACCATTACATCAACCTGGCTTCCACTCAGATGTTAACACCTATTAAAATTAGTTGACCTTCAATAAATACGCGCAATACTAGGGTGTGCACCTTGAGTGTCTTCAGTGCTATCCATATTCTTCCAGATTTATGGAATAAGGGCAATGCAAACAAGCAGTTAATATCTTAGTATCTGCCTGAATTAAGGTGATGGATATATAGGTTGTCCAAGATTTAGAATCTTTACTGGATTGTTTATGACAAAACCAATACTGACACTTGTTAATAGTTGCATGTATGCTCCTTCATAATTCACATGAAGCTTCCCACCAATCTAGATGTCAAGCAATCAGTTTGGATGGGATAGAGATGATGACAGCCTGATAAAGAAAGAAGTGATGAGTTCAAAGGAGAAGATATGAATGAGATTAACAACAAAGATGGTTTGAAAAGCAGAAAGGTAGGAAAGTTATAGTAATTTCTGCTGAAGTAAATTAGTTTTAGCTGTGTTTTGTGTTTTGATTTATTGTCCTCCCTTCTACCCAAATCAAATAATTATAACCACCAGTGAGACATATCTTGATGTCATTATCAGGTTTGTATGCTTTGAGGAAGATGAGAGCTATGCCAGAAATTCAACCATACGGTCTTATCCAGTATGGTTGAATGACTGCGATAACACAATGGTTAGAGTGCAGTGCTGCAGGCTACTTCTGCTGACTGCTGGCTGCCTGCAATTTGGCAGTTCAAATCTCACCAGGCCCAAGGTTACTCAGCCTTCCATTCTTCTGAGATTGGTAAAATGAGGACCCAGATCGGTAAAATGAGGACCCAGATATGCCGACTCTGTAGACCATTTAGAGAGGGCTGTAAAGCACTGTGAAGTGGTATATAAATGCTTTTGCTATTATCAAAGGAGCCAGATAAAGAATCTCCTATAAACAATATGACGAAATGTAACTTACAGGAACCTACAGTATATTGGATCAGTTGTCACCTGGGTTAACGCAGACCACATTATTGTTTTTTTCCTATATTAGTAGAATATTATTGGAGTTCCTCGACATCTGGTGACCAAAGGCCTACAGAACTCAGGACTGTTCGATGAGCAACCAAGGACCTCAGCTGCAATATTATTGGAAGAAAAGTTGCTTAGCCATTGCAAATATACCAAGACTGAAAACAAAAAGTAATGATTTTCTATTACAAATTAAATCCACTGAGAAGAGGCTATCTGAAAAGGATGTACTAATCTGGAAAGAACAACATCCAGAATCAGAAATAACAAAGATCAACAATGATTTATAATATGAAATAAAGTATTCACAAAATTAGAATTGGAAGAACTGCAAAATTCTACTCAGGGCAAAGAAACTGAACCTTGCCGGAAGTATCTGTTGTGGTTAGCTGGCAGCAGGTGTGGATGGCCAAGGAAAGCAAGGACTCAGATGAAGGGCCAGGACCATTAGGGAGATTGTGGGGGCTGGCAGCAGTGATGAGGAGGTTCCCAAGGAGCCTGTGCCAAGTTCACGTGCATGCAGAGTTGCTCAGAGGAAAGAGCAGTTACAACAGCACGGGCAACTGGGGAGTAAGGCTGCAAGGTAATGGCCCCTCCTTCAAGAAGATAAAAGCCAGCTGTGAACAAACATACTTTGCAGAAGGCAAAGACATTTTGAAACTCCAGCCTCATGGACATTCCAGTATCCTGAGTTTGTACTTGAAGATTCTTGTATTGCAAATTATTTATTGTCTATTATCTTTTGGCAAGTCTTGCAGAGTTTGACAAGGCTTATGGTTATCACAGCTAATTATTTAGCAAAAGCATTACAAGGTTTCTGTTCTATTTGGACTGTGTTTGATTTGTTGGAAAAGGGTGTGGGTCAGAACAATATCTCAGATAGTAGAGACAATTCACGGGGAGATGATAGTAAAGGAAATCCACATCACTATATTAAACCACTTTTTTTTTTTCAAGTTAGGCACCATCTCCTCTACCTTCTCCTCATAAAGAATAAAATCTGTAAAACAAAAAAGTCTAAAACAAATAATAAGGATGAATAAAAATTTAGCAATCTAGAACAGCACAAAACCAACAGGCTTGCCTAAAGCTTGTTAAAAAAAAAAGTTAATATAAATATGAAAAGCTGCCCAGAGTCACCTTATGTAGGAAATAGGTAGCATAATAAATAAATAAAATGCTAATATGGTAACATTGAAGATCATTGCCAGAAACAAACCAATGAATGTGTAGTACATCTGCAGATATAACTGAAGATCTTGGATGCAAAATCAACAAAGAAGAAAAAAGCCAAACATTGGATCACCAAACGGAAGATCAGGATGGAAAATAAGATCAACATGCTAAGATCAGCTAAAATGAAAGAACATTAATTCTTAAGCAGATGAGAAAAAAAGAGCAAAAAGGAGTAAGAATTGGTCAGCAATAGGTGAAGATAAACCACATGGTTTTTGATCGAAACATGTGACTGGTCTCCATGCACTCATTGCCAAGCAATTTACCAACATACTCCAAGGAGATGAAATTGAAGATTGGTTAATGTCTAACAAAACCTACTTGATAATGAAAGATCAAACAAAAAAGACAGGAACAGGCAATTTCAGGCCAATTACTGCTTACCAATAACTTTCAAATTGCTAACTGGTGGGGTAGCTGATGCAGTCCAACAGCATCTAGTTGAAAACAAGCCCTTTCCAACTGAGTAAAAAGGAAATCAGCCAAGCAGCAGAGGGACAAAGATCTTCTCCTAATTGATAAAATGATTTTGCAACACCAGAAGAAATAGAAGACCAACTTGAATGCAGTTTGGATTGGTTACTAGAAGACTTTTGATTCCCTGCTACATGATTGGATAATCAGATGCCTACAAATAAGAGAGTCAGTAGAAACATCAGAAGCTTTGTGCAAAGTTCAATGGCACAATGGAAGACACAGTTGCTGGTTAATGATGATAAATAGAGAAATGCTAACATCCAAGATCAGAATCTATCTATCTATCTATCTATCTATCTATCTATCTATCTATCTATCTATCTATCTATCTATCTATCATCTATCATTAAATTCACTGTCACCACTTTTGTTTGTTACTGCATTGATTAATCTATCAATAATACTGAACAAGTCAAGCCATACCTATCAAACACTGAAAAATCTACCAAACCTGTTTTATATGGGTGAACTGAAGCTCTTTGGGAAAACAACAATGTATTATTTGGCCAGTATACATAAAAACAAATAATGCAAGACTGGGTAATGGCTAACAGAAGTTGAAGAAAGATTCAGTGTGGCTAATACTGGCAGTGCAAGACCAAGCCTTAGGAACAAACACAGACAAAGCAACAGCCAGCAAATGTCATCTTTGCAAAGAAGCTGAAGAAACAATGGCTTATTGGGGCAGCACCAAGAGAAAGTCTCAGAGAAGAAAATCAGAGCAAGTTTGACTTCTTTGTAATGATAAATATATCCTGCAGGGAATACTGTTTCACTTGAATAGTCTCTTGAAGTGTTCAGTGGTAAGGCAGGTTATTAAGGTCTCTTTGTCTACATCAGGGGACTTCAAACTTGACAGTTTTAAGACTTGTGGGCTTCAACTCCCAGAATTCATCCTCCAGTCATGTTAGCTCAGGAATTCTGGGACTTGAAGTCCACAAACTTGCCAAGTTTGAAGACCATTGGTCTACATTGCCCTAGCCATTTTTATCAGCCACTTGAATTTGTTTATAGTCATTGTGTATTAAGTGCTGATCTCCCAAAGGATCAGTGCAAAATAATTGGGGGAAGGAAACTTCTGCAACAGACAAGAACTGCAACAGACAAGAATTGCTGCTGAGCACAAAACTGCTTGAACAAAATTGCCAATGGGGGAAAGGGGTAAAAATGAATAGAAATATAGATAAGGTTAGGTGATGCTGCTTTGGCCTTACTTTTGAGTTATCACATTCTTGTTCGGAAGGTAGAAGAGGAAACTGACATGAATTTGTGTAATGGAGTTTGATGTTACATCTCTACAATACTTAATAACATTTCAAATGTTTAATTCTCTTGAGTTAGACATTGGTTTAACATTATGCCATATGAAAATTAAAGGGTTTTCAATAGCAGGAAACATGAATTGACTGATAAGAGCATAAGAAATCAAAGTCTCTATTTAATACAGCAAAGTTATAAATTTTAGTTCCCCTAGGCACACATGTCTGTGTTCCAGCATAAGTGCCCCTTAGAATATGTAAAGAACAATAAAAATGTGATATACCCTTAAGTCTCTATGAGGCTTTTTGAGTGTATATTCCTACAAAAAGCATTATTGTAGACTATAGATACATGTTGAGACACATGTTGGAGATATACTATGTGTTGAGAGACCTAACTTGGGTGGTAGAAAAGAAATGATGATGTGATTTTGAAACTCCAATTGCACATTTTCCATGTGATTTTAATCTTTGAAAATGTCTATATGGCATTATTTCTGCTCTCCAATCCAACTGCACCTTCAACTTTACTTCTGTAAAATAATGCGCCTTAGATAGACCAAATCAGGAGTGGTGTGGTAGCCTAGTGGTGAAGATGCTTGACTCCCATTTGGAAGGTTGAGAGTTCAATCCTAGGTAGTGGCAGATGTTCTGTTCTAGAAAGCAAAGAAAAAAATATCTGCTGCAAACTCTGTGTGGTGTCAGGAAGGGCATCTGGCCAGTAAATGCTTAGCTCCATCAATTGCCTTGGCTGTATCCTAAATTAAGGAATTACAGGGTCAAAGAAGGGAAACAGATAGACCAAATCAATTCCACATGAAGGCTAAAATAACTTTTACTGTGATTGACTTATAACAACAGCTCCTTTGTCTAGGCCAGAGATGTCAAACTCATATCATCACAGTGATGTATCAGGTCTTTTTTCCCCTTCACTAAGCCAGATATGGGTGTGGCCAGTTTGACAATGGTATAGGTAATTGTTACTGTATATTTCCATCAAGGTTATCTTCCTTATTCTATACAAATTCTGAGAACAAGCTAGGAATTCCATGATGCAGAGTTCTCCCATTTAAATTGAGCAATAATAGAATGTGGGAAAAGACTACTCTCTATTTCTCCCACTTTAAGATACTAATGATTCTGTAAGAATAAAAATCCCCTTATCCCCTAACTGATACAACAAGAAATCAACCAAATTTATAGCATCTCCTTTCCCTCCCATCTACATTTTCAATGCCTGTTGGGTTAATTCAACTGGCTAGTTTGGTTATTGCCTATCCTCAGTATAGGTAGCAGGGTAAAACGATATGGCTCCCAGACAGTTTTTTCTTATTCGGAAAATATCACAGGAAGCTATGAAGGTACTGTGGTACCACATCAGTTCTAAAATCTTGTGCTTTCTCCAAGATCCCAGCAAAAAGTCATAGGCAATGTTGAAAGTTGAAGGTGTCTAGATGGGACAGTAAATTCAAAACAATGTCTACTTATGAACCTCTGGAACAGGATACTGAAAATTAGCTGTCCAGAGGAAGAAGTACCAAATAATACAATTTTTTTTTTTCAAATTTTGTTTCACATGCTACTATTTCCCATCCAACTGGTAGTTATTCATTTTTTTCTTTAAAAAATGCTGAGGCTTTGAATACTTGGTCCTCTTTTCAAGAGAAGGGAAACTAGGCCGAACTTCTTTCAATTTATCCCAAATGCTTTTAATTGGGCTACCATGTGTACAGCAGAAGTTGCAGGAATCTGAAGTCAGGTCAGCTTAGATCAGTGTTGGCTGTGTGTGAAAATAGACTCAGTCAGGACAGTGTGTGCAAAAACTCCTCAGCAGTATGAAGCTGCTTAGATGCTTTTCTCATGTAAAGACCTGAACACAATGTTAGATAAAGAGACAAACATTGGATTTCCACCGATGGGAAATCAAATTATTTACAAGCTCTGCAGAGCTACATTGTTCCAAACAGAAAAATGATTTTTTTCCTCCTTCCTGGTTTGGATAATATCATCGTTGAGTCAGAAATAAACCATTTCAGCTACAATGCCTAGGAGATTTTTACATGCAAAAAGAAGGTATGGATCTTATTCTGGAGCAGTGCGAAGCTTATATGGAAATGAAATGATAAAATGATTTTTGGCCACCAGATGTAAAGATGATATGAGTTTTGAATCTTTTATAGCTTTTATAGCAATGTAGAGAAAGAGAGAGGGATTACAGTGATGATCATTTTCTTTTCACCAGCATTTATACCTCATTTCTAAAATTCCATTTCTTTTAAATGGTTACTTTACGATAAATGCAAGTATGTAAATCTTAAATCTAGTTACTATAAGCACATCTGTGTTTTGAGGCAATTTTTTGAATTGTTTCATCCTTTGCAGAATGTGTGAAGCTACTTCAAGCTAGAATATAATAGCTATCTAAAGAAAGAATGAATATAAGTTTTAATTGGATTTGTTTGTATCAACTTTTAACGATGTTAGTCTATTTAATTTCATACAATATGCAACTTATCTTGAAAACCAGTTTTATTTGTCTGCCTCTAGATGGCAACAGAAGTGTCATTTTAGGATTTAAAGAAAATAAAGCAAGAATATCAGTGAAATACCTGATATTTCAGAAGCTTGACGGCCCTTTATACAGATAATTCTTGAGGTAACCATATAGTGACCATTCAAAGTTACAACAGACCTTCCAAAGGCCATGCATGACCACAATTCACAGGTAAGAATTTTACACCAGTTATCCAATCCACTTACGAATGACCAGGTGGCTTCATAACATTGCACAAACTGTAGCTCATTATCCTGTTTTGAGTTAAAGCGGCCATGCAGAAAGGCAGAAAATGTGGGAAATGTTGCTTTGCCAAGGTCTGTTTGCAAATGGCTGTTCCACATTGCCCAGGAAGAACAGAGGACAGTATTGAGTTTTGCAGATCTCCAGAAGGTAAGCAAGGCATTGTGAGGAGTGGAGATGGCTGTGGAGCTCCCAAGGAAAGAAAGCAGAGCACTGAGGTGTCTTAGGGTATGGGGGGCCTGGGAGGCCCAAGGCAGGGATCCCTGAGGCAACCCAAGCACATTTAATGGCCTCTGCATTCACCCCCTACATTTGTTTAATGTATGCATTGTGGCCGTCCAGGATGAGAGCTCTTTCATTTAACAAGTTTCAATTAACATCCTCCCAGCTTATGACCAAAATGGTCATTACTGTTCTCAATCAAGGATTACTTGATTGAAAGCATGCTATTTTGAGAAACACCAGCTAATCTGTGGTATTAGGGTAACATCTTAGCATCTACATTTGTCAAAGAAATATGCCTATCATTAGAATACAATAGAATTTTTACTCAGTTTAGAAATGACTGTAGCATGAGTCTCATTAACATTAAAAGGCAGAAATTTATTTTTAAAAAAGTTCCCCTCTGTAAAACAGGAAATGAAAATCCATTGGTAAGTGTTTTTTAAAATACTAATCAACTGGAATATCATCAGAGCTGGTAACCTTCTCCAATATCATATACTTAATTATAGTGACACTTTCTTTAAGTGAAAGATGTGAAAAATCTGCTCTGTGATAAATATAGTAAAATAATTCTCTGGCTCATGTTCAATTCATGTAGAACTGTAGTATCTCTTTTGAACAGAATCTTTAAAATGTTAGTTAATAAGTTAGTTAGGAATCTGTATATAAAAATGTATTTATGTCCCGAATAGCTAATTAATACTTTGCTTAATTAGTTTATAATGATGAGCAATACTTTTTTACTCTTGTCTATCTTTCTCCAAAGCCACTACATAATAAAATTTCTGTTGTGGCATCTTAAAGTCTTTGAATGTTATAATATATTCAGCATTTTCCAATGAACTTTAAGGGTCAGAGGATAGATAGGATACATAAGAATAATTTAATTTTCTCCTTAAAAAATAAATAACTTTGCTTTTAATATGAAGCATAAGCATTAAATTAACCTTGAGCACATCCTTTGGTGATGTCCAATAAGAAAAATAAAGTATTCTACTAATATAGGAAAAAAAAACATGCAATTTCCTGTTCTTTTTCCTTACACATTATTGATAAAAAATACAAAGAACACAAAAGAAAACATATGAACTTTTAAAGAGAAAAATAAATAAGGCTCACAGAAGCATAGTCTGAAATATAAGAATAAAAACTATAGAGACTGCTATGTCCTTTAGCAGTGACATCATGATCAACAATGATATTGCCCTCAGTATGCAATGAATCAGAAATATGATGAACTTGTATGTTTATAATGCCTTGGTTAGATCATACTTGAACTATTGGATCCAGTTTTGGTAGCCACAATATAAAAAAAGAAGTTGAGACTCTAGAAAGAGTGCAGTGAAGAGTAACAAAGATGATTAGGGGACTGGAGGCTTTATAAAGCATATAAAGAATGGTTGCTGGAATTGGATGTCTGGTTTAATGAAAAGAAGGACTAGGAGAGGCATGATAGCAGTGTTC